>NC_137035.1:2760000-2872500 GCF_032717465.1 Coenobita brevimanus
TGTGAGCTTGATTTAACCCCCCTCCCCAGTTAGAGAAGTCTCCCGTAAGCTGAATAAAATCGTCTGAAGAGGGCATAAATAAAATAGGACGTCCTCAGTCTGAAGGGATTAGGAGATTCATCATATTAAGAGGGTTATTTCAAGATCAAACCTGGGATTAGAGGTTTAAGTATTAGGGATTAGGCTTGAGGTTTAGGATTAGGGATCAGGAAAGGATGATAATAGACTAGGATAGTGGGAAGTGGGAAGTAGAATTTAGAGGAACAACGTACATTAGGCAACATGTAATTAGTAAGCAATAATACAATAGGTGTTGAAGTATACAGGTGTCATACAGATGTGTCACGTACAGGTGTCAAACGTGTCATATAGAGTTGTTATGCATAGGCGTGTCATATACAGAAGTGCCATACACTGTACAGGTGTTCCACATAGAGGTGTCATATACAGGTGTGCCATAGATGTGTCATATACAGGTGTGCCATAGATGTGTCATATACAGGTGTGCCATAGATGTGTCATATACAGGTGTGCCATAGATGTGTCATATACAGGTGTGCCGTAGAGGTGTCATGTGCAGGTGTGCTATAAATCTGTCATATATAGGCGTGCCATAAAGGTGTCATATACAGCTGTGCCATAAAGGTGTCATATACAGCTGTGCCATATAGAGGTGCCATATACAGGTGTGCCATATAGAGATGTCATATACAGGTGTGGCAAAGAGGTGTCATATACTGTACAGGTGGGTGTCGTATATAGTTATGTGGAAGAGTTATTAATGTGTCAGTATGCAAGTACGTGTATGTCATGTTGTGAAATGTAATGTGAAGGTTTGCTGCACATATACCTATTCACACCTAGAGCTGAAATGGCTTTATAAACAGACGGTTGCGTGTTGTAATCTGGGGAAAAAGCTTGTTCAATGCTTACTTTCCTTTATTTTTATTTTTTTGATAATGAATGAAGGAGTTAAAAACAAAGGAAAAAATATAAGTCCATATACCTAAAAGCATCCTCCATTCATAAAATATTTATAATAACTGGATTTAAACTGAAGTGGATTAAATGATTGTGGGAAACGACTACCAGGAAGTGAATTCCAGAGAGTAGTAGTTCTGGGGATAAATGAATTTTGATAAGCAGAGGTTCTGCACTGCGGGGGAGAGAGTGTGAGTTCATGGGCGCTCGTACAGGTGTTTCTGTTCAGGCAGTTGAGTGGATAATTAGTGACCTGTCTTACTATCAGATTTCTTTACCTAACCATCCAGGTGTAATATACAAGTGTGGTATTAACAGGTGTCACATACAGGTGTGGTATTAACAGGTGTCACATACAGGTGTGGTATTAACAGGTGTCACGTACAGGTGTGGTATTAACAGGTGTCACATACAGGTGTGGTATTAACAGGTGTCACGTACAGGTGTGGTATTAACAGGTGTCACGTACAGGTGTGGTATTAACAGGTGTCACGTACAGGTGTGGTATTAACAGGTGTCACGTACAGCTGTGTTACGTACAGGTGCCTCTAGTCAGTTCGTCAAAGGATATTAATTAACCTGTCGTATAATCATCCCTTTTAACCTTCCAATGTCTCATATATTTTTATACAGGTGTGACAGGTTAAGGTATATACGTCATGCAGAGGTGTGATGCATACAGATGGCACTAATCAAATTGTTAAGTGGGTAATAAGTGGCCTGTCCTCCCATTGATCATTTATATTTACCTGGCCATCATCACTGCCAACATCAGCATCACTAAAAGCCCATTATCTGACACTTCTTATCCCCGCAGGAATAATAACTCGTATATTTAAAAAGATGACAATAGAGGGGAAAAAAAAAACGTTCATAGAAGCCTAACATGACTTCGTTCGCCGATTTTAGCCCATTCTCGTTTCACTTTTCACCGGAAAGAATTGGTTGTGCTGTTTCCTAATCTTGGGTTCCTTCTTTTTTTTTTCCCCCCCCTTTTAGTAATACTTCTCCATACTACCCAATACATCCAAGTACAGTCCTTTAAGTTCACACAAGATCGGTTCCATGCCTCCGCCCACCTTTGACGGAGAAGGTATTCAGTGATTGATCCATCCGTTCGTGCGTGGGTGCTTGCGTGCGTGCTTGCGTCCTTCCGTAACACTTTTCTGACCGCGAAAACTCCTGAACCCATAGACGGATTTCCACCAAACTTTTGCCAGTGACGCAGTACGAAAGATGAAAAGCTGCTTAGGTCAGCTAGGTCAAGGGGTCATAAGCCGGGGTCATGTGAGGTCGACTTAGTTTATCTTTAGTCTTATTTCAACACACAACGAACCCTGATTTGAAGGCTGTATGGCGAGTCTGTGCACAAGACTTGGCGGAGGAATACTGAGAGACTCTTTACGTTGACAGCTCAGGGCCCAAGTTCTCGGCGTTTCATTAAGTCATATGGTTAACTCTATCACAGTTGGGAGATTCTATTAAAATGCAGCTAAAACCAGACGGCTTTATTTAGCTGATTACATGAGTCATTAGCCAGAGAATGAGTCCATCTAAAACAAGACTACTATAAACAGAGGAGAGTGGCTGCTAAAATATTACTGTCACAATCAGCACAGCATTCCTTCGCGTCACACATCTCTCAGCCAACATCGAGTATTATTTCCCTTGGAGCACTATTATTTCCTTGGCGCATGACTAGTATTTTCCTTGGCATACTAAGTCCACCTGTCACCTCGTGGGGGAGCGCTTTTACCCACTCCCTAGATCAAATTTCCCTCCATAAACACACTAGCATTTCTGGGCGCGGTCGATGAACTTTATTTACACTCTGAAGCTCCTGTGACTCACCCTTAGCTCAATATAGTAGTCTAGAAATACCTGGGAGAGATACTAGAGTTGCTTCGATCTTGAGCGGGTTAATGGTGACACTATTAACACACGGGATATCTACCACTCATCCTCAGCTGAATAAAACTGTCTGATGTTGGCCAAAGTGTATTAAAGTTGGATCCACAACGACTTTATTAATACAGACAGGATTAACATTCACACTGCTTGATCCACTCTTAAATAAAAACTAAATAAAAATGTCTGGAGCTAGAAGAAATAAAATACCAGAGTTGTCGCGAACATGGAAGCGTTAAATTTGCTGCTAAGACTCACTCCCAGCTGAATAAAATCGCCTGGAGTATGTAAGGAGCGAAGGGCAGAGTTGTCGCGACCACGAGAGAGTTAAATTCAGCCCTGGCTTTGTCCTCCTCACATACATTTTCTTGCAGCGTAAATATACTTTGTCTCGTCCTTCCTTTTTTTTTTTTTTTCCTTTTCCTATCTCTCTTCCTTCAATCTTGCTCCTTCACATCATTTTTTTCTGCGTAGAGATATATGAAAAAAATATAAATATACCAAGGGGAATTTTGTGGGTGTAGTTAGCGAC
Organism: Coenobita brevimanus; assembly: GCF_032717465.1. Classification (NCBI taxonomy): domain Eukaryota; kingdom Metazoa; phylum Arthropoda; class Malacostraca; order Decapoda; family Coenobitidae; genus Coenobita; species Coenobita brevimanus. Next base: position 2,763,422 of record NC_137035.1, read on the forward strand.
ATGTTTGAGATATAATGTGATTCACGGTGCTTTCTGGCTAACTTTGGTGGCGCGAATTGTTAAAACTTGTTACAACGACCCAAAGAGGCGAGGAAGATGCTGGGATTAAAAAAAAGTGAATGTCGAAAGTTGTATGCATGTTTTTGCGTTGTGAGCGTCTCTCTCTCTCTCTCTCTCTCTCTCTCTCTGTGTGTGTGTGTGTGTGTGTGTGTGTGTGTGTGTGTGTGTGTGTGTGTGTGTGTGTGTGTGTGTGTGTGTGTAGGCCTGTCACGGATGAGTGATGATGGCAGCGGAACCAAGTATCCGTGTCAATATTTGAGAGAGAGAGAGAGAGAGACAGAGAGAGAGAGAGAGAGAGAGAGAGAGAGAGAGAGAGAGAGAGAGAATAATCATCCCGACTTAAACACTTAATTATTGATAAACACACCTTCAAAGTGAAAGATATAGGCGTTTTACAACATAACACAACAGACCATGTGAGAGTTGTCTTTTAAAACACTGTGTCAAAATAAATATTAGTAAGTCTAGGCAGGAAATACTAAATGAATTATCTTTATTTATCATTACAAAAATTTTAAAGAAAAGAGATCAACATACCTAGATGACAACCCCAATAGTGATCAGCTGAAAATCTATCATGTCTTGTTGCTCAGTTACTTTATTTGCCTAGTCAGGGATGGTGATGGAGAGGGAAGCCTTCATGTGGTGGCACGGATATAAACCATGCGGCTCCACTACCCGGTAATACAAGCGTCCCTCAGCTCCCTCCCTATCCCTGGACAGGAGGATGGCGGACTGCACGAGGAGGGTAACTTCAGCCTGCAGTCCACTATAGCTTCTCATTCAGCTGTGTCTAGGATTGCAACTTACTACTACTGCTACTACTACTACTACTACTACTACTACTGCTACTACTACTACTACTACTTCTGCTACTACTACTACTACTATATACACTTGGCCATCAACTGAGCTGATAGTTGGGAATCTGCCTGATTAAATGCGCTAAAAATAACACACACACACACACACACACACACACACACACACACACACACACACACACACACACACACACACACACAATGAATCATCTCTTTCATAAACCTAACAATATTCACACCTAATAATAAATAATAAATCAAGGATCCATAGAGAAGTTCAGACAATTTTTAGATAACGAAGTAAAGATATTTGGGTCACTATCTTATTACAGATCTGAAACTGTTTGGATGTGGACTGCGTTGAGAAGGAAGACAGGGAAGTTGCTGAGTATTTTTTTTTTATAATGCAAGGAACAAGGAACTAAAGGCCGGGTAAAACCTCCCATTCTTTGAGGAAGGAAAGTCAGAACATCTTCAAAACAAATATCCTCATCAGCGATGTTGGGATCACACGAATTTCCAGCCTCCTCTTGCTTCTGATCTTTGTAGAAACTTGGGAAGGAAATGTCAAATACTTTCACCATTAAGATGCATCATCAGCTACAACTTTCTTTACTTTCCCTTGAATACTGAACCGATTGACAATTTCCTCATAGGCAGATGCAGTGTTAAATGCTATGTGTCGACCATCAAAATTATCACAACCCAGCTCAACCCAGGCCACTTTTCTCGGTGGCCTCGACTCAGGTGGGTCAGGTGCCATGAGAGTGTTGAGGACAAAGGCAGGAGAACTGTCAAAACGCGGCTTAGCTGGGTTAATCCTGTGGCATCTTAATCCCATAATGACAGCTGGGTATGGGATAAACTTACCACTACCACTCTCCTTCCCTTTCATAATACCAATTTAATTACAATTAACTTTTCAATTAATTACAATTACAATTCATTACTTCAATTTTACTTTTAATTACAATTATGATTACAATTACAATATTTCTAAATAATTACATTTCAGTCAAATTACAATTACAATTACTCCAACCCTTCTCTCATCTCTTTTCTATACGATTTACTCCCAGTCCTCCATGTATGCAACAGGTCAACTCTGGAACTGTCTTCCTCTGTATTTCCTACTGCCTATGACCTCCAGTCTTTCAAACGCAGTGCATCAAGGCATCTCCAAATGAACACATCCTGAATTCAGCCCTCTTATTAATGTATTTAATTTCTGGGAGGGAGAAATCGTGCGGGCTTCTGGCCTTTGGTTCCTTCTTCCATGCATAAAAAAAATAATTCGTAAAGCTTAAGTAATTACAGATACAAATTCACCCTTGAATCTTTGTTGGTTAGGGGAGAGAGAGAGAGAGAGAGAGAGAGAGAGAATGTATGTGTGTGTGTGTGTGTGTGTGTGTGTGTGTGTGTGTGTGTGTGTTCTACTTAACTGCTGCTTACGATCAAGTTCCACTTAAGTGCCACTCAAGTTCCACTCAAGTGTCACCTAAGTGGAACTTGAACTTAAGTGACACTTAAGTAGAACACTTCCACATAGGTGCCACCTGAGTGCCACTTGAGGCACTTAAGATGGCACTTAAATTGGGACAAGTTGGGAACTAAGTTGGCACTTGAGTTGGGACTTTAGTTGGAACTTGAGATGGGTCTTTAAGTTTGCGCTTGAGTTCGGTCATAGGTTGGCACTTGAGCTGGGACATAAGTTGGTGCTTGAGTTGGGAGTTAAGTTGGCGCTTGAGTTGGGACTTAAGTTGGCCCTTGAGTTGGGATTTAAGTTGGCCCTTGAGTTGGAACTTAAGTTGAGACTTCAGATGGGACCTAAGATGGCGCTTGAATTGGGACTTAGGTTGGCGCTTGAGTTGTGACTTAAGTTGGTGCTTGAGTTGGGACTTAAGTTGGCGCTTGAGTTGGAACTTAAGTTGGCGCTTGAGTTGGAACTTAAGTTGGCGCTTGAGTTGGAACTTAAGTTGGCGTTTGAGTTGGGACTTAAGTTCGCGCTTGAGTTGGGACTTAGGTTGCCGCTTGAGTTGGGAATTAAGTTGGCGCTTGAGTTTGGATCAGAGTTGGCATTTGAGTTTGCACTTATTTTGTCACTTGAGTTGGCACTTATGTTGTCACTTGAGTTGGCACTGATGTTGTCACTTGAGTTGGCACTGATGTTGTCACTTGAGTTGGGAGTTACGTTTTCGCTTAAGTTACAACATAAGTTGGCGCTTTAGTTGGCACTTAAGTTAGTTCTTGAGTTGGTACTTACATTGGCACTTGAGTTGGATCTTACGTTGAAACTTACGTCGGCACTTGGGTTGGCGCTTACGTTGGCACTTATGTTGGCACTTGAGTTGGAGCTTACGTTGGCACTTGAGTTGGGACCTATGCTGACCCTTGAGTTGTGATTAAGCTGATGCTTGAGTTGGGACTGAGGTTAGCTCTTGAGTTGAGACATGGGTTGGCACTTGAGTTGGGATTAATATTCGTACTTGAGTTGGCACGTTGTCACTTGAGTTGGCACTTAAGTTAATTCATGAGTCGGGACTTAAGTTGGCACTTGAGTTGTAACTTATGTTGGCACTTGAGTTGGGAATTCATTTGACGCCTGAGTTGATACTTAAGTTGTTGCTTGAGTCGAGACTAAGTTACCGCTTGAGTTATGACTTGAGTTGGTACTTGTGTTAAGACTTAAGTTGGTACTTGCGTTTGGTACCTGAGTTGGGACCTGAGTTGGTGCTTGAGTTTTGACCCAAGTTGGCACTTAAGGTTTCACCTGAGTTGAGATTAATGTTGGTGCTTGAGATGCAGCATAAGCTGGCGCTTGAGTTGGGACTTGAGTTGACTCGTGAACTGGGACTTAAATTGGTGCTTGAGTTGTAACTTACGTTGGCACTTGAGTTGTAACTTACGTTGGCACTGAACTGGGACTACAGTTGGTGCTTGAGTTTTAACTTACGTTGGCACTTCAGTTGGTGCTTGAGTTGGGACTTCAGTTTGAGCTTAAGTTGGGACTTAAGTTGGTGCTTGGATTAGGACAAGTCGACGCTTGAGTTGGGACTTATGTTGGCGCTTGAGTTGAGACCTTAGTTAGCGCTTGAGTTGGGACTTAAGTTAGCGCTTGAGTTAGGACTTGAGCTCGTACTTGTGTTAGGATTTAAGTTGGTACTTGTGTTTGGACCCAAATGGTATCTGTATTGGGATTTGAGTTGACACTTGAGTTTGAACTTTTGGTGGTTCTTGAGTTGGGATTTAAATCGGCTCTTGTGTTGGATTTAAGTTGGCACTTGTTTTAGGACTTAAGTTGGCACTTGTTATAGGACTTAACTTGGTATTTAAGTCGGAGCTTTAGTTAACATATGAATTGGCACTTACGTCAACACGTGAGTTTGCACTTAAGTTGGCATTTGCGTTTGCACGTAAGTTGGCATTTGAGTTTTAAGTTTGCATTTGAGTTGACACTTAAGTTGGCACTTGAATTGGCACTCACGTTTGCACTTATCATTTACGTTAGCACTTTATTTGGCACTTAAGTTGGCAGTTAAGTATGGACTTAAGTTGGCGCTTGAGTTGGGACTTAAGCTGGTGTTTGAATTGGAACTTAACTTGGTACTTGAGTTGGGACCTAAGGTCGCCCTTTAGTTGGGACTAAAGATGACGCTTGAGTTGGTACTTAAGTTTCCGCTTGAGCTGAGACATGTTGGCGCTTGAGTTGGGACTTAAACTGTCACTTGAGCTGAGATCCAAGTTGGCGCTTGTGTTTGGACCTGAGTTGGCATTTGAGTTGGCACTTATGTTGTCACTTGAGTTGGTACTTATGTTGTCACTTGAGTTGGGAGTTATGTTTGCGCTTGAGTTGCAACATAAGTTGGCGCTTTAGTTGGCACTTAAGTTAGCTCTTGAGTTGGCAATTCCGTTGGCACGAGTTGGAGCTTACGTTGGCACTTGAGTTGGAGCTTACGTTGGCACTTACGTTGGCACTTGAGTTGGAGCTTACGTTGGCACTTAAGTTGGAGCTTACGTTGGCACTTGAGTTGGACTTTACGTTCGCACTTGAGTAGGGACCTATGCTGACCCCTGAGTTGTGATTAAGCTGGTGCTTGAGTTGGGACTAAGGTTGGCGCTTGAGTTGAAACATGGGATGGCATTTGAGCAATGCTGGGAATAGCGCCGCTACTATTTTAATAGCGATGGTGGTAACGCCATTACTTTTTTTTTAGCCAGTAGCGGAACTGAGAGCGCCGCTACTTTTTGGCTGTACTCACGCGTTACCGCGCTCCTCGCTACTCACGCCACGAATACAGTCCGGAGTCGTGAGTACATACAGATATGCCGACGGTTTGGTTGTATTTATTAATGACGAAAAATACTACTTTCGTCAATTCTGTCAATTAAGGATGTTTGTTCTACATTACATCAGTAATTTATTAAACTATATATATTATTTATTAGTAATTGTGCAATAATTAGACAGGAAGTTGCTAGTTAATTATCAATCATTTAAATTAAGTAGGCCTAAAGATAAATAAGGATGTCAGCTAGATGTAGGCAATGCTAACACACACACACACACACACACACACACACACACACACACACACCACCTCTATTCCCGTCTCTAAGTTGCGCTCTCTCCCTCACTCTCTCTTTCAGGCTAATTCTTACTCACAACGTTATTATTTCGTAAAAGTATGTTACTTTCAGTTTAAGGTAATGGAAAAAACATTGCTATTGTATAGCCTTTAACAGAAAGCCCCAGTTCATTTTTACTCTCGTTTTCGTACGTATCTTAAATGGGTATCATTAAAAATATAATAATTCTATATAATATTAATAGTAGGCCACATTTTTTTTGCCTTTTATTTACGTATGTTACTTTCAGTAGGGGTGAGGTGGTGGCTCAATCGGTAGAGAGGTGGCCTGCAGTCCTACGGGACCCAGGTTCAAATCCCCGCTGGGGCAGGGAACAGTTTAAGGATTTGAATTTCATAAAAAGCAGACTTTACTGATCTACCAGAAGAACCGCCGACATGTCATAAAAATACCCCTGTTAATACCAATACACCAGCCCTGTATGAGACAACCCAAGCATGTACTGAATATGGACGGTGGGTGTTAACGCTGAAGTGGTGACATGTTGAGGTGTATGGTATGTAGGAGGACTACTGGGCCTTGAGAGCAGGCTGTGAAGCCTATGCCCAGAGTCGGACAAAAAAAAAAAAAAAAAAAGGTAACAATGTTAAAGAACATTTGTTACATTATACAGTAAATACCTTGTTCCTGTACCTTCGGCTCTAAGCTTTAGTGACACAGACATGTATATGTTTTTTTTTTTTTTTTTTTTTGTCAGTATAAGTATACAGTATAATGACATTACTGGTACAGAACATAACCACTCTGACTAATATTATCAAAACAGTATACAGTATAGTGTATTGCTATATCACAGATTTTTGTTAACCTTTCCTTCGTGTACCTTTTCCTTATCCAAAGTAGAGGGAGCGGGAGCGCCGCTACATTTCGTATCAAGTAGCGAAACCAGTAACCCCACTACTTTTTCGACCTAGTAACGGGAATGGGAGCGCCGCTACTTTTTATTAGTTGCGTTCCCAGCACTGCTGGCCAGAATACTTGCAGCTTAGTAATTATGAGGTATCCAGTTCGTAAACTTTGTACTAACTGATTGTCTTCGAAGCCTAACTGCCAAAGATTCACACTGTTATGGGATAAGTCTGAAGGGAGGAGAGGGAGTGGATTTCCGGAGAAAGAACTAGTGTTGGGGCTAAACTCCTTCAGTCCGATGACATACTTTGGTTTATTCGTTCTACTCAGAGTGATTTAATTTACGTAATGGTAAAGTTTTAGAACTGGAAAGGCATGTAGCCTCTGTTAACTCCTTTTAGACTCCTATGAGACTCTTCTTGGGTAACTAAAATAGTATAGTTGCAGCAATGATGTAAAAGTATGTCATCGTATTGACTGTAAAGAACAATCACATATCCAACAAACATTCCCCTTCCTGTATCCGACTTCCTTCCACTCTATGAATTACTGCAAAATAGGGTGGGGATGATGATGATGATGATGGTTTCCACTCAACTCAAAATAACCTAGCCGTGCTAAATTATTGGGAATAAAATCCGTGAGTGCGTCCCCGATCAGCGAAAGGATTACCGGCTATTTGCATGTCAACAGAATGTCAGTTTGCAGCATCGAGTGAGACATACAGTACTTGTTGAGCTGGCCTACTCCCTTCGGACCAGTGATTTATTTTCCTTTTTTTTTTTTTTTTGCCACCCATAAGAGAATTTAAGCTCATGAGAACCCTAGAGCAATACTGTGGTTAATGAAGGCTATATCTAAGCCCTCCAGTTCGAAAAATATAATCTAAGCTGAATATAATGGTCTGGAGGAATAATAATAATAACAACAAACCACCACCACCACCACCTCCACCACGAATAACAACAACAACAACAACAATAATAATAATAATAATAATAATAACAGTAATAATAATGTCTCAAAGCTGAAGGGATTAAGCTTTCGACACCTTTGATGTGGTCTTAACTGCTGTTCTAGCCAGTGCCAAACGCATTTATTCAGCTCAGGAGAGAGACATTGTTTGAAAGAGGATAGAAACACACTCCTTAATCTCTTTAGTTCGAGTTATCTCTTGCAGACAAAATAAACTCCTTTATTTATTCATTTATTTATACAGTCAATTGCAGAAATTGGCTTCAGGCATTATAAGCCGTTGATTTTTTTTTTACAGTATGGTGAAGAGTTGACTTTTAAATGGCCCGTTATTTAACCCCTTCAGACTGGAGACGTGCTTCATTGATTTATGCGTTCTCTCCCACACCGTACCACCAGACAACCAGTTCATGTCATGTCTGAAGCGAATTTCCTGCTGTCTACTGTAACAATAAAGAAATATATAATCCATCGAAGGACAAAAATTACTTTTTTCACGCTCTGGGTTGTTTAATTTTTGCTCACTCTAATTAATCCAAACATCACTCTGTTTAAAACTGAGTAAAAATAAGTATATTAATTTCTTCTTGCTTATGTCATTCCTAGCATTAAACTCCAGCTAACGCCAGACGATTATATTCAGCTGAGAAAGTCGTTGGGAACCTGGGAGTGTTAATAACATCTTCATTAGCTTCCTCAAGGTCAGGAGAGCTCTTGTATACCATTCCAGTTAAAGCCAGACGATTTTATCTACATGAAGGGAATCATAGGCTCTCCAGTGTTAACGGTCTTCATTAACCTTCTCATGACTGGCATAGATTTAATATTCCATCCCACCTAAAGGAGGAGTCATAGGCTTTAATTTAGCCGAGAGTGAGTCACTGGAGCACCAGCGTCTATTATGGTCACCACTCTCTCTCGTGATTAGGACAACTCTGGTAGAAGCCCTGTTAATAAATATATATATATATATATATATATATATATATATATATATATATATATATATATATATTCCTCTTCCTCCCTCTTTTCTTTCTCAGTTCTAGTCTTCATCCATACTTTCTCCACGTCTGTTTTCTCCTTTCTTCCCCATTTTTACATCCACATAATTCTTTCTCTCCTCTGTTTTCTCCTCATCCTTTTTCCCTCTACCATGTCTCTGGCGCTGACAAGGAGCCTATACGAGGTGGCGCTGTGCACATTGAGTGGAGCAGCTGCGGCGTTCACTCAGGAGTCAAACCTCCTCATATTTTCTCTGCATTTCTTCGTGGAAAGGACTCTAGTCCGGCCCTGATAAGGCGCTGTTTACCACAAAGGGGTGCCGGATTCACGCACGTTGTATGTGATGTACTGTACCTGTAGGGCGGCCCCACAGAAGCATATGCTTACCTGTGGTAGATGGGTCAGCTCGGCCACACAGATCGGTGCAACAACAACCTCCTCTCTCCATCACCTCTCTTCTCTCTTCTCCTCCTTATCTTTCCGTTACATCCCATCCACATTATCATCTCTCTTTTCATCTTCTATTACTCGTTTCCATTCCTCCTCTCACCACCTTTTCCTTCTCCTCTCCTCATATCTATCTCTTCCGGGTCCTTCTCTTCCTCTCTTTTCCATTTCTTCCTCTTCCCTTCCCTCTCTCTTCTCTTTTATCCATCTCTTTTCTCTTTCCTCTCCTTTCCCCATCTCTCTCCTTCTCTTCCTTCCTCTTTCCTCTCTCACTTCCCTTCCTCACCCATACCTTGTACATCTCTGTCCTCCCTGTCTCCAATCATTTACCGCCTCTTTCTCTCCCTGTCGCAGTCCCACTTCCTCTCACCCTTTATGGTCTCTCTCTCTCTCTCTCTCTCTCTCTCTCTCTCTCTCTCTCTCTCTCTCTCTCTCTCTCTCTCTCTCTCACACACACACACACACACACACAGTTTCTTCATACATTGTTTCGCCTTGTTTGTACTCACTTCCACCAGTTCTCACTACATTCAATTTCTTCGCTTGTACGCTCCTTCTCTTTCAGTGTATTTATTCTCTCTCTCTCTCTCTCTCAGTGACCTCATGAGCCTCTTCAGCAAGATTAAGATGGCCTTTTAATTTAGTTTTGCTGCTGCCTTAGGGACGTCTCTGTATTTTATCATCTTTAATATTCAGGCTGCTGTAACCCTCTCTCAGTGCATAAAATCGTCTGTGGTTTGCTGGAACGGAATACTTGAGTTGTCCCGATCATAGAAAGGTTTATTGTACTATTATAAACACTGAGGTTCCTATGACCCACTCGCAGCAAAATAATATGGCGTCAGCTTGAAGAAAGTACCAGAGCTGTCCCGACAGTGAGAAGGCCAAGTAACATGTCTCCCTGTAACCCCACACCTCCTGCTAACCTCACACACACACTCCCGGCTGGAAGACCTCATCCCACACTCCTATCACAGTTTCGGAAAGTTAGACCAGTTCGGCTCCAAACACCAAGCAGAAGCAAGGTTTAGCTCGGCTTGTTGTTTGGAGTTCGCCGAGGGGTTTCAAGATAACCCCACGAATTTTTAGCAATGTGAAGGAAGTACAATATTTCATGTGTGGATTTTTCTTGGGCTTCGTTGTCTGGATTTGCAATATATCGACTGTAGCTACGGTTTCTATTTTGTATTCAATCTGGAGCTTCTGTATATTCGTTTTAGTGTCTGGAGATCCTAACTACTGCACTTAGAATGACAAAATATGAAGATGATTAACAAATCAGACTCCAAACGCTGGGTGGGATGGTCTGACATCATTTGTTTTAACATAGTTGGCGAGGCAATTTAGATGACTTGTCTGATATTTTGACGTAATATATAAACAAAGACAAAGACGTATCATAAGCAGTTTTGTTTTAATTACACATCCCTTCCCTTAATTATCCTCAAAGATAAGCCTTGTACCCGGTACATTTTGTTTCCTGTTCGTATTATTTTCTCCGTTACCGATAACCCACTTCATTATATCGCCATTTTTTTTCGTATACCCTAGAGATACTCTAATATACGAGTTTCCCGTTTAAAATCATTCTTAATACTGTGAATGATGTCGGAGGTATAAGGTATTTATCCAGTGGTGTCTGGGATCTCCATTTCATGACTGCCTAATTTGGTCAATATTATCTGTTCAGTGCCTGTGTAACCTTCATCCCGGGCACCAGTTTTCCAGCTCTTTCTTGCTACGACCAGACGAATAATTTCAGGCAAAAGGCGAATCCTCAGCGTGAGAGACTAACACTTTTATCTATACGTATACGACAATAAATTTATTGCGCATTTAATTGTTGTGTGCCTCCCTCCCCCCCCCCAAAAAAAAAAAAAAAAAAAAAAAAAACGCTTTCTAGACGATTTTTCCCGTTCAGCCATGGGAAACAGTGCCTAATGAAAACACGAAAATATAAGAAAACCATCAACATTCTTACCTTGCAACGACAGGCAGTTTTGACCAGCGAACCTTTTTCCTTCTTTCTTTTCATCCAGTATTGTACGAATATGTGATACCTGCAAAGTCCAGGTACGATGCTGGGGGACCTTTGGGTGAAAAAAAAAAAAAGTTAGAATTTCCCTGCGATGATAATACTCAACAAAAATACAGGAGGTTGGCAGAAATACGAAATAATAGTAGGCTATGTTGATATTAGAATTTATGTTTATGGAGAGGTAATACATATTTCATACAAAAAAATAAATAAATAAAGGAGTAGTAACGAAAAAGAAATCTGAATAATCTGATTGGCTATTGTATTCTGGATACCTGGAGATCAATTTATTTTAGCTTCGGGAAGACTACAGACACTTAACGGTCTACGAATATAATATGACAGAACTGTGATAGGCCTCTTTTTGGAACTAATGGTCTCTCTCTCTCTCTCTCTCTCTCTCTCTCTCTCTCTCTCTCTCTCTCTCTCACTTTTATTATAGGACCTAAACCTATATTTCCTCCTATACATCATTCGTTGTATATTAGCAATGCGGAATAGTGTTGTATGGGAGGCTGTACACGAGATGCGTCAAATAACAGGCATTCTGTATGGATTTCTACAAAAGAAGGTGTATCTGGGGGGCAATGGCGAGAGAGAGAGAGGGAGAGAGATGTGCCGCCCCTACCCTCTGCAACTTATATCAATCCTGGGAAAAGCTGAGACGCGACACTATGGTGGGCTCTGTGGGACGAGAGAGAGAGAGAGAGAGAGAGAGAGAGAGACCCAGGACTGAGTGAAACAAGTGAGAGAGAGAAAAAAAAAGACAACATGACAGGACGAAGACAGGAGGGAAAAAAGCCGTAAAAGAAACGAAATGAACATGACAAGCCAGAGAGAGAGAGAGAGAGAGAGAGAGAGAGAGAGGACAGGAAAGGAGAAGGGGAAAGTGGAAAAGAGAAGAGAAAAAGAACAGAAGGAACTAGGTTAACAGAAACGACAAGAGGAAAGAAAAGAGAAGAGCAGGGAGGAAGTAAAGTGGAAAAAACAGAAAGGACAGGAGAGCAGGAAAAGTCAAGCAAAAAAAAAAAAAAAATGAAAGGACGAAGGGGAAACTAGAGAAAAGTAAAGACACCGGAAGGAGAAAAGAAAGAAAGAAAAAGGAGAGAGGAGAGGAGAGTCGGATAAGGAGAATAGGAGATGAAACAAGGGACAGGAGATAAACGAGAACGAAAAGAGAAGACAAGGGAGAAGCGAGAAGAGAGGACGTAAAGAAAGAAGAAAAACAGGAAATAATAGAGTTAAATAAACGAGTGAGAAGACAGAAGAGAAGAGGAATGAGGAGAGGAAATGATAAGGTCAAAACTTCCCTGTGTGACTGACTTAGGTGGGCCCAAGTTTTCATATTAACAGAAAGAGTATTCTGCCAAGTTACAGAGAGAGAGAGAGAGAGAGGGAGAGAGAGAGAGAGAGACTTACTGCGCACAAAAGTATCGGAAGTTCTCTTAACTGGCCAGCAGAGCTGGGAATAGCGCCGCTACTATTTTAATAGCGATGGTGGTAACGCCATTACTTTTTTTTTAGCCAGTAGCGGAACTGAGAGCGCCGCTACTTTTTGGCTGTACTCACGCGTTACCGCGCTCCTCGCTACTTACGCGACGAATACAGTCCGGAGTCGTGAGTACATACAGATATGCCGACGGTTTGGTTGTATTTATTAATGATGAAAAATACTACTTTCGTCAATTCTGTCAATTAAGGATGTCAGCTAGATGTAGGCAATGCTAACACACACACACACACACACACACACACACACACACACACACACACACACACACACACACACACACCTCTAACTATTCCCGTCTCTAACTTGCGCTCTCTCCCTCACTCTCTCTTTCAGACTAATTCTTACTCACTACGTTATTATTTCGTAAAAGTATGTTACTTTCAGTTTAAGGTAATGGAAAAAACATTGCCATTGTATAGCGTTTAACAGAAAGCCCCAGTTCATTTTTACTCTCGTTTTCGTATATATCTTAAATATCATTGAAAATATAATAAATCTATATAATATGTATCAATGGTAGGCCACATTTTTTTGCCTGTTACTTACGTATGTTACTTTCAGTAGGTATACTAGGTAACAGTGTAAAAGAGCATTTGTTACATTATACAGTAAATAGGTTTTTTCCTGTACCTTCGGCTCTAAGCTTCATTAAAGTGACACCGACATGTATGATTTTATTTATTCAGTATAAGTGTATACTGACATTACTGGTACACAACAACCACTCAGACTGACTAATATTATCAAAACAGTATATAGTGTATTGCTATATCACAGATTTTTGTTACCCTTTCCTTCGTGTACGTTTTTCTTATCCAAAGCAGCAGGAGCGGGAGCACAGCTACATTTCGTATCAAGTAGCGAAACCAGTAACGCCACTACTTTTTCGGGCTAGTAACGGGAATGGGAGCTCCGCTACTTTTTATTAGTAGCGTTCCCAGCACTGCTGATGAGGATATTTGCTTTGAAGATGTTCTGACTTTCCTTCCCCAAAGAATGGGATATTTTACAGTCAGACTCTCTCTCTTCCTTCTCTCTCTCTCTCTCTCTCTCTCTCTCTCTCTCTCTCTCTCATCTTTTGTCTGCCTGTCTTGAACCTTTGTGGGAACGACCTTGCTTCACCTTACGTCTCAGGGTAACTCCTTCGTTCCTTTCCTTCCATTCTTCCTTAATTCCTTCCTTCCTTTCCTCGACGTCTCTTTCTTTCCTTGTTTCCCCTTCCTCAATTTTTCCCATCCAGTTCCCTTTTCCTCCTCCTAATTCTTTTCACCATTTCCACTCCTTTTCCTTCCTTTCTTTTCACCTCCTTCCATATTCTCCTTCCCGGTTCTTTTCAGCATTTCCTCCATTCCTTCCATTTTCTCCTTCGCCCCCTCTTTCTCTCCCCTCCTTGCCCGTCCTCGTACTCTCTCCTCTCCTCCCCCTACGACTCCCCCTTCCTCTCCTCCCTCTACCCCTCCCCCTCCTCTCTTCACAGGGGCCAATTTAAATCCCAAGTTCCAACTAAAGTTCAAACTCAAGTGCCAACTCATGTCCCAACACAGGTACCAAACGCAAGTACCAACTTAAGTCTTAACACAAGTACCAACTCAAGTCATAACTCAAGCGCTTAGTCCCAACTCAAGCGCCAACATAAGTCTCAACTCAAGTGCCTATGTAAGTTACAACTCAAGTGCCAACTTAAGTCTCAACTCATGAATCAACTTAAGTGCCAACTCAAGTGACAACGTGTCAACTCAAGTACGAACATTAATCCCAACTCAAGTGAAACCTTAAGTGCCAACTCAAGTGCCAACTTGGGGCAAAACTCAAGCGCCAACGTTAGTCTCAACTCAAGCACCAGCTTAATTACAATTCAAAGGTCAGCACAGTTCCCAACTTAATTGCCAAGGTAAGCTCCAACTCAAGTGCCAGTGTAATCTCCAACTCGTGCCAACGTAAGTGCCAACTCAAGAGATAACTTACGTGCTAACTCGTGACAACACAATAGCCAATTCAAGTGACATCATAAGCGTAAACTCAAGGGACAAAATAAGTGCCATCTCAAATGCTAACTCAGGTCCAAACTCAAGCGCCAACTTAGATCCCAGCTCAAGTGACAACTAAAGTCCCAACTCAAGCGGCAAGAAGTCTCATCTCAAGCACAAACTTAAGTACCAACTCAAGCGCCACATTTAGTCCCAATTAAAGGGCGAACATAGGTCCCAAAACAAGCACCAACTTAAGTTCCATTTCAAGCAGCAGCTTAAGTCGCAACTCAAGTGCAAACTTAAGTCCAAACTTAACTGCCAACGTAAATGCCAAATAAAGTGCTAACGTAAATGATAAGTGCAAACTTGTGTGCCAATTCAAGTGCCAACTTAAGTGCCAACTCAAATGCAAACTGAAGAGAAAACTCAAATGTCAACTTAACTGGAAACGCAAATGCTACCCTAAGTGCAAACGCGAATGCCAACTTAAGTGCAAACGCAAATCCTAACTTAAGTGCAAACTCACGTGGTGACGTAAGTTCCAATTCAAATGTTAACTAAAGCTCCGACTCAAGTGCCAAATTAAGTCCCAAAATAAGTGCCAACTTAAGTCCTATAACAAGTGCCAACTTAAGTCCTAAAACAAGTGCCAACTTAAATCCAACACAAGCGCCAATTTAAATCCCAACTCAAGTACCACCTAATGATCAAACTCAAGTGTCAATTCGTCCCAACACAGGTACCACTTGGGTCCAAACACAAGTACCAACTTAAGTCCTAACACAAGTACGAGATCAAGTCCTATCTCAAGCGCTAACTTAAGTCCCAACTTAAGCGCCAACTAAGGTCTCAACTCAAGCGCCAACTTAAGTCCCAAGTCAAGCGTAAACTTGTCCCAATCCAAGCATCAACTTTAGTCCCAACTCAAGCACCAAGTGAAGTCCCAACTCAAGCACCAACTGAAGTCCTAACTCAAGCACCAACTGAAGTCCTAACTCAAGGACCAACTGAAGTCCTAACTCAAGCACCAACTAAAGTCCCAACTCAAGTGCCAACGTAAGTTACAACTCAAGTGCCAACGCAAGTAACGACTCAAGCACTAACATAAATCTAAATCACGAGCCAACTCAAGTCCCAACTCATGCGCCAACTTATGCTGCATCCCAAGCACCAACATTAATCCCAACTCAAGTGAAACCTTAGTGCTAACTTCGGTAAAAACTCAAGCGCCAACGTAGGTCCAAGCTCAAGCGCGAACTCAAGTCCCAACTCAAGCGTTCCAACATAAGTCTCAACTCATTTGCAAACTTAAGCCCCAACCCAAGCGCGACCTTAAGTCCCAAGTCAAGCGCAAACTTAAGTCCCAACTCAAGCGCCAACGTAAGTCCCAACTCAAGCGCGAACTTTGAGTCCTAACTCAAGCGCCAACTTAAGTCCCAAATTAAGCGCCAACTTAAGTCCGAACTCGAGCGCTAACATAAGTCCCAACTCAAGCGAAAACTTAATTCCCAATTCAAGCGCCAACTTAAGTCCTAACTTAAGAGCCAACCTAAGTCCCAACTCAAGCACCAACTTAAGTCCCAACTCAAGCGACAACCTAAGTCCCAATTCAAGCGCCAACCTAAGTTCCAACTCAAGCGCCAAAGTAGGTCCCAACTCAAGCACCAACTTAAGCCCCAACTCAAGCGCCAACTTAAGTCTCAACTCAAGCACCAACTAAAGTCCTAACACAAGCACCAACCTAAGTCCCAACTCAAGCGCCAACTCAGGTCCCAACTCAAGCGTCAACCTAAGTTCCAACTCAAGCGCCAACCTAAGTCTCAACTCAAGTACCAAAGTAGCTCCGAACTCAAGCACCAACTTAAGTCCCAACTGAAGCCCCAACTTGAGCCCCAACTCAAGCGCCAACTTAAGTAAAAACTCAAGCGCCAACCTAAGTCCTAACTCAAGCGCCAACTTAAGTCCCAAATCAAGCGCCAACTTAAGTCACGACTCAAGCGCCAACTTAAATCCCAACTCAAGCGCCAACCTAAGTCCCAACTCAAGCGAAAACTTAATTCCCAACTCAAGCGCCAACTTAAGTCCTAACTCAAGCGCCAAACTAATTCCCAATTCAAGCACCAACTTAAGTCCCAATTCAAGCGACAACCTAAGTCCCAACTCAAGCGCCAAAGTAGATCCCAACTCAAGCCCCAATTCAAGTGCCAACTTAAGTCCCAACTCAAGCGCCAACTTAAGTCCCAACTCAAGCACCAACTTAAGTCCCAACACAAGCACCAACCTAAGTCCCAACTTAAGACCCAACTCAAGCCCCGCTTGAGTTGGGACTTAAGTTGACGCTTGAATTGGGACTTAAGTTGGCGCTTGAGTTGGGACTTAGGTTGGCGCTTGAGTTGGGACTTAAGTTGGCGCTTGAGTAGGGACTTAAGTTGGCGCTTAAGTAGGAACTTAAGTTGGCGCTTAAGTAGGGACTTAAGTTGGCGCTTGAGTTGGGACTTAAGTTGGCGCTTGAGTTGGGACTTAAGTTGGCGCTTGAGTTGAGACGCATTTTAGAGCTTGAGTTGGGACTTAGGTTGGACGTCTGAGTTGGACATAAGTTGGCGCTTGATTTGGAACTTAAGTACGCGCTTGAGCTGGGATCTACATTGGCGCTTGAGTTTTGACCTAAGTTGGCACTTAAGGTTTCAATTGAGTTGGGATTAATGTTGGTGCTGGAGATGCAGCGTAAGTTGGCGCTTTAGTTGGGACTTGAGTTGACTTGTGAACTGGGACTTAAGTTCGTGCTTGAGTTGTAACTTACGTTGGCACTTGAGTTGTGACTTACGTTGGCACTTGAGTTGGGACTTCAGTTGGTGCTTGAGTTGGGACTTCAGTTGGTGCTTGGATTGGGACAAGTTGACGCATGAGTTGGGATCTTAGTTGGCACTTGACTTGGGACTTAAGTTAGCGCTTGAGTTAGGACTTGAGCTCGTACTTGTGTTAGGGCTTCAGTTGGTACTTGTGTTTGGGCCCAAGTAGTACCTGTGTTGGGACTTGAGTTGACACTTGAGTTTGAGCTATAGTTGGTACTTGAGTTGGGATTTAAATTGGCGCCTGTGTTGGATTTAAGCTGGCACTTGTTTTAGGACTTAAGTTGGCACTTGTCTTAGGATTTAAGTTGGCACTTATTTTGGGATTTAATTTGACACTTTGATCGGAGCTTAACATTTGAATTGGCACTTACGTCACCACGTGACTTGACACTTAAGTTGGCACTTGAACTGGCACTTACATTTGAACTTATCATTTACGATAGCACTTTATTTGGCACTTAAGTTGGCAGTTAAGTGTGGACTTAAGGTGGCGCTTGAGTTGGGACTTAAGCTGGTGCTTGAATTGGAACTTCAGTTGATGCTTGAGTTGGGACGTAAGCTCGCCCTTTCGTTGGGACTAAAGATGGTGCTTGAATTGGGACTTGAGTTTCCGCTTGAGATGAAGCATGATGGAGCTTGAGTTGGGACTTAAGTTGTAACTTAAGCTAAGACCCAAGCTGGCGCATGAGTTTGGACCTGAGTTGACGTTTGAGCTGGCACTTATTTTGTCACTTGAGTTGGCACTTATTTTGTCACTTGAGTTGGAACTTATGTTGTCACTTGAGTTGGCACTTGTGTTGTCACTTGAGTTGGCACTTGTGTTGTCACTTGAGTTGGCACTTATGTTGTCACTTGAGTTGGGAGATATGTTTGCGCTTGAGTTGCAACATAAGTTGGCGCTTTAGTTGGCACTTAAGTTAGCTCTTGAGTTGGCATTTACGTTGGCACTAGTTGGAGCTTTCGTTGACACTTACGTTGGCACTTGAGCTGGAGCTAACGTTGGCACTTGAGTTGGGACCTATGCTGACCCGTGAGTTGTGATTAAGCTGGTGCTTGAGTTGGGACTAAGGTTGGCGCTTGAGTTGAGAGATGGGTTGGCACTTGAGTTGGGACCTACGTTGTCGCTTGAGTTTTGACCCAAGTTGGCACTTGAGTTGGCACTTAAGGTTGCACTTGAGTTGGGATTAATGGTCGTACCTGAGTTGGCACGTTGTCACTTGAGTTGGCACTTAAGTTGATTCATTAGTTGGGACTTAAGTTGACACTTGAGTTGTAATTTACGTTGGCACTTGCAATGGGACTTAGGTTGGCGCTTGGGTTGGGACGCTTGAGCTGATACTTAAGTTTCCGCTTGAGTTGGGACTAAGTTGACGCTTGAGTTATGACTTGAGTTGGTACTTGTGTTAAGACTTAAGTTGGTACTTGCGTTTGGTAACTGTGTTGGGACCTGAGTTGGCACTTGAGTTTGAACGTCAGTTCGTACTGGAGTTGGGATTTAAATTGGCCCTTGTGCAGAGAGGATGGGGAAGGGTAGGGGGAGGAGAGGAAGGGGGGAGTCGTAGGGGGAGGAGAGGAGGGGGGGAGAGGGTACGAGGACTGGCAAGGAGGGGAGAAAAGGAGGGGGCGAAGGAGATAATGGCAAGAAGGGAGGAAATGCTGAAAAGAACAGGGAGGGAGACGAGGGAAGGATGTGAAAAGGAAGAAGGAAGGAAAAGGAGTGGAAATGGTGAAAAGAATTAGGAGGAGGAAAAGGGAACTGGATGGGAAAAAGTGAGGAAGGGGAAATAGGGAAAGAAAGAGACGTCGAAGAAAGGAAGGAATTAAGGAAAAAAGGGAAGGAAAGAAGGAGTTAGCCTGAGACGTAAAGAGAAGCAAGGTCGTTCCCACGAAGGTTCGAGACAGGCATACAAAAGATAAGAGAGAGAGAGAGAGAGAGAGAGAGTTATCGTGCTATCGGACAGACGTAAACATGAAGCAAACTAAACATTATAATGCTAACAAAAACAACACTAATTCTACTGTAAATTTGTGTTTATCTGACGGAAGTGGGCCACTGACAGCTTGAATATTATGTTGTGGTTCCATGAAATTTAGTCAGCTTTATTCCTGCTCTAAAAATGAGTCTCCTTGGTTACTATAGCCGCGGCGCGCGACTCTGAGGTTGTTATTATCGTGCCCTGGCAACCTACGATTCAAAAGTGCGTGATTTCGCGTATAATATCAGACGCATGTGATTCGTGTATAATATGTTCGTGTGGAATATTATTCGTGTATAATATATTCGTGAACAACAATATGATTCGTGTACAATATGTTCGTGTATAATAATATTCGTGTATAATATGTTCGTGAATAATAATATTCGTGGATAATATATCCGTGCATAATAATAAAAAATGGGAGAAATGGAGTTCCCCCGAGCTAAGCCCTGTATTGGACTATATAGCCCCGCTTGGGTTACAGGAGCGAGCTACCACTCCCAGCACGGCAGCCCGGGCGAGGCTCGAACTCGCAATCACCCGATTACGAGTCCAGCGCGCTACCACTGTGCTACCGCGCCCCCCGTGCATAATAATAAGATTCGTGTATAATATGTTCGTGTGTAATATTATTCGTGTATAATATATTCGTGCATACTTATATTAGTGTGTCATATTATTCGTGTATAATATATTCGTGCATACTTATATTAGTGTGTCATATTATTCGTGTATAATATATTCGTGCACAATAATATGATTCGTGTATAATATGTTCGTGTATAATAATATTCGTGTATAATATATTCGTGCATAATAATATGATTCGTGTATAATATGTTCGTGTATAATAATATTCGTGTATAATATATTCGTGCATATAATATGATTCGTGTATAATATGATACGAAATCGGACGCACTCTCGAATGGTAGGTTGCCAGGGTACGATAATGACAACCTCAGAGTCCTGCTCCGCGATTACAGTCTACTCAGTCCTCTAATATACTACTACTACTACTACTATTGAAGCTCGACTCCCTCTCTATTGCATCTTCTTCGTAAATGGGGCATGCTTGTCACTCTCCTCCCTGACCCGTCATATAAAAAATATTATCTATAAGGCTGAAAAACACTCCAAGCCCCCCTCAGCCTCAGAATATTTGTCGGCAGAAGAAAGACAGAAGTGAAATGGGTGAAATAATAGGCTAACTTTTGTCTCCAACTGTATCCCAAACTCCAAAGGACCATCCATCCTTCGACAGTGATGGATAGGGGGTAAGTAACTCGATATACAGTTTTTGTTGTCACTTTTCCACTTAACTTTCGTCCCCCCTCCCTTCCGTTTTTTTTTCCTTCTTCTCAGTAACTTTTTCATTTTTTCTATTTTCTCTTTCATCCCTCTCTTCCTCCTTTTTTTCCTCCCTTTTCTCTATCACTTTTTCATTTTTCCCATTTTTCCTTTTCTCCCCCCAATTTTTTGTCCTTATTTCGGCCACGTTTTCATTTCTTCCCTTTTCTCCTTCTTCCCCCCCTTTTCCTCCCTTTTTCTCAGTGATTTTTTTCATTTATCAGAGTTCCCCTTACCTTCCCCTCCCCATTTTTCTCCCTTTTCTCCTATCACCTCGTTTCAATTTGTCACTATTTTTCCTGCCTCTCAATCCTCCGACTCTCCTATTTTTACTTTCTCTCCCCATTTCTCTTCCTGGTTCTTTTTTATCTCTGTTTTTCATACCTTTGTCCTTACCTCCTTTATCCCCGGCGTATTTCGTTATTTTCATTTTTCTCCTACTGTTTCTTTCTTCCCCTTTCCACCCCCTATCTTCTTTCTACTTCCCCTCTCCTCATTTTTCTTACTAATATTTTTACATTTCTCAATTTTTTCCCCTTTCGTCCTTCCTTGTGTTTTCTTTTCTCCTTTTCCTGTCTCCCTTCCTTCAGTCTTGCTCCTTCACATTCTTTTTTTCTTCTCCAATTCCCCTTCCTTCCTCTCTCCCTCCTCTATCCTTTTTATTCTCCTTTCTGTCTTTCCCGCATAAATTCTTTCATTCTCTTCCTTCTGACTTTATACCTATTCTTCGCCCACCGTTATTCTCTCTCTCTCTCTCTCTCTCTCTCTCTCTCTCTCTCTCTCTCTCTCTCTCTCTCTCTCTCTCTCTCTCTCTCTCTCTCTCTTTCTCCTCCACCCAGATCGTTGCCTCTCTGTCTTTCTCCTCTTTCTTCCTCTCCTTCGGCCACCCTCCAACTCTTTTCTTAATTCTCGTCTCCACCTTCTTTCTCTTTATTACTTCATTCCTCTCTCTCTCTCTCTCTCTCTCTCTCTCTCTCTCTCTCTCTCTGTAATGAGTAACACAATACCCATCACTATTACGACCTGATCTTTGGTACCCGTAATTGAGATAGATTTCTGACCTTCTCTCTCTCTCTCTCTCTCTCTCTCTCTCTCTCTCTCTCTCTCTCTCTCAAGTTCCAACAAACTCTCCATTTACCCCCTACGGAGAGAAGAAACACTTTAGATTTTATTTTTGCTAATGACGCTAAAGTTACTAGTTAAATTTAGATAAATGTGTAGGTTATAAGGGCCTAAGCCCTTATAACCTACACAGAGAGAGAGAGAGAGAGAGAGAGAGAGAGAGAGTACTGAAGGAAGGTTAAGGTTTCTCTCATATCTTTGGGGGAAGTTTTCCTCTTGTCAATAAAGCTGAGTGTGTGTGTGTGTGTGTGTGTGTGTGTGTGTGTGTGTGTGTGTGTGTGTGTGTGTGTGTGTTCTTTGTTTCTTCTTTCTCTTTCTGTCCCCACCTCCTGTCTTTTTATTCCGATTTCTTTTTTTTCTCAATCTCTCTCTCTCTCTCTCTCTCTCTCTCTCTCTCTCTCTCTCTCTCTCTCTCTCTCTCCAATTTCCCAGATTCATCTTCCCGTCTTTTCCTCCTTTCTGCATCCCGTCCGGCCTCAGTCACTTCCTCCTCCCCTGTCTCTCCTCTTTTCATTCCTCTTTCCCCATTCCCTCTTCATCCATCTTCCCCTCCTCCTCCCTTTTACATTCTCTCCCTTCTCTCTTCATCAGTCCTCATCTCTCTCTTAGCTTCCTCTCTCCTCTTCTTTCTTTTCTCATATTTCCTTCAATTTTCCTCTGCCTCATTCATCTTCACAATCTCTCTCGACCATTTCCCCCTCCAACCTCCTCTCTTTCCTCCCTTTTTGCTCTCCCAACCTCTTCCTTTTTCCCATCCTCGTCTCTTCTCTCCCTACTTTCTCCCTTCGTTCTCTTCTTCCCTCCCTTCTCCCCTCTCTACCACCTTTCCTTCCCCTCCCACGCTCCTTCCGTCTCTCCCTTTCTTCTCTCTCCTCCCTTCCCTCCCACATCTTTCCCTCCTTCCCTCCCTCCCTTTGCCTCCCTCCTCACCACCTACCGCAAACAATAACACAGCCGCGATAAACAAATGAGAAGATAACAAAGGGGAGAGGAAAAAAAGAGTTTGTTTATGCAAGACATTCAAGAAGAGAAGGATGGTGAGAGGGAAAGAGGTGGGTGGTGATGGTGGTGGTGGTGGTGGTGGTGGTGGTGGTGATGATGATGATGGGATGGTGAGTAGAAGAGAAAAACGAGGGGTATGGGTGATGGTGGTGATGGTGACTAGCGTGATGATGATGATGGTGGTGATGATGATGATTATAAAGACTAAAATGATGATGATGGTGGTGATGATGATGATGACGAAAATGATGATGATGATGATGATGATGATGATGATGATGGAAGGAACGATAAGGACGAGGAGATAATAGACGTCCTGTTGTGTGTGTGTGTGTGTGTGTGTGTGTGTGTGTGTGTGTGTGTGTGTGTGCATCAATTTCCACATTTCACACAGTTACAAATCCCAGCATTCAGCTTTCATTTCAATCTGCTATCTATCCACCTATCCACCCAGTCTACTACCCCTCCAGTCTACTATCCACCCAGTCCACTGTCCACCCTAACTATCCACACAGACTTCTATCCACCCAGTCTACTATCCACACATTACTATCCACCTAGGCTACTATCCATCCAATCCACCATCCACTTAATCTTTCCTACCTCATACCTTAAAATGCGTATCGTGCCTCTTCATTATCCATCCATTCTACACTCCACCCAACCTACTATCCACTCAGTCTTCTCTCCACCTATTCTCCTATCCCCCACCTCTAACACACAGGCCCCAGAGTACAAAGGGGGCACACAGAGAGCACTGAACCCCGCTGTGCCATGAGAGTCAGCCAGCCATATACTAGTCATTAAGCCAACCAGTGACTCGTGCTCTCTCTTGGATCCGACTCTCTCTCTCTCTCTCTCTCTCTCTCTCTCCCTCTCTCTCTCTCTCTCTCTCTCTCTCTCTCTCTCTCTCGCACTGCTTTTTTTTTCCCTTGTCTTTTGTATTGGTCCCTCCTGTATTACTCACCCTCTCTTGTGATGCTCTCTTTCCTGTACTGTACTGCTCTCTCGTACTGTACTCTCTCTCTCTCTCTCTCTCTCTCTCTCTCTCTCTCTCTCTCTCACTGAGGTCGACATAGGTAAGAGGAAAAGAAGATTAAACCAAGACGAATGCAGAAGATGACATTACTGAAGAGGAAGGTTGGAGGACGGATGGAGGAAGGATGGAAGAAGGATAGAGGAAGGTTGAAGGAAAACTGAAGGAAGGATGGAGGAAGGATGGAGGAAAGCTGATGGAAGGATGGAGGAAGGTTGGAGGAAGGATGGAGGAAGTTTGGAGGTATATGAGGGAAAGGCTGAAGAAAAGAGAAATAAGGAAGATATAGGATGAATAAGCAATGAAGGAGGGAATGTAAAACATGATAATTGTAGGACGATTGAGTTGGAGCTTAAGTGAAGGCTGTGTGTGTGTGTGTGTGTGTGTGAGAGAGAGAGAGAGAGAGAGAGAGAGAGAGAGAGAGAGAGGAGGGGGAGGCTGACTATTAAACGTAATAATTCTAAAGCTGACTGATATGAAAAATTGGTGAGATGGATTTAAATAATGTGAATAAGAGAGGAATATTTAAGAAAAGAGAAGGAACTCGAAGTAAAAAGTAGAATATTAGGAGGAAGAGATGTGAAAGTAGACAATTCGAGACTGGTAGAATGACGTTAAAGAAACTGTGTGTGAGTGAGTGAGGTAGAGGACGAGGAGGGAAAGAAGATGAAGTCAGGGGAATATGAGGACTGGAAGGAATGAAAGGAAAGGTTTTGCTTAATTGAATATGAGGTATGTGAAAATGAAGAGGATTGAGGAAGAGGAGATGATGATGAAATAAGAGAGTTGTGAGTATATATTTTAGCTTACCACACACCACACTGTCTCCTCTCTCTCTCTTTCTCTCTCTCGTTCTCTCTCTCCGAGGCACTTGAGAGTCTAAGAAATGGATATAGGAAGACAATTTTTTAACTTCTGGGGAGACTTTTAGAAATAGGGAGATTTTATAGATCATCCAACAACCCCTTCAGTACGAGAGGTCTGCCCTAAATTTCACCCCTTCAGTACGATGGCGTCTTAATTATTCTTATGAGCTATCTCCAGACGACTTCTTTCATCTTAAGGTAGATTTCTTGTAGCGAAGGGGTTAATGAAGGCTGTAGTAAATCCCCTCAATCCTAAAAATCCATCCCAAGCTGAGTAAAATCGTCTGGAGAAAGTGAGAATAAAATAATAATACGACATTAACATAAGGGGTTAATGCAGATACAGAGGAGTTAGCAAGAATATAATAAATAAATATTTCAAGGAATATAGAGGTAAAATGAAGGAACGAAAGAGTAAAGGAGACGATGGAAGAGGAAGGAAGGAAAATAAATTAAGAAGGTGAGGCAAATATGCAGGGATAAGAAAGGTGAAGTCATTGTTACTGTGATCCCAGCCTCGTCTAAACGTGAACCCAGTGGACTGCAGGCTGAAGTTACCCTTTCCCTTCAGCCCACCATCCTCTTCTCCGGGGATAGGAAGGGAATTGAGGGACGTTACTATGGTTGGGTCGAATTCGCTTGGTTATATCAGTGCCACCGCGTGAAGGCCCCCACTGCATCACCTGACGCATTCCTAGAGTATAATTAGAGACAATTTACGTGAGAGTAATGGAGATTGAGAGAGAGGAGAGGAAAGGGTGAAGGTCAAATAGAGAGAAAGAGAGGGAGAGAGAGAGAGAGAGAGAGAGAGAGAGAGAGATTGAAGGAAGAGGGAGAAGTGATGTGGAAGGAATGTGGAAACAAGCAGAAATGGAGAGATAAAATAGAGGTTAATTAAAGGTAAGTGAGAGTAAAGGAAACTGAGGGAATGGAAAGGTAAAGGTGAAGGAGGAGAAGGAATGAGGGAGAAGACGAAGAAGGAGGAAAGTGGGAGAAGATGAGGAATGAGCGACAATATTAAAAAGGGAGAAGTAATAAAGGAGGAATGTGGAATTTGATATGAGTGGTGAGAGGCGGGGTGGAGTATATTTGAAGGTGTGTGGTTGCATAGCGTTGTCATTGTTGTTGTTGGTTAACCACAGTCTGGCTGGCTGAGTAGACCAGTCAAGCACCGGTAAGAAGTTGCTTCCGTGAGGCCATCCTACAGGCAGCCTACAGAACAGTATATACACCGTATAGAGATTCGTCGTCCCCATTTGGTAGACGGCGCCTCACCAACGTCGGACCAGGGGCCTTCCCAAGGCGAGGTGCGGGGATATATGAGGAGGTTTGGCTCCGGGGTGAATGTCGCACCTGCTCCACCCAGGGTCCACAGCGCCACCACGTGTAGGCTCCTCGTCAGCGCCAAGAGCGTAAAGCAATACTAATACCACGAAAATTATCAGTGTTGATATTTTAACTTCCTTGTAGCCCAAATCTTGCAAGAGGTCAAGTGAAGAGGAAGGAGGTACAGGGTGATCCACACATTAGGCTCACCTACTCGACAGGGCAAGTACGCGGTGTTGTGCAGACGGCTAAATCCACGTTATCAACGTCCCTCCTGCATCATTCATTCATTTCTCACTCCTACTGCCACACCCACGCCCACACCAGCAGACTGAGCCCTCTTCACAACACAAGATACAGCCAGCTCAGTTTCTATGCTCTGTTCACTTTAACCTGAACTACATTTGTCACCTCTTCAAATTGAATGCTGAACTGGAACAGGAGATTAACACTGGCATATGGGACTAATCACAAAAAAGGTGCCAAGGAAAGAATGTGGCGCCGAAAAAGTGTTTTTTTTTTTTTTCTGCCATTGAGATATGGCCAGTATGCTGCAAAAGGACGAAATTCTGGGCCAAGTTAATGTGACTGAAGTTTAGCAGAGCGGTATTTACAGGTCACCCTTGATTTCGGGACTTAGGAGACAAGGAGGCGGAACTTAGGAGACAAGGAGGCGAAACTTAGGAGACAAGGAGGCGGAACTTAGGAGACAAGGAGGTGGGACAAGGAGGCGGGATTTAGGAGACAAGGAGGCGGGACTTAGGGGACAAGGAGGCGGGACTTGGGAGACAAGTTGCATGGCGGGGGGTATACTAAGTGATGTTATGTCTGCTTCAGAGTGACCTCTCTCAGGTAAAGGACTTGCTGAAGGCTATATCCAGTTTCTCTACTTAGAAAAGTCTCCTCTGAGCTGAATAAAATCGTCTGGCCATAACAAGAATTATTATAACGTTATCATGGAGAAATCCTTAGACTAACATTTTCTAACCATTCCTGTCCCAAAGTCAAGCTCTTCCCAGCGACTTTGTTCCCATGTCAGACCTAACCAAACCTCACCTAAGCTAACTTTATCATATCTAACCCCACGCAGCCTCACCTAACCTAACCTAATCTTTCCTGACCTAACGCAATTTTGCCTGACCTAACTTAATCTTCCCTAACCTAATGTAACCTAACCAAATCTAACTTCACCCTCATTTAACCTAACCGGAACGACTTGGGAGCGATTTGGTTGAAGGACCAGATCGACCTGTTACTTAGGCTGGCTGAGTGAGCGTAAATGGTCTGCTTGAAGGAGAGGGAGAGATGAAGTAGGAGAAAAAAAAAAAAAAAAGAACTAGAAAGCACTCAGTGAATGCCTACCTCCGCTAACGTCAACAAAATATATTATTTATTCTTGCATCCGGATCTGAACCTACCTCAAAATCCAACCAGACAAATACTTTTACGTTCTCAAAATGTAACAATTCTACGGTCTTGATTTGCCATGTTACAGAATCTCAAACAGAGGAGGTAAAATTTATGACTCATACCTGCATCCAGATCCGGATCCATTTATAAATCAAATCAACTCTTCCCTGACCCACCACCCACCTATACACCAATTTTCACTGAAGTCTGTTAGCAATATTTTGAGATATCTTGGGAACAGAAAAACATAGACACAGACGAACATAATTATCTCCTCCAACTTGAAAGCCGGAGGTAGTAAATTAAGTGAACGTGGTCAAGCGGTAAAGGAGGGAGAGAATTAATGGAGGAAGGACAGGGAAGGAGGGAGAGGGATAATGAAGGAACATTACCAAGGAAGGAAGAGGGATAATGAAGGAAGGAGGGAGAGGAAGAGGGAAATGAAGTGAAGGAGGGAGAGGCAAAGTTAGTGAGGGAGTTACAGGGATGATGGAGGAAGGAGAGGGAGAATGGAGGAAGGATAGTGAAGGAGGGAAAAGGATGGTGAAGGAAGGATAGTAAAGGAGGGAGAAAGATTATAGGGAATGGAAGGGGAGGTAAAATGGAATAAGTTTAGTAAAGAAGGAAGAGAGATACTGAAGGAGGGAGAAGGAAAATGGAAGAAGGACAGTAAAGGAGGGAGAAGGGTAATTAGTAAAGGAGGAGGGGGCACAGTGAAGTAGGCTTTGTTATGAAGGAAGAGGGATAAAAGAGAGAGAGAGAAAGAGAGAGAGAGAGAATAGCAAAGAAGAAGAGGAGGAAGAGGAAGAGAAGAAGGAGAAGGAGAGAGAAGGACAAGAAGAAGGAGGGGCAGAAGAGAAGGAGAAAGAAAAGTAATAAGAAAAAAAGGAGAAAGAGCAAGACAAAGAAGGAAAAAGAAGGAAAAAGACACAGGAGAGAACGAAGTGGAGGAAGAAGGAAAGCAGATGATGAAGGAAGAGGTAGGGAGGAAGGAGGACTGAGGAGAGGCGAGGAGTGGGAAGGACAGGAGTGAAGGGGAGGACATGATGGATGAAGGAAAGTTCAGAACAATGAAGGAAGGGGTGAAGGAAAGGGAGGAAGATCAACGGCTAAGAATATGTGAGCTGGTGTGTGTGTGTGTGTGTGTGTGTGTGTGTGTGAGAGAGAGAGAGAGAGAAGGACGAGATATGCTCTTGTTTGGAATGCGTTTTTAGGATGATAAAGCAATATGGGAAGAACATCAAAATATTCCCCCTCCTCCCCAGCCCGGTCTCCAACCATCCTCCTTTCTGGGGATAGGGAGTGAGTTGAGGGACGTTTATATAATCAGGCAGTGAAACAGCTCGGCTATATTGGTGCCACCACACAAAGGCGTCCCTCTCCAGCACCAAGTGGATAGATAAAAGTAGATACAGAGATGCACATGACAAGCCTTTCACCCCTTTTCAACTTGACAGTCGAAGGAAAGAATCTCCTCAACAGGTATTACGAACCAATATTTTCTGTGGATTGTGTGGCCTTAGAGATGGAGCCAAGGATTTCAGTGGCTTGAATGGTGAGTGAGTGGATGTGTGGCCCATTTTTACTAGGTCTTCTGTTGATAGTTTTCGGATTATGTACTTTGATGGTCCTCTTTCTGGATCTTCCCTTCATATGACAGTGGGAGAGACAGCTGAGATGAAAATGAAGAAGAAGAAGAAGAAGAAGATATGAAGAAGAAGAAGAAGATATGAAGAAGAAGAAGAAGAAGAAGAAAATGATGATGATGATGATAATGATGATGATGATGATGTGTTTATATTTGTTTTCTAAGCAAACATTAGAAAAATGATGATAATGGTGATGATGATGAGGGTATTAATGTTTTTTTTTTCCTGAGTACAGAGTAGAGAGATGATGATGATGATGATGATGATAATTACTGTAATCTTGCAATCTTTTAAGCAAACAGGAATAAGCTCATCAGTGTTCCATTTTCGACAGTATAATTAGATGTTATTTTCTGTTCCATTTAAGTCAGTTACCCCTCGGCCTATTTTCTCCAAGACAATCACATTTTCTTTCATTGTCTCCCTTGATGATGCAAAGTGGAAAATGTAATTTGTCGAGATGAGATTTTTTTTTTGTAAATTAGCTTGATAATGAAGTGGGGTAATGGGGTGATTGGATTCTAATGAGAGAGAGAGAGAGAGAGAGAGAGAGAGAGAGAGAGAGAGAGAGAGAGAGAGGAAGTGTGTGAATTTTGCAGCCTTTCTCAATATTTCACACCCCCGACTCTGGACATAGACTAGGTAGGCCTTTCACTGAACCCTAGAAATCTTTCCATTCGCAACCAGCGGCTGAAATGATAGAACCTCGATACGTAAACCCAGTGGACTGCAGGTTGAAGTTGCCCCTCTCTTGCAGTCCACCGTCCTCCATTCGGTGGATAGGGAGGGAATTGAGGGACGTATGTATAGCCAGGCAGCTCCACCGCCCTGTTATATCATTGCCATCACGCGAAGGCGTCCCTTTCCAGCGGCGGAAGATCAATAAATACTACTTTGGCGAAATTCTATTCAACTTCTTGTCGTTTTCCCATTAACTTACACCATCTCTCTCTCTCTCTCTCTCTCTCTCTCTCTCTCTCCTTTTGTATCTATGTGTAACTACCTATCACTCTCTCTCTCTCTCTCTCTCTCTCTCTCTCCTTTTGTATCTATGTGTAACTACCTATCACTCTCTTTCTCTCTCTCTCTCTCTCTCTCTCTCTCTCTTTGCTACCTTCCTAACACACATTCCATGAGGATGGAATTTGTAAAGGGATCTCCACCCAATTTCGTCACTTTAAAGGATCCGACCCTCTTCACAAGGTGTCATCACCCTTTTAGTACCACTCCACCCTCCCGCGTACTCTGCGTGGCTTAGGAGGCTTCGTTTCGCATTTTCTCGGCTGATTTATTTCTGCTTTTTGCACCTTTACTTTCTCCCTCATGTTTTCTATTTGGTATCGCTTTAATGTCAATATATTTTGTATCGATAGCATATAAGAGGATTTTATTGTTTCAGGTGCAGAATGAATCGCTCAGGAACAGATGATGAGACTTCTTCAAGGCCACTTACACTACAATCCCTTTCCCTTAAAACTGCCTCTTAAGACTGTCTCTAGTTTTAGTATGATAGTGATGATGATGATGATGATGATGATGATGATGATGATGATGATGATGATGATGATGATGAAAAGGAGGAGGAGGAGGAGGAGGATAATGATGTTGATGGTGTGTGAATCCGTGCTGGTAGTCTTAATCTGAATTAAAAGGGAGAAATTAGTCGAATAAAAAAAGTTACTCAAAAAACTAAATCCTCTTGAAAGGGTGAGGAGTACACCTTTTATCAGTGCCGTTATTTTCCTGTTACCTATCTAGGATCTTGGTCCACCTACAGATTGTTCTCTTATCGCCTTATCTCTAACCTATTGACACCTTCTCCACCATCACCTCTTTATCTGCCTCCTTTCTGTTATCTGGTGTTGGAGAGGGACTACTTCGCCTGGTGGCATAGAGTTCATAGGGTGGATCCACTGCCCGGCTATGCAAACATCCCATACCTACCTTCTATACCCTACCTTTCTTCCCTCTTTCTCCTCCCCTTCTCTCCACCACGTTCTTTCCCCTTTCTCCTCCCCTTCTCTCCCCCACTTTCCCTCCCATTTCTCCTCCCCTTCACTCCCCCACTTTCCCTCCCATTACTCTCCCCACTCGCTCTCACAAAAGGAGGATGGTGGACTGCAAATGAGTTTCAGCCTACAGTCAAAAGTATCACCACTCTCTCTCTCTCTCTCTCTCTCTCTCTCTCTCTCTCTGTTTACCTACGTATATCTCTATAACTACCTACCTACTCTCTCTCTCTCTCTCTCTCTCTCTCTCTCTCTCTCTCTCTCTCTCTCGGTTTACCTACGTATATCTCTATAACTACCTACCTATCAATCAGTCAGTCTCTCTTTCTCTCCCTCCCTCTCAACTCTCTCATTATCTATCTATCTACCTATCAATTAATCTATAGGTCTATCTGTCTATCTCTCTATCTCCCGTGTTATCAAAGTGATCTGTCTCTAAAGAAAGTCGGTAAAAGGTCAATTTGAAATTCTGTGAGGGAATATTAATTAACAAAATAGGATGAAATGTAGATGAAGGCTGGGTGGTTCAGGTAATGCTTCCCCCCCCCCCGAAAGAGAGCAAGAGAGAGAGAGAGAGAGAGAGAGAGAGAGAGAGAGAGGCAGTCAGACAGACGGACAGATATTAGCGATTAAAGTGTGTAATGAAATATAAAACCAGATCAAAGAAGCCATCAAGTTACAGAGAGAGAGAGAGAGAGAGAGAGAGAATGTCCGGGAGGGAAATATGACTGTGGGGGCGAGGGACGTGAAACTTAGATATATAAATTGTTTCGGAGGAAAAAACTGTCGGCAAGAGTGATAAAGTGAGAGAGAGAGAGAGAGAGAGAGAGAGAGAGAGAGAGAGAGAGAGAGAGAGAGAGAGACACACACACACACACACACACACACACACACACACACACAAACACAGACAGAGACAGAGAGAGAGGGCTGAGGGGAGGCTGTTGTGATTACCCCCATCAGCTGACAAACATAAACAAAACCACATGTGTTTGTTTACATGTGACGTCACTTAGAGGTCGGGGCCTAAATACAGACCACTTAACTAGGACGCTATATACACACACCTTCCTGTCAGCGGGGCCTTTGAAGGTAAACTGAAAATAATTGCTTGGAGACCGGAAAGATTAAAAAAACAAAACAAAAAACACTGGATTGACAGAGACAGACAGACAGACAGGCAAATAGACAGAGAGAGAGAGAGGGAGAGAGAGAGAGAGAGTGTGTGTGTGTGTGTGTGTGTGTAGGTACCGGATGCGATGGATTTATTAAAGGACAAGCATTTATTGCTCATAACGAGGATGAGAGAGAGAGAGAGAGAGAGAGAGAGAAAGAGGAAGGAGGGGAGGAAGGGAAGGAGAGTGAGAGAGAATGATTGATTACTAGCCTTGTTATAGACAGTCTGTTAATGTAGGACAGAAGGAAGGAGAGAGAGAGAGAGAGAGAGAGAGAGAGAGAGAGAGAGAGAGAGAAGAGTCACATGTCACCACCTGAGAGCTAATACCCACCGTCCATACTGAATATATGCCGGAGCTGTCTCATTCAGGCCTGGTGTGATGGTATTAACTGGGATGATGACATGTTGGCTGGTGTAGTGAAAGATCAATAGGTAGGTGGGGATAAGGAAGGGAGGAGGAAGGGAGAACGAGGAAGGGAGGTAGGAGAAGGAGGAACGAGAAGGAGGAAGGGAGGTAGGAGGAGGGGGAAGAAGGAGGAGAAAGGGAGGTAGGAGGAGGGGGAAGAAGAAGGAGGAAAGGAGGTAGGAGGAGGGGGAAGAAGAAGGAGGAAGGGAGGTAGAAGGAGGGGGAAGAAGAAGGAGGAAGGGAGGTAGGAGGAGGGAGAAGGAGAAGGAGGAAGGGAGGTAGGAGGAGGGAGAAGGAGAAGGAGGAAGGGAGGTAGGAGGAGGGGGAAGAAGGAGGAGGAAGGGAGGTAGGTGGAGGGGGAAGGAGAAGGAGGAAGGGAGGTAGGAGAAGGGGGAAGAAGGAGGAAGGGAGAAGGAGGAAGGGAGGTAGGAGAAGGGGGAAGAAGGAGGAAGGGAGAAGGAGGAAGGGAGGTAGGAGGAAGGGAGAAAGAAGAATGGAAAGGGAGGAAGGGAGAAAAGAGGAAGGAGAATGGAGGAAGGGAGGTAAGAGGAATGGAAAAGGAGGATTACAGGAGGAAGGGAGAGAGGAAAGGAAAAGGGGAGGGAGGCAGGAAATGAGGAAGCGAGGAAAGAAGGAGAAGAGAGGTAGGAGGAGGGAGAAAGAAGGAATGAAATAGGACGAGGGAAGAAAAGAAGAAGAAGGAAGAAAGGGTGATGGAGGAAGGAATAAGATGGAAACAAGAGGAGCCAAAGAAGAGGGAAGTAGGAAGAGGTGAGAAGGAGAATGCAGAAGGAAATAAGAGTTTGGAGGGAGAAACAGGAAGGTGGAAAGAGGAAGGAAGAAGAAGAGAGACAGAAAGAGGGGAGGAAGAAAGGGAGGGAAGGTGAGAGGAGGGAGAAATGAGAAGGGAGGAATCAGGAGAAAGGTAGGAGATGAGATGTAGGAAGAGGGAGGAAAAAGAAGGAAGACTAGAAATGGAATGGAAGGAAAGCGGAATGAGGTTATAGAGGGAGGGAAGGAGAGATTGAGGAACGGAGGAAGGGAGGGTAGGGAAGAGTAAGAGAATCAGGGAGGGAAGAAGGCTATAGGAGAGGGAGGGGGGAAAGGATGAGGTGAGGGAGAGAACAGGATGAGGGAGGGAGAAGGTGATGAGGGAGGGAGGGTCGAAGAAAGGGTAAGGGGAACGACGAGTGTGTGGGAGGAAGGAAGGTGTGGGTGAACGCTGAGAAGGGCTGAGAGAGAGAGAGAGAGAGAGAGAGAGAGAGAGAGAGAGAGAGAGGAGGGAAAATATTTAAGGGACTGGAGTAGAGGCGAGTGGGAAATGGAGTGGATGGGGAGTGAGGGAGAGGGAATGAGGACGAAAGAGTTGGAAGAGGGGAGTGGACAGGTGTGAAATGAGGGGAGGGAGGCTAAAAAAAAAGAGAGAGACTAAAAAAAGAGATGAAAAAAAGGAAATTACAAAAATAATGAAGGTGAATGGAAGATGAGGGGATGATGCAAAGGAGATGAAGGGTGTAAGAGGAAATACAAGAAATAAAGGACGGGGAGAATAAGATAAAATAAGGACTCATTTATCTCAGGAAACTCTTCAGGTAGTAAAGGAGTTAATAAAGACTATGGCCCGTATTTTCGCCCTCCAAGGAAACTCCCTAACATCTGTTCGTAAGCGATTCATTTTGCTTATTACACATGGCGACCTTTTCTGCGCTACTTTAATCATTCTAATAGTTCCGTCCTCTGCAAAAAGTACAATCTTTATTTTCAGTCAGCCGTCTTCAAAAATAAATCGGTAAGGAAGAGGTGTTTGGGAGCTTCCTTGCCTGACGAGATTACGAACTTATATCTCACCCAAGCAGTTCTTACAGAGTCTCAGAAGTTAAAAATAATCGTTTAGAGACAGCAAAATTAAACCACAAAAAAATATGCCCTTGTGGTGACGAGAACTTAAGACGTGAAATTGATACTGTAAGAAATTTGTGAAGATGGTTTCATTCTCTCTCTCTCTCTCTCTCTCTCTCCTGGTGGATGGGAGGGTTGGGTCTCCTTTACTCTTTCCCCGTTTTTTCCTTCTGATACTCTCTTCCATCTTCCCGTTCCTCCCTTTCTCCCGGTGCAGCAGGGGTGGGGGTGGGGGGGGAGTCGTGTCACTGGGGGATGCTTGAGGCAGTCCTTCTTCCTCTTCCTCCTCCTCCTACCCATCTTTCTGCCCCACGGCCTGCTCCCCCGGGATGTCAAGTGTGGAGAAACTTTTTCCAATTCTTTAACTTTTTTGGCATGTTTTGTTTTATTACCACTCTTCAGAATTCTGTTTTTTTGTGTTTATACGAGTTGTCTTCTTCTTCCTCTTTTATTATTATTTTTTTTTTCATAGCGTGGGCCAGCTTCTCATTGGGCATTCAGGTTTCCCTTCTCTTTTCGCCTCACCTTCCAGGTCCTCCCAAGCGGGGATATCGGAGAGACTTCGTTATTCCTTCCCCAAAACATCAGTCCGAGTATCGGGAACGATCACCTTTTGCTGCCTGCTGCCCCACGCTAACTGTGTCCGGAATCAGCGCCTCGATGCTGCCGTCCGCCCTTCTTTCGAGCCAGGGGCAGGTAAAGCTAGCAATAGGATCTCCCAGACGGCGCCTAACATCTCGCTTGACACAGGAACTGAGGACTTCACAAACCGTAGCTGGCTGCACACAGAAATGAAAGACAAGTGGCTGGAGACTTGCCGGGAGGAAATTAACTCCTCCGAGGAAGCACAGGGAATCTATGGCAGGCCCACAGATGTCACACGCTTCTGCCAAACCCTTCTCTGTACGTTCACGGAGATTACGTGGCCTATATAAATACCCTTCTAGATGATTGTGATATAGCTCCCTGAGGACTGCAAGGTTGGAATGCAGTCCGACCATAACAGGGGTCACACAACACTCCCGTATAAAAAATGTGCTTCTTATACTTCAAACCCTGAGTTTAACTCCTTCACAACAAGGGGCTGCTGCAAAGTGTTGGTCGTGGAGAGGGACACTTTCACGGTGTAGTACTTGTCTCATGTATACTTCCTTCTAGATGACAGTGTTGTACTTCTCTGTGTACTTCCCACCTGAGGACGGTGTAACACTGCCACAGACACACATGGGCAGCTTGCAGCAAAGAAGAGACGTGGCGGGGATAACAACCGCGTACAAGATTCATTACTAGCACATACCCCACCTACAACCAATGAGACTACCACAGCGACAGAAGCTACCCACCACGAGAAGTGTGGCGTAAATACCTGCCGCACTAGAGAAAGTACCATAGAGACTACCACAGCAACTACAACAACAACAACAGAGACTACCACAAAGACTACCACACCGGCTACCACAGAGACTACCATACCGACTAGCATAGAGACTACCACAGCGACAGAAACTACCACAGAGACTACCACAGCGACAACCTCTGCTCACCACGAGAAGTGTGAAGCACCTCCTGCGTTACAGAAACCTCGCTGCCACATCACACCACACCAGCGACAGTATATACGTAAATAGCGTAAATTATGGAGATAGGCTTTTATGTAGTATTAATAATCTTGATACATGTTCACTGCAAGTCGCACAGGTGTTCAGAACAAAGGATAATACCTGGCTTTGTACACTAAATGAATCAATAATCATCTCCGTTTTGTTTAGGTTTTAAGATGGGAAATACATAATGATATCTTCTTTTAGTCTGTGAGACGTGCATACGCGTCCAGAAATTTTAAGAATACGTTCAGGATCGGCATAAAATATACTAAAATATAAATGAGAGAGAGAGAGAGAGAGAGAGAGAGAGAGAGAGAGAGAGAGAGAGAGAGAGAGAGTACCCAGGAGACTAATCTGTCAGGGCTGAGTCCAGAGGGATTGGGGAAACAAAGTGACATGGATGATGAAGATGATGATAATGATGATGAGAGTGGAGAATACGAGGGAGAGAGTGAGAAAAAGGAAATATAGAGGGAGGGAAATGAAGGAGAGGCAGAGATAAATCAAGAAGATGATAGAGAGAGAATATAAGGAAGTGAGAAAAGGAAAAGAAAGAAAAAGAGAAGAAGAGAGTTGAGGATGTTTGAAGATGACGAAAAAGAGAAAAGAAAAGTAACAGATAAAGATGAAAATAAAAACGAGGATAATAAAAATGAAGAATTTAGGGAAGAAAGGGAGAGAAAATAAAGACAGGAAGAGAAAAAGAGTGGAAGAAAAGAGAGCCAGGAGTAAATGGATATGATGAAGAGAGGTCATGAGGAAGAGAGGAAAAGAAAGAGGGAAGATAAAGAAGGAAATTGGAGGGAGAGAGTAAGAGATGTAGGTATGGTGAGGGAAAAAAATGGAAATGACGAGAGGAAAAGAAAATATAGAGGGAAGGAGAGGAAGGGTAAAATAAATGGAAGGAAGGAAGGGAGGCATAACAGATAAGTGAGGAAATAAGGGCTAATGGAGAGGAAGTGAAGGAGGGGAAGGGAGAAAGAGAAAAAAAGGAGAGGAGGGTAAGGGAAAGCTGAGGAAATGAGTGATAACAGAGAGAGAGAGAGAGAGAGAGAGAGAACGTCCCCTCCTTCACTTCATGTTTCTCTCCATCTTTCCCCTTTCTTCCCTTCTCCTTCTTTATTTCTTTCATGTAATCTTACCCTCATCCCTTCTTCTCCTCTCCCTTTTCCTCCCTTCCCCTTTCCCTCTCCCTACGTCTCTCCTTCCCACATCCTCTCTCTCTCTCTCTCTCTCTCTCTCTCTCTCTCTCCTTAAGCTGATTATCTCCCTCCATCCAGCTGTCATTTATATCTTCTAGGATCATCTCTCTGTGTCGATGCCTCCTCAGTTCCTCTCTCTCTCTCTCTCTCTCTCTCTCTCTCTCTCTCACCCCCTGAGCCTGTTAGCTCCCTTCAGCCAGCGGACGGTTGTATCCTGTTAGTACTTCTCCCTTAACTCTAATTAGGCTAATGAGTCTCCCTCTGACCCTCCCTTTCTCCCTCATTTATTGTTTTACGCCCTTTCTCCCTCATTTATTTTTTCACTCCCTTTTTTCCTTATTTATCATTTACTCCCTTTTTCCCTTATTTATTAGTTTCTCTCTCTTTCTCCTTCATATATAATTTTTCTCCCTTTCTCCCTCATTTATTATTTTACTCCCTTTCTCCTCCATTTTTATTTTACTCCCTTTCTCCCTCATTTACCAGTAATACGCCTTTGTCGGCGAGGTACGAGCGAGGCCGTTTAAATCCGAAAGCATTGAAATGTGGCCTTACACCCCGAGGACGCCTAGAGTCTATTGATGGCTGTCTACCTACCAAGTTTCATGCCTTTACGACAAATTATCTGGCATGTGTCCCTCTTTTGAAGATTATCGATATGCTGCACTTGGCGCGTGTCATGTGCCACGTGCACAGCCTGGGCGTAATGAAACCTGTCCAAAACAAGTCTGAAAGAATTGCGCTATCTTATGGTGCAAACCACGCAGTGATCGGCCCTGTGGTTGCTGAGATATAAGTTTCTCAAAAGCGTTAAGGTCGGACCGGGTCGGGATGGGCCGCTCATGTGAGAGAAAATGCAACTACATGACGAGAGACTCATATATCATTTTACTCCCTCTTTCCCTCATTTATCATTTACCTCCCTATTTCCCTCATTTATCATTTTACTCCCTTTCTCCCTAATTCATTATTTAACTCCCTTTCTCCCTTATTAATAATTTTACTCCCTTTCTCCCTTATTGATGATTTTACTCCCTCTCTCCCTCATTCTTTCTTCTTTATTTTTCTCCTTATTTTCCTCCTCATCTCCACTTTTTCCCTCCCTTTCCTTTCTCTCTTCGTCATTGTTATTTTTTTTCATTCTGTGTTTATTTTCCCTTCATCATTTTCATCCTCTTCGTTTTCTTCTACTTTATTTTTCCTTAGTGCTTCCATACACTCTCTCTCTCCAGGAAAAGTCCACTCTCTCTCTCTGTCTCTGTCTCTGTCTCTCTCTCTCTCTCTCTCTCTCTCTCTCTCTCTCTCTCTCTTCGTCATCACATACCTCCCTTTTCTCTCATTTCCTTCTCGGTCGCTAGATAAACAATGTACCTGAGAGAGAGAGAGAGAGAGAGAGAGAGAGAGAGAGAGAGAGAGAGAGATGTCAAGGGTTGAAAAATGGAAGAAACACGGACTCAGAAATGGTGAGAGGGAACGAGGACAGAAAGACAAGGAAGAAGAATGTTAGAAGTTTATAACAGATGGAGGATTGGGTGACACGAGAGAGAGAGAGAGAGAGAGAGAGAGAGAGAGAGAGAGAGAGAGAGAGAGAGAGAGAGAGAGAGAGAATGTTACATAAATACGCAGACCTTACAGTTTCAAGAAAATGAACTTTTGTATAATATTGTAATAACAATAATAATAATAATAATAATAATAATAATAATAATAATCATAATAATAACAGAAAAAATAACTATAATAATAAAAAATCCTACCTCATATTCACAGAGGTATAAAGAACTTGCCTTAATGCCATCAGCCATAGTGGATTAACTCATCTATATCATATTCTACCTAAAGACGATTTCTGTATCTTAGGGGTGATTTTTTTGGTTGTGAAGGGGTTTATGCATTATACTCTAACTTGCCTTTAAATTCCATCTCTCCATCTTGAATACTGAGCTGTAAGAGGAGGTTAACACTAGAATATGATGCTAGTCATGAAGAAGTGCTGTGAAGGTAGAGCCACAGTCTTGTCTTATTCTGCCACTGAGCTACGTGAAATAAGGTAGAAAGGGGTAAAAATTTGGGCCAAGTTAATGTAAAGGGACTATAGCCAAATCTATATAATTTGTATAATTTGCCAATCCTCCTCGAAAAATATGTCCCAGTATTAAGAAAATCGTCTGAAAGTAGTAAGAATACAGTAAAGTAATAAGTAAAGACGGTAAAATGAGGAAGGTATAAATGTAAGATGTTCTCACTCACCTTTCAATTCCTCTGGGTAAAATCCGGAGAGAAGTAGCGTCTTACAGGCCCGGTATACCTGAAAAGAAATACCAGAGGAAAATTAATGCCGTGAATAAGATGGTGTATTTTCTTTATAACTTCTTCCAGACGATTTTACTCAAGTGATCCTTGTCTACCTGGAGGAGCTAGAGACTGAGCTTTAATTTAGCTCCTAGGATTCTAGATTCTAATTAAATGGTTGAAAATGATAGTATGGAATTGACAAGAATTAGATATACGTTCAGGAGATGCAGAGGTTATAAGCAATACCAAACTGAGCATCCGGTACAAACTGAAAACTGCGATCACATTTTAAGATATAGATACTAAATAACTCAAAATTTCATGAAAGTTACTCCTCTCTCTCTCTCTCTCTCTCTCTCTCTCTCTCTCTCTCTCTCTCTCTCTCTCTCTCTCTCTCTCTCTCTCTCTCTCTCATACGCATTCTCCAGATCTAAAAATGCAGTAAATATTTTAAAGTCTTTCTCACATGCTTTTACCCACTATTGGCCTCCCTGCAAATATTTGATCCACGCTCTAACACGACCCAGTCTAACCTTTACTACCTCCAGATCCACAAGTACAATAAACAACTAATAAGTCTTTTCACCTGCTTCCTCTACTGTGCATCTTAACTGCAAATATTTCATCCACAAATAACCTACCACAAAGTAATTTATTTTTCTTCTGACACTAATAAATATTCCCTATTCAAGGTACTCGACATACTTTAAGATAATTATTGTATTCTCTTCGGTTACCTGTACTTTTATGCACAGGTACATAGGTATCAACACACCATCATCCCAATTGTTCCAAAATCACTGTTAATTCAATGGAGACCTACTCGTATTTCAAGCCAGTGGAGAAAGTTTCCTGCTCGGCTTTACCTTCACAAGAATAGAAGCAGTAAAGCATGTCACTAACAATTTCGATAAGGCAAAAGCTGCACACTCCACCCTCCATCGATTCAAGTCCCACTCCAGCTAACTCAAGAATCACCTCGGAAAAGCAGTCTTACTATACCCTTTCACTTTAACTTGGCCCAGATTTTCTTCCTTTTGTAACTTATTTCACGCTCCTGAATGGCAGAAAATGAAAATACTACTGCTCTCCATTTTCCACACAGCACTTCTTCGTCACTGGTATCATATTTTAATGTTGGTCTATTGTTATAACTCAGTAGTGGAGATGGAGAGATGGAAATTTTAGATCATGCTGGGGGTAAAAGGAGTAAAGCTCCATATAACACACTCCAAATCCTTTCCACACCATTTCCGTCACAGACACTCGGCTCTATGGCAAGTGTTATAAAAGGCCTTACGCTATGCACATAATGAACACTACCCATACGCGAGAACCACATAACAACCACACACACTTAGTAAAATCACTTCACTAAACATCAGACTCCACAACAGAGCCACAAAACTCTGGAGGAACATGGGGCGTACCCAGAACTTCAATTAAAACCAACTACGAGAAGACCAATTAGGAGATTACATGCGAGGAGATAACATGATTGGTTCCTCAGTTCACTAACAAAGCAAAACGGGATACTCCAGAACCCAGTAGACTGTAGCACCAGTCGAGCAGGGCAGTATTCCCGAGGTGGATGGAAAGCTGATGACAGGGAGTGCTGGAGCTCCCGTTTCATCAGCCCTCAGGACTAGTTCCTGACCATCCCCCTTTGCTGAACTTTTTCAGTGTCTCAGTTACACTGAGAGTAGGCCAGCATGCTCTCCAGTACAAATTTCTCTAACTATCTACACCAAACTACATGCACAGTACACACTACACTTCCTATTCAAAATTTAACTAAAATGGCGTCTCTTCACCAAGCCTCGGAGTCCCCAGGGGGGGGACCATAAATGCCCCCACCATCCGCCCCTCTCCCGGTGATGACTCGAGGTGCCTGGAACCACTGTCTGACTCTCTTCTTCTTCATTTCTCCAACATTCGCGGCCTTTCCTCTGACTTTCGCTCTGTTGAGCACCACCTCTCCTCCTCTAAACCTCACCTTCTTTTTCTAACGGAGACTCATCTGTCTGAGGCAACTGACAGCAAACCCTTTTCTGTATCCTCCTACTTTCTCTATACTCATTTCAAAGCCAAAGGTGGCTGTTGTGTATATATATGCAACGATTTATCTTGCTCTCGTGTTCCTGAACTCGATTCTTCTGAATTCTCTACACTCTGGCTTCGGCTTTCCTGTCATTCTCTGACAAAATATATCTGTGCTGTTTACTTATCCCCTAATTCTACTGACTATCAAAAATTCTTCGACCATCTTACTTCTACGATGGAACACATTCTATCCATTTCTCCTTTCTCTGAAATCTCCATTCTAGGAGATTTCAATGTTCACCACCACCTTTGGCTCTCCTCTCCTTTCACGGATCCACCTGGTGAACAAGCCTACATCTTTTCTATCCTTAATGACCTAGAGCAGCTTGTACAGCACCCTACCCGTATCCCTGACCGCCTTGGAAAGAGCTCCAACATACTTGACCTCTTCCTCACAACTAATCCTTCTGCTTACTCTGTTAATCTTTTCTCTCCGTTGGGCTCCTCCGATCACAACCTTATTACCTTAACCTGTCCTATCAATCCAGTACGGCCTGTGGACCCTCCAGGGAAACGTCGTCTGTGGCATTTTGGAGCCGCGGACTGGGAGGCCCTCAGGCAGTACTTCTTTGATTTTCCCTGGAATGATTATTGCTTCCATGGCCGTGAGCCATCTGAGTGTGCCTTGCGCATTACGGAGGTTATTCTCTCGGGCATGGAAGCATACATTCCTTTCTCATATCCTTTAACTAACGCAAGAAAGCCTTGGTTTAATCACGCTTGTTCTAATGCTGTCCGCAACAAGGAGAGGGCCTACAAAAGGTACCGGAGCCAACCCATCCCTGAATCACATCATCTTTACGTTTCTGCCCAGAATCGTGCTAAGTCTGTTCTTTGCTCTACTAAAAATAATTTCATCCATACTATATGCTCTCAACTCTCCAACTCGAATTCTTCCCGCTCCTTCTGGCACCTTGCCAAAAATCTTTCTAACAACTTTACCTCATCATCCTTCCTCCTCTTTTCTACTCTGATGGTTCTGTAGCTATTTCTTCTACTGATAAAGCAGATCTCTTCGCACAGACTTTCTCCTCCAATTCCACCTTAGACGATTCTGGTGCTGTTCCTCCATCATTTCCCCCCTCTGACTTCCTCATGGCTGACATTAAAATTTCTTCAGTTGATGTATTTTCTGCCATCACTGGCCTCATTACTAACAAGGCATATGGGCCTGATGGGGTCCCTCCTGTTGTTCTCAAGAACTGTGCTTCTGTGCTTACACACTGCCTAGGCAAACTCTTTCGCCTTTGTCTGTCAACTTGTACCTTTCCTTCTTGCTGGAAGTTTGCTCTCATTCAGCCAGTCCCAAAGAAGGGTGACCACTCCCAACCCTCTAACTATCGTCCAATTACTTTAACGTCTTGTATTTCAAAAGTTTTCGAGTCAATTCTCAATAGAAAAATTTTAAGGCATCTTTCCTATCACAACCTTCTTTCCGATCGTCAGAACAGGTTCCGTCAGGGACGCTCCACTGGCGACCTTCTCACCTACCTTTCAGACTCCTGGTCATCCTCCTTTCGGGACTTTGGCGAAAGCTTTGCCATTGCACTTGACATCTCAAAGGCTTTCGATCGAGTCTGGCAAAAATCTTTAATTTCCAAACTGCCCTCCTACGGTTTCTATCCTTCTATCTGTGCCTTCATCACTAGCTTCCTTTCTGGTCGTTCTATAGCCGCTGTTGTAGACGGCCATCGTTCTTCTCCTAGATCTATCAACAGTGGTGTTCCTCAGGGCTCTGTCCTATCACCAACTCTTTTCCTTTTATTCATCAATGATCTAAGCTGTACATCTAACCCTATCCACTCATACGCTGATGACTCCACCCTTCACCTTTCCATTCGGTTCCCACAACGCCCATCTCAACAGTTACTTCAACAAACAAGGGATGAGGCTATGGCACACCTAATGTCTGACTTGGCTCGTATCTCTGACTGGGGTAAAAATAATATGGTTGTTTTTAATGCATCTAAGACTCAGTTCTTACACCTATCAACCCGACAAAATCTTCCACAGGTATACCCACTAATGTTTAATAATATTCAGCTTAATCCTGCATCATCCTTGAATATGCTTGGGGTTTCATTTACTCGGGACTTATCTTGGAAAGATCATATTACATCTCTTGTAAAATCTGCTTCCAAGAGATTG
Source organism: Coenobita brevimanus (assembly GCF_032717465.1). Taxonomy (NCBI): domain Eukaryota; kingdom Metazoa; phylum Arthropoda; class Malacostraca; order Decapoda; family Coenobitidae; genus Coenobita; species Coenobita brevimanus. The sequence goes on from NC_137035.1 coordinate 2,807,185, forward strand.
GATGTGCTAAGCCGACTCCGCTCTTTCTTTACCCCTGCACAATTGTTGACTCTATACAGGGGTTTTATCCGCCCCTGTGTGGAGTACAACTCTCATGTGTGGGGAGGCTCCCCACATACAGCTCTTCTCAATAGGGTGGAGTCAAAGGCTTTTCGTCTCATTAACTCTCCTCCTCTTACTGACTCCCTTCAACCTCTGTCTCTTCGCCGCACTGTTGCATCGTTATCTCTTTTCTATCGCTACTTCAATGGTCACTGCTCCTCTGAACTGTCTGCTTGCATTCCTCCACCTCTACGACGGGCGCGTAGCACCCGTCTGGCAGCAAACTCTAATCCCTTTTCTGTCCAACTCTCTAATGCAAGAGTTAACCGTTACTCCCAGTCTTTCATTTATGCAACAGGTCAGCTCTGGAACTGTCTCCCTCTGTCTGTATTTCCTGCTGCCTATGATCTCCAGTCTTTCAAACGCAGTGTGTCCAGGCATCTCAAAATGATCGGAATTGAATTTGGCTCTCTAATGTATTTTATTTTTTCTCTTGGAGGGAACTGTTACTGCTGGCTCATGGCCTTTGGTTCCTTCTTCCTCGCATTAAAAAAAAAAAAAAAAGTATTCGCAAAGACCCCAACTAAACTCGCAGGTCGAAACACAACACTTAGTAGACTGGCCAACCTCCCACCAAATACCATTACCTCCTGACCGGATATCCCAGGTGCAAGGTGACTGCTATATAACACCTGGTATTGCAGTACAGATGAATAATGCGATAAAGGTGGAAGACAAATCACAGCTTGAAAATAAATATACTTTGTGCAGGCGGTGGATATATATACTACAGTATTTGGGGGAGAGAGAGAGAGAGAGAGAGAGAAAGAGAGAGAGAGAGAGAGGGGTTAGAGCTTGAATTCTTTATTTTCTCTAATGTTTCTGGCTACACAAAATCCATCTTCAAAGGATTAATAAAGATAATAAAGAAGTCAGGCTCTAACCTGTGTCTCTCTCCCACCGAACATTTTCACTTATCGTAATGGATCATCTTCACTTCAATATACCAACATAATCACCTCAATTATACCTGCAAGTAATGGCCTTTCCCACCTGATGATAAATAAGCACATTTACCAGAACTACAAATAATTACGAACATAGACAATGCTACCTTCTTTCATGTTTATCATTCTTTTTCTGTATCTGTCCTACTCACTTCCTATTTCTCCCAGCCTTCCCCTCACTATTTAATACATTTCTTTCCACTTCAGGTGGCTCTACATTGATTTACAAGCGAAATGGTTTCCTGCACCTCAGGAAACCATTTACAACGCCAGGTAGCAACCATATCGCCAAAAAGTGGGGTGACGTGGAGCCTGTTATGGTGCCCCTGTTAACTGGATGGAGAGACGTAAATGCAGCATCCATTTAGGAGCCAAATTTCCACATTAATCCCCGCGCCTAGCAGTGGCGTGGCGCTGTCAGTCGCTTGGGAACAACGATTCACTTCATGGGATGGCCCTGTAGGGGCGATTGCTCGCCTGCGGTTGACGGGTCTCCTCGATCAAACAGACTGGAGTAGCTGAACAACAACAACAACAGTACCAACAACAAAAGCAACAACAACAACTACTACTAGGAAAGGAAATCCACGGTGTTGAACCTGCCTACCTACACACATTAGTCTAAAGCTAACTACTCTTGCCCTGACATAGCCATCTCCAGGCCTGATAGTCTTGATGGCACTCTAACATATGAGCTGTAGACGCATTAGGATAGAAGAGAGAATGCTGACCGGGGATGGGGGGGGAGATGTGACATAACCTTTGACAAATAAACATAACTGTACTGATCAGAGGTATAAGCGAGCACCAGCGTCTGTATTTATTGAAGATTATAACCAAATTGCAGGGTAAACACATCTCCTAGAAAAATGTCGGTAAATAAAAATTCATTCCTTTCTCGCATTTTGTCACTTTAATATCAATACCTTCACTGTGTATTAGCTGACAACCGTATGAGTAAGAATAACAGAGAAATCAAGTAATGCCTAAGTTTACACTGACATAAACACGTCTTGAACACGTCTTTCTTGTGCCCCAACCACCACAGTCCTTCTTACCAATGCCTTGCTGTATACAGTATCTTAGAATTCTTTCATAGTCACTCCTGGAGATTTTTCAATTTGCCTCACTGTCATTCCAACACATGTGCACCTTCTGACAAAAGCCTTTCTTAGTGTCGGAAAAAAATTGCAATCAGCTTTACTCAGAATTCTTGACGATGTCTCTTCTCTCTCTCTCTCTCTCTCTCTCTCTCTCTCTCTCTCTCTCTCTCTCTCTCTCTCGCTTAGCTATTCTCTTTGCACATTCTTGTTCTCAACGGGGTTCTTCTTTATTTTCGTCTAAGCTCGTTTCTGGTTTCCATTTTTCCATGGGTCTAATTTCCACTCCATTTACAACAAAGAGAAAACATGAATATATATATATATATATATATATATATATATATATATATATATATATATATATATATATATATAGGTATGACTTGACACGACTCTGCGTTAAGACTAATTTCGGTCCCCAGTTCTCTCTCTCTCTCTCTCTCTAACACGATCCTTCTCCCTTACAAACACGTGCGTGCGTCTGTGTGTGTGTGTGTGTGTGTGTGTGTGTGTGTGTGTGTGTGTGTGTGTGTGTGTGTGTGTGTGTGTGTGTGTGTGTGTGTGTGTGTGTGTGTGTGTGTGTGTGTGTGTGTGTGTGTGTGTGTGTGTGTGTGTGTGTGTGTGTGTGTGTGTGTGTGTGTGTGTGTGTGTGTGTGAGAGAGAGAGAGAGAGAGAGAGTAGTTAATATCACCTGTGAAGGAGAGTTTCGACATAATGAGGCAAAGTTGAATGGGGTGCCTTGTACGAAGTGTGTGACAAAGTTTGTTTAGTTCCAGATTTAGCTGTGTGTGTGTGTGTGTGTGTGTGTGTGTGTGTGTGTGTGTGTGTGTGTGTGTGTGTGTGTGTGTGTTTGTGTGTGTGTATGAGGGAGAATGAAACACGGTGAATGTGATAGCGTCAGAGCAGGGGAGAATACGAAGGATAGAGAATTGGAGAGTTTGGGGGTCCTCTCTCTCTCTCTCTCTCTCTCTCTCTCTCTCTCTCTATTCTTGGAAAAATACTAATCAAAGGTTTAAATGAAAGGAAGGGGGAGTCCGAGGATGAAATGGAGGGATGGGAATGTGAGTTGGGGAGAGGGCAATCAGAAAGTTGAGGACAGGGTGATGTGGAGGCGATTCGTTTGTGGCCACCTCTTCCGGGATTAAGGCATCTGAATATGGATAGATAGTCATAAAGATATAGACAGACAGGTAGATAGAAAGATAGATAGATAGACTGACTGAGTGACTGGTATGATAGATAAATGTATGATAAGAGGAAACTGTATCTTGTCTTTCAATCTTCCTTTTGGAAGTGGTCTATAATATGGCATGCAAGGTAACCACAAATAATAGTCACAGATATTTCCACAACTTACTCCAGACTCTGCTGCTTGCATTCTCTTTCGTTCTTTGAGTTTTGATAATATGGCTGGTAGTTTTGCTGGTCCGTATCTACGTATGTGTGAAATTCTAAATAACTCATGTGAATGGTACTAGAGTAAACAAGTGGAGCTTTGAGTAATGGATTAGTTGACGGGAGAGAGGATATGATTCAGAGTAGCCTATCATTAAAAGTAGAAGTAGTTGTAACCCCAGGCTCATCTGGAAGTGATCCCGGTAGACTGCAGGCTGAAATTTCTCTTCTCCTGGAATCTACCATCTTTCTTTCGGGGTGATGGAGGTGGATTAAGAGACTTTTGTTTAATCAGGCACCTATATCTAAGGGTAATATCGGTGCCAAAACATGAAGGCGTTCCTCTCCAACACTAATATCACAACTCAGTATTCAAAATGGAGAGATGGCAATTTTAGGCCAAGTTAGAGTAAAAGGAGCATAGTATATAATTCTAGAAAGATTACTTTTTTCACCTGAGTGAGACATAAGAGACTGAGATGTAAGGTTCGTATTCTTGTCAGTTAAGAAGACTCCCTATCACCTCTTCCTGAGCGATTTACTTTCGGATACGGCTGGTTAATATCCTTTTGCGCGTCATCTATGCGAGTCACAAAAAAAAATGTATATATATATAGTGAAAAAAATGTTAATCAATTTTTTTTTTTTTTTTTTTTTTTTTGGCGAAGGGCAAAGAATATATGATCCAGATTCCATAAAAATTTTGAATGCAATCAAGCATGTGATTTAGGGGACATGCATAATGATGACGTATCCAGGAGGGGAGAGGGGGGGGAGGGGAGTTTGGATTTCCTTATTTTTCTAATGCATAATTGTGGCGCGTCCAGGGGAAGGGGAGGGGGGGTCAGGGAGTCAGCCCCCTCCCCTATTTTTTCCCATGCATAATATGTGGCGTATCCAGAGAAGACTAAGGGTGTCCGCCCCCCCCACCCATATTTTTTTTTAATTCTTTCTGGTTTCGGCTGGAGGGTTTGGTGGGGGGGAGGGGGGAGGCCTTCATGCTTCTCTCTCCTTATCTCCAGCTTATAGCATAGATAATACCACAGGCAGACTCTTCATTTTGACAGTCTGGAAAGGACCATTAGACCTGTTGCTGTTTACTTTCCTTTGTACTCCTTTGTATTCCTTTGTATTCCTTTGTACTCCTTTGTATTCCTTTGTATTCCTTTGCACTCCTTTGTATTCCTTTGTACTCTTTTGTATTCCTTTGCACTCCTTTGTATTCCTTTGTACTCTTTTGTATTCCTTTGTACTTCTTTGTATTCCTTTGTATTCCTTTGTACTAATCGTTGTGCCTTGAGGGGGGGGGTTACAGGGAATCCGAAAACCTCATTCTTTTTTAATGTTTTTTTCCTGCAAGAAGTATTGGGAATTACTGCATAAAAAAAAATAAATAAAACATTACTGAAAATGTATTACCTTATGAATGTAACCCCACTGATTAAAGTCTGTATTATATGATTGTAAGTAAATTATGTGGTAATTATTTTTCTTTTACCACCCTCCACTTCCATCTGCATCAAGTACATAGAATTACTTAACGAAAAATAGCAGTATATTTTTCGAAATTTGTTATATTAATTCGACCCTACTGATGAAGAGTTTAATTAAGTATTTGTAAGATGTGAGGTAATGATTTCATAACCTCCCCACCTTTTTCCATCAGTAACAAATACACAGAATTATAACGTGAACACCACAATGCGTCTAAAATGATGTTATCGTATACATCTGACCAAACTGATGAAGCTTAACAGATACAGTGGTAAATTAGAATGTACTCAGAGGGCACATACCTCCTCCAGAACCAATTACATTTAATATTTACTGCTGTAATTTCTCTTTCCTGCCAGCCGAACACTTATGGTCTCATCCACATGATTCTACGGTCTTAGCCTGCCCGTTTTCATAATTTTAGAGAGCGCATACCTCTGCCGACGCCAATAAAGTCTGATTTCTTCCTGCACCCTGATTCGGATCCACCTCAAAATTTAGTGAACTCTTCCTTGACCCACTGCCCACCCATCCACGAAATTTAAGTGAAATCCGACCTCAACTTTTTGAGATATCTTGTGCATAAAAAGACAGACAGACAAACAGACAAGAACGAATACATAAACTCCATCCAACTTTGTCTGCGTAGATAATAAAGTGTGTGGTAAGTATTTTTTTAACTCCACTAAAAAAAAAAAAAAAAAAAAAAACGCATCCAGCCCGGCCTAACGAACTTGTCGAAAAAGTTGAAATGTAAAACTCGAAAAAAAAGAACAAGCATTTTAAAGTCTCTGTCATGATGACGTGTTTTTCATTGCACTGTTGCTCTTTCCTGACGATTTCCTGAAGTTTACGTGTCTTTCCGGACTGGAGGGGTTGCGTACAAGCTTAATAAATCCCTCCAGGCCTTTCCAGCGTTGAAAATAATCGTCTGGAAGTAGCTGGAATGCAAGATAATAATAATAATAATAATAATAATAATAATAATAATAATAATAACAATAATAATAATAATAATAATAATAATAATGTATCCAACCTCCCTCCCCTCCACCTTCCTCGAAAAGCCTCTCCTAAACTGAATAACCTTTCCTTGTGTCATATGCGCCCTTATTCCCTAAAATCTGTTCTGAAGTGATTCATTTTGCCTAGTACACTCTACTGTCCTATTTTTGCAACATATACATCCTCCTAACGTCGCCATACTCTGCATAAATAACGTACAAATGGCTACTAACCAGCTAAATCCAAAAATAAATCGCTAAGGAGGAGGTGTTAGGGAAATTTCTTAACGGAGGAAAATTAAAAAGTCTTCAGGTCAAGAAATCAAAAACTTCCCTAATTACGATACCTTAAAAATCGTAAGAGAAAAAGGAAGGAAGAGTAAAGGAAAAAGGAAGATTAGAGGAAAAGGGAAGGAAGATTTGAGGAAAGGGGAAGGAAGATTAGTGGAAAAAGGAAGGAAAATTAGAGGAAAAAGGAAGGAAGATTAGTGGAAAAAGGAAGGAAAATTAGAGGAAAAAGGAAGGAAGATTAAAGGAAAAAGGAAGGAAAATTAGAGGAAAAAGAAAGGAAGATTAGAGGAGAAAGGAAGGAAGATTAAAGGAAAAAGGAAGGAAGATTAAGAGAAAAGGAAGGAAGATTAAGAGAAAAGGAAGGAAGATTAAGAGAAAAGGAAGGAAGATTAAAGAAAAAGGAAGGAAGATTAAAGAAAAAAGAAGGATGATTAAAGAAAAAGGAAGAATGATTAAAGAAAAAGGAAGGAAGATTAAAGAAAAAGGAAGGAAGACTAAAAGAAAAAAAGAATGAAAATTAACAAGAAAAAAAAAGGAAGATTAAAACCATGATATTTATTTCATTATTAACGACCTGGCAACGACCAGACAAATTTTTTCTATACTCTGTTCCCATTAATTTGTCGTAAAATTGCCCCCTATCCATCGTGTAACATGAGATGAACACTAGAATATGGTGCTAGTCACGAAGAAGTGCTGTGAAAGGATGTAGGGCCACAGAATCGTCTTATTTTGCCTCTGAGCTACGGAAATTAAGCAGCTAATGGACGAAAATATCTGCCAATTTAAAGTGAATCGACTATAGATAAAGATGGCTTCCAGGACTGAATGGGATAATGAAGGCCATATCTATCGCCTCCAGTTCGAAAAACCTCTCAAAAATCTCTCATTGAAAAAGAAAAAATGCAGCAAAAATAAAAATAATTGTAGTTCATATCATAAATTCTCTCATCGGCAGAATAAATTTGCCTTGAGACAGGAAAAATAAACTGCGAAATCTCTCAAAAATCTCGCATAGAGGTCGAAAGAATAAAATGAACATAAAGATAATTGTGGTCCAGATCAGAAATTATCTCATCAGCAAAATAAAATTGCGTTGAGATAGGAAAAATAAAGTGCAAAATCTCTAAAAAAAAAAATCTAGCAGGGAGGTGAAAAGAATACAGTAAAGATGAAGGTAACTGTAGTTCTATAAGAAAAAGAAAGAAGTCCCTCATTGGCTGCATAAAATTGCTTTGAGACAGGAAAAATAAGTTACAAAATCTCCCAAAAGTCTCGCATAGAGGTCGAAAGAATACAGTAAAAATAAAGATAACTGTAGTTCAATAAAAGAACAAATCTCTCATTAGCTGCAGAAAATTCCCTTGAGATAGGAAGAATAAATCGCAAAAAATGTAGTGATGAGGTTCGAGATGCCAGCTGGTCCAGATTTCAAAAAGCGTGCTAATTATAAAAAAAAAGTTTCGTCAAGGGAAAGTGAGGAAATAAATGCGTGAGATAAAAGGAAGGTGAATAACTGAACGCCTAAAAAGAGAAGAGGGAAATTCTTTGCTATCTTATCAAATTCTAGTGCCAGTCTAAAACTACATCTCAGCATTCCAGATGGGGAGATGGTAATTATTGGTGAAGTTAAGGGTGAGAAGTAAATTAGGGGATCTTCCGGAAATGGAGAGAGAGAGAGAGAGACAGAGAGAGAGAGAGAGAGAGAAAGAAAGAGAGAGACGTTCCTGACAGAGAAATATAACTCTGGAATTGAGGGAAGCGAAGTTTAGTTAAACAAATTGTTTCGGGAGTAAAAACTGACAGAAAAAGTGATTGATTGATTGTGTGTGTGTGTGTGTGTGTGTGTGTGAGAAAGAGAGAGAGAGAGAGAGAGAGAGTCCCATGATAGAGAGGAGGCAGGAGCAGTGAGAATGGTGTTAGTAAATCAACATCCCACCACCTGAATAACAGCCTATGTCACTGGCCACACCATAACACATACATACACACATTTCCTCCTTGCCCTACCCTCTCTTCCGTATATACACCCAGAAATACACTGTGTATTAATTGCTGGTATTGTTTATATAGAAACACATATTTGCTATACAAGTTCTTCCCTACAGGGTGACGTGGGGTAATTTGTTTTTGGCCCCCTCTTTCGGAATTAGGACGTCTGGCTGTAGATGGATAGATAGATAGATAATGAGACAGATGGAGAGATGGAGAGATGTATGGATAGATGGATCAAGAGACTTAAGCCAGATAGGGAGATATAAAAATAGAGAATAGATAAAAAGGTAAATAGGTAGGCTGGTTGGAAGGTAAGTCGATAGGTAGGTAGGCAGACAGACAGATATGTAGATAGATAGATAGACATAGACAGATAGGTAGACAGATAGACAGATAAGTAGACAAACAGACAAAGAGACATACAGACAGGAAAACAGAATACATGAATATACCCCACATCAACATCTACACCAATACATCAAACGCAGGTGAAAGGTGTGTAGATTCAAGACTAACTCAGCTAATAGTCTCAGGTGTCAATAGTAGTCAATTACCTGTATGTAACCTGATGTGAGCGTGGAGTGGGTCTAATGGATATGCAAACCACGTCATACCCCCTTTGAAAGCCAAGACAGGGGCTGCAGTGGCCGATATGACGAGACTGAAGTGGGCAATTACTGAAGTGATACGTGAATTGAAGTGATAATTAGGACTGATATTTGACTGAAGTGACTTATGAAGCTGATATATCGTGACTGAAGTGACCCATGAAAGAGAGATGGTAAACTAAGTGACTGATGAACAAGAGCAGAAAAGGAGGAGAAGGAGGAGGAGAAAGGAGGAAAAGAAAGGAGGAGGGAGAGAATGAGGAGAAAGAGAAAGGAGGAGAGAGAGAAGGAGTAGGAAGAGAAAAGAAGAAGGAGAGAAAGGGGGGAAGGGGAGGAAAGTGACAAGGTAAAACTTAATTGCCTCTAAATGATCAAAAATGACCTCACGAAGCTAATTAAAAGCCTCGTGTTGAAAATAGTTTACAATAATTGAAGGAGCTACGTTACGAATACAAGGACCTGGTATTCTCTCTCTCTCCCTCTCTCTCTCTCTCTCTCTCTCTCTCTCTCTCTCTCTCTCTCTCTCTCATTTTCCTTTGCTGTATTTTTTGGAAGTTTGGTCCATATATCTTTTTTTTTTTTTTTTTTTACACGGCCCCCAGTATTTTTTTTCACATTTTTCTGATATATATATTTTCTGGCTTTCATGACTGACTATTTGACTGACATATTGGTGGCGAGATTGGAATGTGGGGCTGTTTGGATGGATGTGGGTGCTGGTGGTGGGTGTAGGTGGGTGCAGGTGGGTGTAGGTGGGTGCAGGTGGGTGTAGGTGGGTGCAGGTGGGTGTAGGTGGGTGCAGATGGGTGTAGGTGGGTGCAGGTGGGTGTAGGTGGGTGCAGGTGGGTGTAGGTGGGTGCAGATGGGTGTTTGTGGAGGTAAATGGGCGTTAGTGTTGGTGCAGGTGGGTGAACGTGGAGTTTGTGAGTATAGGTGGATGCACTATAGGTGGGTGTAGGTGGGTGTTTGTAGATGGGAAAGGGTTTTAGCGTTGGTGTAGGTGGGTGCAGGTTGGTATTTGTGGATGTAGGTGGATGTAGGTGGGTGTAGGTGGGTGTTTGTAGGTGCAGGAGGGTGTTTGTAGATGGAAAGGGGTTTTAGCGTTGATGTAGGTGGGTGTTTGTGGGTATAGGTGGATGTAGGTGGGTGTAGGTGGGTGTTTGTAGGTGTAGGTGGGTGTAGGTGGGTTGAGATGAGTGTAAGTGGGTTTATGTGAGTGTATGTGAGCCTGTCCTCTTGAAGCAGATTACTTTTAAATTAATTTCATTTATCTATTTCTTTTTCATTTCTTAATTTTTTTCGCCTATTCTTTCTACCTTCAGACGATTTTTATTCAGTTTATTAAGGACCTTTACCAGTGGAAGAATTATAATAAACACCATAATAACAACTATAGGTAGAAAATCCTGTCCTAAGGTGAAAAAAAAATAATCTGAAAATATAATGAACAAATATTAGAGGAATCATGGGAATCAGAGGTGAACTGAGATTTCTTTCCCAAATCCCTTCAGAGCGAGAGATTTCCACACTTACGTATAATCGCCTAAAGATTAAAGGGAAATTAAGTCATTGCAGTGAAGAGGCAAAGAGGAAACACTGAATATGAGAGGTATGAAAATATTTGTTGTTTTTATTAATGTGTCAAATGGTGCAGGAAAACAAAGAGGACTGAGAGAGATATTTTTTGAGATTGTTTGTGGTGTTAAATTATTACCTGTGGCCTTTGTTTGACGCTGCCCAGGTGATATTTCCTCCACATCAATATCTTTCTTAATATCTTTTTAAATGTCTAAGTACTTATAATCACTCTTTGGATTTTGAAACATAATTGATTGACAAATAGATAGCCAGTTACACCAGTTCTACACCTACCAGCATCTTTATAGACTACACCCACCTACACCCACCGATACCTGTTTAAACTCACCTACACCCACCAACACCTAACTACCCCTAGGCAATCAAAACTCATTTACACCCACCTACATCAATCTCCTCCCACCTACACCTACCAGCACTTACCTACATCCCACCAACACCCACATACATCCACCAACAACAACCCACACCCACATACATCCACCAGCAACAACCCACACCCACCTACACCCACTAATAACCACTAACATAATTAACTTTGTCCCTCTACGACCGTCTACACCCACTTAGACCTACGCGCACCTCCAACACCCACCAATCGACACCCACCTACACCCACCAGCACTCACCAACACCCACGTACACCCACCTACACCCACCCTACACCCACGCAGTCCACATTTAATACTCGCCATCAATTTGTCATCCAAGGTTGTCAGTCACGAATGCCAAAATTTTAGGTCAGAAAAATGTGAAAATGAAGACTGGAGCTGTGGAAGAGAGAGAGAGAGAGAGAGAGAGAGAGAGAGAGAGAGAGAGAGAGAGAAAGAGAATTATGGAGCAAGCTACCAAAAAATACAGAAGTGGAAAATGAGGGAGAGAGAGAGAGAGAGAGAGAGAGAGAGAGAGAGTTGCATTTCTCCCTGATACTAATTCACACACTAATAAGTACACAAATCATTACAAATATACACCTCCTTACACCTACACCCACCTACATACACCCACCTACACCCATCTACACCCACATATACACAAACAACTTTCATATACACCCAGCAACACCCACCTACTTTCACCTACACCCACCCACACCCATCACACCCACAAACATTCAAACAACTTCCATATACACCCATAAACACCCATCTTCTTCCATCTACACCCACCTACACCCATCTCCACCCACAAACATTCAAACAACTTCCATATACACCCATAAACACCCATCTACTTTCACCTACACCCACCAACACCCATCTACACCCACATACATACAAACAACTTCCACATACACCCATACACACCCATCAACATCCATTTACACCTCTATACACCCATCGATATTCAACTACACCCAGAGAGGCGATAGCTCAGGTCAAATACACCCCTGGGATACACTCGCAATAGAGGTGGGAGAGGAGGGAATATTTACTGGACAGAAGCCCACCTACACCCACACATACACCCCCACACCCACCTACACCCACACGTACACTCCCACACCCACCTACACCCACACATACACACCCACACCCACCTACACCCACACGTACACTCCCACACCCACCTACACCCACACATACACTCCCACACCCACTTACACATTACCGCACTTATTTAGCTGTTATTATATTCCCCTACACCTATCTACACTCCTCTACACCCATTTACGTACATTTACTCCCACCCACACGCACCTACACCCACCTACACACTCCTCAACCGACCTACACATCATCAACACACTCATACACCTACCTACACCCTCCTACAAACACACACACTTACCTACACACACACACACACACACACACACACACACACACACACACACAAACACACACACACACACTTTCCTACACCCTTCTACACACATTCTTACACTTACACACTGCCCCCCCCCACCCACACACACACACTTACACATACACACTCTTACACCCTCTCACTATTTCCTACACCCACCAAGATTATTTTTCATATCTTAATCAGGATCCCTCTTAGCGAAAAGGATTTGATACCATTCTGCCAAATTGAAGAGGATTCAAACCTTTATATTAGGATTTTTATTTCAGTGTTGACTCTCCTGTTATATCCTGACTCTGTACTGATGGGTTTTGGAGCTTATAAAGGATTTTGTTGGTACGCGATAAATCTATGCATATACTGCCCATATAAAAAGATAGATAGATAGATAAATAGACAGATAGATAGATAGGCAGATAGGCAGGTAGGCAGGTAGGTACTATAGGTAGGTAGGGGGGAAGGCAGGTAGGTAGATAGGTAGGTATATAGGGGGCAAGGTAGGTAGGTAGACAGGTAGTTAGGAAGGCAGACAGATAGACAGATAGATAGACAGATCCAGACAGACAGATAGATAGACAGACAGATGGGTAGACAGGCTGATAGAAAGACAGATAGAGAGATAGGCAAACAGATAGACGGAGAGATAAATAGACAGATAGATAAATAGATAGACAGATAGACAGGGTGATCCATAAAGATCGCACCCTGCATTAGTTATTTAGTTCCTACTCCCACTGCCACACCCACGCCCACACCAGCAGACTGTGCCGTTCCCAAAACACACAGGATATTCCCAGATAAGTTGTGGAGCGCTATTTTTGGACCAGATATCATACACACACACACACACACACACACACACACACACTTTCTCTCTCTCTTTCTTCCTCTCTCTCTCTCTCTCTCTCTCTCTCTCTCTCTCTCTCTCTCACACACACACACACACACACACACACACACACTTTCTCTCTCTCTTTCTTCCTCTCTCTCTCTCTCTCTCTCTCTCTCTCTCTCTCTCTCTCTCTCTCTCTCACACACACACACACACACACACACACACACTTTCTCTCTCTCTTTCTTCCTCTCTCTCTCTCTCTCTCTCTCTCTCTCACACACACACACACACACACACACACACACACACACACACACACACATGAATAAGCTTATGAGTGTATATCATGAACAAAGTTAATCCTTTTACTCAATTTTCACTCTAACCTCTTCAAACCGAGGACGAAATTTGTAATTTATTACTGGGCTAAGGGACATTTCTCTCTCTCTCTCTCTCTCTCTCTCTCTCTCTCTCTCTCTCTCTCTCTCTCCCCCCTTTTCATCCTCTCCCCTCTCACGACACCTTTATGTTTTCCCCAGGGACTCAGCCAAGCCTCTTATTTTCCCCTCATCCATGCCCTCCCTCCTCTCCCCTCACTCTTTTCCCCTCCTCTTCCCTCTCTTTTCTCCCCTCTCTTCCTCCCCTCTTCTCCCCTCACTCTTCTCTCCTTCCTTTTTTCCGCCTTTCCTCCCTCCCTTTCTCTTTCCTCTTCTCCTCATTCTTCTTTCTTAACTCTTCCCTCCCTCCTTTATTCATTCATTCTGCCCTCTTTCCTCTTATTTTTCCTTCCAATCCCCTCTCAACTTTTCCCTCCTCCCTCCTTCATCCCTTCCCTCCTCTTCTTTCCTCTTCCCTCCCTTCCTCTCCCTTTTTTTTATTCCACTCTCCTCCATCATCCCTTAATATTATTTGCATCTTCTTATCTTTTCTCCACCATCTCTCCACACACTTCCCTCCCTTCCTCCTCTCCATATTCTTTCTTTCCTCCCTCCTCCTATCCTTATCCCTCCCTTCCCAGTTCATTCCTCCCTCCCCCTCTCTTTCTCTTCTCACTCTCTGCTCCTCCATTTCTCCTCTCCTCGTTCTTTCTTCCCTCCTTCCTTCACCCCTTAGTCTCTCTCTCTCCCCCTTCTCTGCCCATTCTTCCCTCCCTCTCTTTTCCTCATTTCACTCTCTCCTCTTTCATTCCTCTTCACTTTACACCCCAATCCCTCAATTTTTATCCCTTACTCAATCAATTCTTTCCCATAAACTTTCCAAGGCAATTTTCCCAAGCATTTCTCACTTTTTCCTGCCGGCTCCATCTAGGGGGTTCGTTGGGGTGGTGGGGGCAAAATCCCTCGTTTCTCTTTAACATGACCTAAATTTGCCATCTTTCCATCCTGAATGCTGAATGTAAGAGGATATTAATGGTAGAATGCGGTGTTAGTCACGAAGAAGTGCTGTTCAAGGCAGAGTCAGCATCATCTTTGTTTTGCCTCTGAGTTACTTGAAGTAGCTGTACAAGGACGAAATTCCGGCCCAAATTAAGGATAAAGGAATGAAATAAAGGAGAAAGGAATGAAGTAAAGGAGAAAGGAGTACAGTAAAGGAGAAAGGAGTACAGTAAAGGAGAAAGGAGTACAGTAAAGGAGAAAGGAGTACAGTAAAGGAGAAAGAAATAAAGTAAACGAGAAAGAGGTACAGTAAAGGAGAAAGAAATAAAGTAAACGAGAAAGAGGTACAGTAAAGGAGAAAGAAATAAAGTAAACGAGAAAGAGGTACAGTAAAGGAGAAAGAAATAAAGTAAACGAGAAAGAGGTACAGTAAAGGAGAAAGAAATAAAGTAAACGAGAAAGAGGTACAGTAAAGGAGAAAGAAATAAAGTAAACGAGAAAGAGGTACAGTAAAGGAGAAAGAAATAAAGTTAAAGTCTGCCATATAACAAAGGTTCTTGAAAAAAAAAACTAGTTAAGTCTATCGCTGTTTCCTTCCCTTTTGGACTTCTTCTGTAATCCCTCCACTCTATTTCCACCCTCCCTCCTTCTGTACCCATCCTCCCCTCCCTCCCTTCCACCCTCCCTCCTACTGTACCCATCCTCCCCTCCCTCCCTTCCACCCTCCCTCTAATCCCTTCCCTCCTCCTTCCCTCCCTCCCTCCCTCCCTCTAATCTCTTCCCTCCTCCCTCCCACACTCCCTCCTCCTCTCTCTCCCCACACTCCCTTCAACATCATCATCCGTCAAAGTCAGCTTAGGTCAGACAAACTCCATATTGGCCAGTTCATGTTGTCCTTAATTTTAGTCGCGTCTTCTTGTTTGGTTTCCTTCTTTCGGCCTTTTTTTCTTGTCTGATTGTGGCAGGCACTTCTACCCTTCAGAATTAACCGATTCCAACCGAACTTGGACACAATGACCAGCCTACTACCTAGTCCTGATAATAAGGTTTTGTTTGTTAGACAACACGTCGCCTAGCAACGGCCGAAAAACAGTTTTGTATGTACTTTTCATGTTCTAAGCTGTAGCACTACTAATGGGCGTAGAAAGCTCGGACCGCTCTAGGCGTCATCTTGAGGTCATTCCCTGTCGGAAGTGTGCCATCCATTTTTCTCTCTCTCTCCTCTAGTTTTCGGGTGGCAACCCTGCGAAGGTTGACCTCAGTGTCCCTAGCAACCAGTACCGGCTTTCAAAAATGTCCCCCTATTTCCCCAGCGGCTGCATGGGATTGAATGAAAGTTTGAATGTTTATAGACATTGACTAATACTACAACTTTCCATCGTACACCTATGCGCAACATTGGCCAGGTCAGGGATCAAAGGTCATCAAATGCGAAAACGGTGAAAATAGCTACAATCGGGACTATGCTCACGCGAAATGCTAAGGATCCAAAGGTTATTAAGCCAGGGCCATGATTCTTGGGTGGGATGTTGTCCATCGGTATCGCCATACAGGTGCGATTTTTCATACCGTAACTCACTTCCGGTCACTGACAAAGCTTGGTCCGCTTAAAGCTGGACATCGTCGCCTACCGGATTGTTTCTCTCTCTCTCTCTCTCTCTCTCTCTCTCTCTCTCTCTCTCTCTTGTAATGCCCTCGACACTCTTTCCACAACATCATTAAGTCTTTAATACCTTCTCCAGCTTTCTTGCTGCCATTAGATTGCATTGGAATGAGAGAGAGAGAGAGAGAGAGAGAGAGAGAGAGAGAGAGAGAGAGAGAGAGAGAGAGAGAGAGAGAGAGAGAGAGAGAGAGAGAGAGAGAGAGAGAATGAAAAGACAGAAGTAGGGAAGCAAGAAAGATGGATGGAAAGAGAGGGGAGAGGTAGAGGGAGGGAAAGGAGAGAAACAGACAGAAGAGAGAAATAATGTGGAGTGGGGGGAAGGAGAAAGATAGGGAGAGGAAGAGAGGAGACGGAGGAAGGGGGAGGAGAGAGTCAGAGTGGGCGAGAGGAAAGAGATTAAAGCAAGAGAGAGAGAGAGAGAGAGAGAGAGAGAGTCCAATTAATCTGTCTGAACCTTTTTAGCATCCTCTGTACTCTGGCGGCTTCGTCTAAAGATATTTGTTGTAATTACCAAACTTCTTTTCATGTTCTATTATTCTGAGCTGAGTATTATTCATGGCACGGAAGCGTTTTTCATTTCCACCAACAGTGATTTGGCCTTTGCTTTCAATGGTAATAAAATACGTCTGTCATATTTAGGACGAAGAAAAGAGTAAAACTCTAAGTTACCCTGGCGCTCTCTCTCTCTCTCTCTCTCTCTCTCTCTCTCTCTCTCTCTCTCTCTCTCTCTCTCCCTGCATTACAACCAAGACTCATTCCTGTCCAAACCATCTCACTTTGTCCCATTAACCCACATGCATTTCACATACACCAGCCCAGCAGTAATTTCTCTCCACACCGTCTCACCCTTCTAATTTCCTCCTAACATGCATTACACAAATACTAGACTAACATTAATTAATGCCCGCACCTCCTGGCACAAGGCATTGATTTATTTATTATTTGCCTCACTTTACATCAAGGCCTCTAACTCGTCTCCCATTCTCTCATGCATAATACGAGTGTCTCTCTCTGTTCATCCTCTGTCCTCCTCCTCCTCCTCCTCCTCCTGCCTTTCTGTTCCCGCACGTACAATACAAGCAGTTTCTTCCATTCAGTCTCCTTCTCATCCTGTCTCCACCTGCGTCTCCTATTTCTGGATGCATTGTGTGGGACTGGCGTTTATCCTTCCTTTCTTCGGCCCATCTTCTCTCCTTCCCTTGAGTTTGGCTTTACTTCCCTCCATCTCTCCATTACCATCCCTTCTGTTCACCATTCTTCTTTTCCCTTTCTTCTTTTCTCCTTCTTCTTCAGTCTTTACTTCCCTCGTTCGCCCAATTCTCCTTTCCTTTACCTTCTTCCACTTTTCCTCTCTCTCTCCTCTCCTTCCCTTACGTCTTTCATCTCATCCTTTCTCGATTTCTCTCTTCTCTATCCTCTCTATCCCTCTCATTTCCTCTGTCTCTCTTTTCTCTCTTTCCCCTATCGTTCTAACGTTTACTTCTCTCTCCATTCTCTTTTCCCTCTATGTACTATTCCTTCTCTCTGTCAGTCCATTCTCCCTCTTTCTGTCACTTGCTTTTTTTCCCTCGATGTCCATCCTCTCTATCTCCCCATTCTCTTCCCACTATCCTCTCTCTCTCTCTCTCTCTCTCTCTCTCTCTCTCTCTCTCTCTCTCTCTTCTCACCGTTCCTGAATTACTCCTTTCTCTTGCCTCACAAATTTTCCTGATATATTTCAACGTTTTATTGAGCACGTACGGTGTGACCAAACCCCCTGATGCTTGGAATTTGGATGTGAAGACTATATCTAACTAATTCCAGTTTGAAAGCTTGTGCAAAGTGAAGGTAAAAAGTTTAGTGCTGGCAAAAATAAAAGGGTATCATTGTAGTGAAAATGAAAAGGACTGAATCTGTCTGTCTGTCTGTCTCTCTCTCTCTCTCTCTCTCTCTCTCTCTCTCTCACACACACACACACACACACACAATCAATCAATCAGTCAGTCAACCAAACCTTCCCTCCACACATCAATACTTTTCAGTGTTTTTTGACCAAACCATCAAGTAATTATCCCTCACGCGGACACCTGCATTTTACCTGGTTAATAGTAGAGTGTTTGATGCTGAGGTTTAGGGCAGCTAATTATGGTCATTAAGGGGACTAATTAGTAAAGAGGAGGAGGATTATTAACACTGACTAGGAGGTTTGTGTGGAGGGATCGTGAGGGAGGGGTTGTGTGGGTTTGAGTGTGTGTCGGGGGACTGTGTGTGTGTGGGGGGTTGTGTGTGTGTGTGTGTGTGTGTGTGTGGGGGGGGGGGTCAGGTATTGCGGTGTGTGTAATTGCATTTTTGGTGTGTACGTGCTTTGTCTGTGCGGGTACGTATGTGTTGTGCAGTGCAAGTGTGTGTGTGTGTGTGTGTGTGTGTGTGTGTGTGTGTGTGTGTGTGTGTGTGTGTGTGTGTGTGTGTGTGTGTATCACAGACGAACTGACAGACAGTAGGAGACACAGACACACACAGACAGAAACAGAGCATTGGATACACACACACAAACACACACACGCACACATACATACACACACACACGCACACACACACACACACACACACACACACACACACACACACACAAACTCAGAGTGTGAATGACCAAGACTGTAAAATAAACCAAGGCGAATTAAATACAATATAGTGCCTAAAACTTAAAACACAACTTAGAACTTTCCAAACACTCTTTCAACTGATTCTATTTCATGTCAGTCTGAGCGAATCTAAATATATATGAGAAATGAAAACCTGGAAAATATATGTACAGTTTCACCTTCGTTTTAACTCTCTCATGATAGGAATAACTCTTGGCAATTTTTCCACCCCACATGGGACGAATTTCTTCAGCTCAGTGAGTCATGGGAGCTTAGGAGTGTTAATATGGGGAGCCTTAACCCCTTCATGGTCCAGACAACTCTATATTGTACTCTAGCTAAACCCAGACGATTTTATTCAGCTGAGAGTGAGCCATAGGAGTCTGAGTGTTTATCAGTGAGGAGGGTGTGAGTTGGAGAGAAGGTAGGCTGATGGTGAAAGACAGATTGACGTGGAGGCGATTTGTTTGTGACCGGCCTTTGTAGGATTCACTCGTGTGGACTATTGAGAGAATGCGATGAAATATGAGAGAGAGAGAGAGAGAGAGAGAGAGAGAGAGAGAGAGAGAGTTACATGGAGGAAACAGCCGAGTATTAGTATCTATGGTAACGCTAAACCTTAAAAAAAAAAAAAAAAAAAGTGAATTTCCCCTCACTCTAATCCACACCCGAGCCAGAGCTGCAATATACCATTTACGAGGAAGGGTATTGGTGCTCAGAGACATTATATAGTAGTAGTAGTAGTAGTAGTGGTAGTAGTAGTAGTAGTAGTAGTAGTAGTAGAAGGAAATGATGAAGATAAAGAAGTTAGTAGTCGTAGTAGTAGTAGGAGGAGTCTTCTGATATTTTTTGTTGGGGGGTGGGGTATAGGGAAGTAGCTGAGGGGCGTCTGTATAGCCAGGCAGTAAAGCCGCCTGGTTATATCGGTGCCACCACCTGAAGGCGTCCATCTCCAGCACCGTAACCCACTGTAAACAAAGCAATCATTAACGAGAGAGAGAGAGAGAGAGAGAGATAGTAATCCTGTAGTAATCCAGGCTTCTTGGCCATTCTCTCTCTCTCTCTCTCTCTCTCTCTCTCTCTCTCTCTCTCTCTCTTTCTCAGCCTTTTAAAGTATCGTTATATTTCACCATCTAAACCTCTATTCTTTATTCCTTACCACCTCTATTCCTCTTACTTTCCACCCCTCCTCTGCCTCCTCTTCTTCTTCCTCCTCCTCCTTTTCCTCCTCCTCCTTCTCCTTCTCCTCCTCCTCCTCCTCCTCCTCCTCCTCCTCCTCCTCCTCCTCCTCCTCCTCCTCCTCCTCCTCCTCCTTCTAAGTGAATATTCTACACATTACAGGAATATTATTAATGATGTTATGGTAATGGGAAAACGAATTTATTACAGTATTAAAATTATGTAAGGCAAGAAGGGAGAGGGAGAGGGAGGAGAGAAAGGGAGAGGGAGGAGAGAAGGAGAAGAGAAGGGGAGAAGAAGGAGAGAAGGGGAGAGAGAAGGACAAGGACTGGAGAGAGACGAAGGGATGAAGGAAGGATAGGAGAAGTAGGGAGAGAGGGGGCAGGGGAGGAGGAAGAGGAGGAGGAACGGCGGGGAAGATGGAAGAGGAGGAGTGTGGAGAGAAGTGGAAGAAGAAGAAAAGGAAGAGGAGGAGGAGGAGAAGGAGAGGGAAAAGTGGGGACGGAGGAAACGGATGAGTATGGAGAAAGGAAGAAGTGAAGTGGGAAGGAGGGTATGGGGTGAGGAGAGAGGAAGATCGGAAGTGAGGAGTATAAACTGAAGAAAACATATGGGGAAATATCCTCACTTTTATTTACAAGGAAGTGGTTTTTTCCCTTTTATTCTTGCTACCTCCAGACGATTTTATTCGGCTTAGGGGAGACTGTCTATACCCCGTTCACTTTAACTTGGCAGAGATTTTCGTCCTCTCCAGGCTTTATTTCACGTAGCCTGGCATCCTTTCCATAGCACTTCTTCGTGACTGGCATCATATTCTAGTGTTTAATGTTACCACCCAGCGTTCAAGATGGAGAGATGGCAATTTTAGGCCAAATTAAGAGTGAAAAGAGTATAGCTGAGCAAAATGATAAGGAGAACTCTATCTACTTCCTTCAGTTCTAAAAGTCTATCCCAAGATTAAGAAAATCGTCTGGAGATAAGAGATAAAAGAAATACGTCATTGAGGGGAAGAGGTTAAATGTTCGAGTGATATATGGGATGGATGGGAAATATGAAGTGAGGAATTAACTCTCTCTCTCTCTCTCTCTCTCTGCTTGCCTACCTTCCTCCCTGACTTCCTCCCTGCTCTCTCTCTCCCTAAAATCCTCCATAAGTCTGCCTTTCTCCTGCTCATCTGTCTTCCTTCCTTTTATTTTCCTCTCCTCGTCTTCTCCTCGCACCCTCATACATCTTTCTTACTTTCTCATCTTCCTTCATCACTCCCACTACACATCGTGGTCCTTCTCTTCTCTTTACAGCTTTCATCAATCTTACTCTCTTTCTAAACTTCTCTCTCAATTGCATATCTTCCTCCTCCTCTTTCTCTCGTGGTTATATTCTTTCTTTCTTTCTTACTCACATTATCTTCTTCCGTTTCCCATTTATATTTATTCTCCCTTTTTTTACTACTTCTCTCCTTCGTATCTTTCATCCTTCCATCACCTTTTCTTAATATATATCATTACCTTTCTCGCTTTCTCACCTTTCCTTATTCCTACCTACGCGTTTTCTCCCTCTTTCTCCCCTTCCTCTTCTCACATCTGTGTATCTCCCTTTCTTTTTATCTCCCTTTAGCTGTCCCTCTTTTTTCTTTCTTCCTTATTTTTCTCTACATTCATCTTTTCTCCTCCCTTCTACCCTTTTCTCTTCCCTTTACTGATTTCACATAACTTCCATCCTTCCTTCCTCCTAATCATTCCTTCTCTCTTCCATTTTCATCGTCTTCCTTTTATTTTTCCTTCACGCCTCTTTTTTATTCCTTTCCTCTCTCTCTCTCTCTCTCTCTCTCTCTCTCTCTCTCTCTCTCTCTCTCTCTCTCTCTCTCTCTTTCAGGCGACGAGAATAATCAAAGGTATTAAAAGACCAATTAACTGATAAGCTACTCGAATTAGGTGAGTTACTGATAGTTACTTAGAGAGAGAGAGAGAGAGAATGAGTGCCCTTCTTCTTGGTTGTGTGTGTGTGTGTGTGTGTGTGTGTGTGTGTGTGTGTGTGTGTGTGTGTGTGTGTGTGTGTTTCAGTCAAGAATTCAATTTTCTTTCTGCAAAATATTTTTTTTTATTTCTCTCTCTCTCTCTCTCTCTCTCTCTCTCTCTCTCTCTCTCTCTCTCTCTCTCCCTCTCTCAAAATATTCATTAAAATTTCTCCCATTAACTCCATAAACTTGCGCTGGCTTGACTCCTTAAGTCAGCAATCTCTCTCCCTCCCTCCCTTTCCCTTTCTCTCCCTTTCTCCCTCTCTCCTTCTCCCTGTCTCTCCTTCTCTCCTTTCATCCCTCTCTCCCTCTCGCCTTCTCCCTCTCTCCTTTCCTCCCTTTCTTTCCCTCTCCCTCCACCTCCATTCCTCTATCCCGTTCTCTCTCTATCCCTCCCTCCTTCCCTTCCTTCCCCCCTCCCTCTCCCTCCTCCTTCCTTCCTCCCTCTCTCCCTCCCTCTTTAACTCCTTGCCGTCCTCCCTTCCTGTAACAATGCTTTATTGCCTCGCTGATGGCCTTCCTCCCTGCCTGCCCCACTCCCTTCCTGCCTCACTCTTTGCCTCCCTCACTCCCTGCTTGCCTCACTCCCTCCTTGCCCCACTCCCTCCCTGCCTAATCCCCTGCCTGCCTCACTCTCTGTCTGTCTCACTTTCACACTGCCTGACTCACTTACTGCCTGCACACTCCCTACCTTCCACTCACCGTACCTGCCTACCTACTGTACCTACCTGCCAGGTCGCATGCTTCTTCCTTCCCCCCACCCTCTCTCTCTCTCTCTCTCTCTCTCTCTCTCTCTCTCTTACACGCACACACACACACACCTTTATTGCCTTTCAGTGCCTTTGATTTTCTCCATCCCCTTCCCCCTACCTTCTTAACCCCCTCAAAACGATTACTCAAGTTCGCAGTTTTTCCTTACTATTACCAGACGATTTCCTTCAGCTTGGGAGAGACTTTATTGAGCTGGAGGGGTTAGTGCAGCCTCCTTTAACCCCCTCAGTAAAGGACGATTTCCCTTAAGCTGAGTAAAATCGTTTGACAGCATCAAGAATAAAAATAAAATAGAAGTTCTTAGGCTGAAGGGATCGATTTTTTCTGTTAACTTTCCTTCGTCTCTCCCCTCCCTCCATCCTCTTTATTTTTTTCCCCAACTTGCCTTCCTCCTTCCCTACCTCCCACCCTCTCTGCCTGCCTTCCTTCCTCCCTCAC
The DNA here is from genome assembly GCF_032717465.1 of Coenobita brevimanus. Lineage (NCBI taxonomy): Eukaryota > Metazoa > Arthropoda > Malacostraca > Decapoda > Coenobitidae > Coenobita > Coenobita brevimanus. The sequence continues at coordinate 2,830,429 of NC_137035.1, forward strand.
TCCCTGTCCTTTCCTCTCCTTCCCTCCCTCTTTTCTTACCTGCATCCATTCCTACCTCCCTCTTTTTCTTGCCTTCTTGCTTTCCTTCCTTCTTGCCTCTCACTTCCTTTCTCAACTCGCCTATCTCTCTCCCTATCCCCTCATTCTCTGCCTGCCTTTCTTCCTTCCTTTCTTTTTTCCTTCCTTCCTTCTCACTCTTCTTCCCTTCTTCCCTCCCTCTTTTGCTACCTGCTTTCCTTCTTACCTCCATCCTTATATACTTCTCTCCCTTCCTCTGTGCCTGTTCTCCTCCCTTCCTGCCTCCCTCTCTTCCTTCCTCCCTCTTTGCCTGCCACTTGTCCTGTCCTCCCCCCCCCCACCTTCTCTTTCTACCTCCCTCCCGGCTTACCTCATTTTCTTCCTCCCTTCTTCCCTCCCCCCCTCGTCCCTCCCTCCTTCCTTCCCTCCCTCCTTCCCTCCCTACCCTGTCTCAATTTCTTCCTTTCTCCCTGCTTACTTCCCTCCCTTCCATCCTTTCTACCTCCCTCCTTCCCTTTCTCTTCCCCCCCTCCCATCCTCCCGTTCCCTCTCCCTTTCTTCCTTCCTCCCTCACTCTCTTTCTTCCCTCCTCCCTCTCTCCCTTCTTTCCTCCCTCCATGCCGGCAGCCTCTCTCCTTCCCTATTTGCTTTCCTTCCTAGATCCTTCCTTACCTACTTCCCTCCCCCCCCCCTCCTTCCCAACTATTTTCCTTTCTCCCTGCCTGTCTCCCTCCCTACCTGCCCCCCTGCTTACCCCAAGTTCCTGTCTCACCCTCCCACTCTACCTGTCTACCTCCCTCCTTCTGCCTACCCCTCTCTGCCTCACTTCCCTCCCACCTTGCTTGCTTCCCTCCTTTCCTACCTCTCTCCATCCCTGCCTTTCCTCTTACCTCCTTGTCTTCTTACCTCCCTTAATACATGCTACCATGCCTAACCCTCATCCTCTCACTCTGCTTGCCTGCCTTCCTTCCTCTCCCTTATTTTCCTTCCTATCTACATTTCTGCCTGGTTTCCTTCCTACCTCTCTCTCTCTCTCTCTCTCTCTCTCTCTCTCTTACTTTTTCCCTCCATGCCTTTTTCCTCCTCCCACCTCCCTGCCTACCTCCTTCTCTCCCTCTAGATCCTGCCTGTCTGTCTGCCTGCCTGCCTGATCCCCTGGCTGCCTCAGTCTGTCTGCCTGCCTGCCTCCTCTGCCTCCTTCAGCCTTACCTCCCTTCCTTTCGTTAATTGCTTTGCTCGGCTCCATTAACTCTCTCTCTCTCTCTCTCTCTCTCTCTCTCTTGTGGCTATATATCCTACTTCTTTATTTCAGAAAGTATATCCCCAGTAAAATATAATGTTATAGTGGACGCAAAATTATGACGAATTTAAGACGTGATCGGATGGGATGATTTTTTTTTTTTTCTCTTTTTTCTTCCAATTTTCTCCCCAACTTCCTTACCCTGATTGAATCTCCACCTCAGCACCTTTATACACCTCCACGCTCTTCTCACACTTCTCTCACTCTTCTTTAAAGCTTCGTTCATCTCATCTTCTCTTCTCCCCCCTTTCACTCTTTTCCTCGTATATTTCCTGTTTTCCTTCCTTCTAACTGTTCATTCTTTCTTTTCCTCTGTTCTTCTTCTCCTCTCTCTTTCTTGCTCATTTTCCTTATCTCTCCTATTTCATTCCTTCCTCTCTTTTCCTTCTCTCATTCTTTTTTTTATGCCTCTCTGATTCTCCTTACCTTCCTTTTTTTTTCTTTCATTCTTCTGCACGTCTTCTTATCTCTCATTCTTCTTCATGCCTCTCATTTCCCCTCCATCTCCTTTGTCATTCTTTCTTTATATTCTTATTTCTTTCATTCTCCTTCTATTAATTTCTTCCGTTTTTTCTTTTCTCCTATTCTCCTCCTCTCATTCTTTTTTTTATCCTCTCATTTTTCATTCTTTCTTTTCTTCTCTTTTCCTTACCTCTCATTCTTTTTTCATGCCCTTAATTCTCTTATCATCTTTTTTTCAATAATTCTCATTCTTTCTCCATTCTCCACCCTCTATCAGCCTTCCTTCATTCTCATTCTTCATTCTTCTTTTACCTCTTCATTCTTCTTTCCTTTCTGTTCTCTCCCTCTATATCAGTTATTCCTCATTCCTCACTCTCTTCCTTCATTTCCCTTTTTCTTCCTTCACTTTCCTTATTCTCTCACTTCCTTCTATCCATCATTCTTCTTTCACTCTTTTTCGCTGCTTCCTACACCCTCACTCTTCTTTTTTTTTCCTGTCTTCATCACTCTCACTCTTCTTACATTCTCTCTCTCTCTCTCTCTCTCTCTCTCTCTCTCTCTCTCTCTCTCTCTCTCTCTCTCTCTCTCTCTCTCTCTCTCTCTCTCTCTCTCTCCAGTTTCTTCTCCTTCTTTCCCAATTCTCTGTCTCAATTTAGCTCTCTCCTTCACTCTCTCTCACTTTCCTTTCATCCTCTCCTTCCTCCCTTCCTTCATCTCTTCTCCCTCCTCCTGCGTCAATCACTCCCTTTTTTCTTTACCTTTTATTTTTTCAATCCTACCCATCGAGGGCAAAATTTACCATAAAATTCCCTATATCTGCTGTACCCAAAGCTCTGCAATATATACAGATAGATAGATAGATTAAGAGAGAGAGAGAGAGAGAGAGAGAGAGAGAGAGAGAGAGAGAGAGAGAGAGAGAGAGAGAGAGAGAATCAATTTACCTCTTTTCAAGTAAGGAGAAGCCTCATCCTGGCACACACATCTATACTCTAGTCACTTTAACTAGGCAAAAAGATGGCATTTCTTCATCTTAAATACTGTCTGTAATAATAGTTATTTAAGAGGAGCCTGTGGAGTCACATGGAGAGACAGGCTGACGAATGAGGATATAAAGGAGCGTTGTGGTGTGGATGTGGATGTGATAGGAAGCGTTATGAGGAACACACCGAGGTGGTTTGGCCATGTGGAGAGGATGGAGGGTGAAAGACTGACGAAGAGAGTGTATGTGAGTGAGGTGGAGGGGGGAAGAGGGAGGGGGAGGCCGAGGATGAGATGGAGGGATGGGGTGGAGAGGTATATGAGAGAGGGGGGTGTGAGTTGGGAGCAGGGCAGTGAAATGGCGGGGGACAGGGCGACTTGGAGGCGATTTGTTTGTGGCCACCCCAAACGGGATTGAGGCGTCTGGCAATAGATAGATAGATAGAATAATAGACTTACACAAGAGTATGATGATAGTCACGAAGAAGTGCTGCAAGAAGAATGAAGGGCTAAGGCATTGTGTTTTGCTTCTGAGCTACGGGAACTACGCTGCAAAAAACAAGGACGAAAATGTCAGGTTAAACAATGTACACGAACAATACACCTGTAGTGAGACGTCCCCCTCTCTCTCTCTCTCTCTCTCTCTCTCTCTCTCTCTCTCTCTCTCTCTCTCTCTCTCTCTCTCTCTCTCTCTCTCTCCTTCTCTTCCTTCAGTTCTTTCTCCCTCTTCCTCTTACGTTTACTATTCCATTTTTTCTTATACAAAATTTTTTCTTTCTCTTTGCAGTCCTTTGATAGCGATCGCAAAATATCGAAATTTTGATACCTACTACACCCAGAATAGCCCAATATACTTTTTTAAATATATCATTTGTCAAAAAGGGGGAATCTACATACACACACACACACACACACACACACACACACACACACACACACACACACACACTTGTTCATAATCGCACCCATTCATACCACACACAACCCTTTCCTCTCTCTCTCTCTCTCTCTCTCTCTCTCTCTCTAGCAACCACACATATGGACAGCAATTAAGCCTGATCATTAAAGAAACTGATCTGTATTCATTGGAGAGAGACAGGGTGAGAGGGATGAAACAAATGGGGAGGAGGGATATTGGAAGAATGACAGAGACAGACAGGGAGACAGACAGAGAGACAGACAGACAAATGGGGAAAGAGAGTACGACAGGAGAAAGATGGAGGAGTGAGAGAGACGAAAAGTGAGAGAATGAAGGGGAAGGAAAGACGCTAAAGTAATGCAGACAAGAAGAATCCAAGAAAGGAAGAAATAAAGCAAAGAAATAAAATATGTATGGGGTAAGAAAAAAGAGATAGAACAGAAGAAGTAGTATAGAATAAAGACAATTCAAAAAAGGTAAAAAAAAAATGGATTTGAGCCATATTGTTATTGAAAAGAGAGTGAGTAAAATAAAAAGATGAGGAAAAAGTTGAGTTGGAATGATGCAGTCTGTGAGGGATGTATTAAGACGAAAGTGAAGTAAGTGTAAAATGTGAGAGGAGGAAGAGGGGAGACGAGGAGGAAAGAGGGAGAGGGGAGATGAGGAAGCAAAGAGGAAGAGGGGAGATGAGGAAGGAGGAGGGAGGAGACGAGGAGGGAAGAGGAAGAGCGGAGACGAGGAAGGTGGAGAAAGAGAGGAATTAGGAGGCTAAAGAGACTATAAAGGGAGGGAGAGACGGAGGATGTATCGGAAAATGAGAGAGAGAGAGAGAGAGAGAGAGAGAGAGAGATAGAGAGGCGGAGATATCAGAGAAAGCGATAGAGTTACAAGACTAAGAAAAATGTTGACAGAGGAAGAGGGAGAAGATAAAAAAGTGTTGTGTTAGGGATGCTGAGAGAAGGACACGGTATTATTGAGAGAGAGAGAGAGAGAGAGAGAGAGAGAGAGAGAGAAACAGAAATTTGAAACTTACGAGGCTGGAAAGCGAACTAGAGGAGAAAGTATCAGATCAGAGCAAAAAGGAGAAACACTGAGGCACACACACACACACACACACACACACACACACACACACACACAAACTCCTCCCCACACACACACTGAAACACCCAAACACACCTACACCCTTCAGATTTCTCCCTCCATTACCCAAGCTCCAACACTGAATTCTGCGCCTAAAAGCACAGAGCGAGTTGGAAAGAGTGCTATGACGGGATATGAAGGAGGGAGTGGATGGTGTGAAGGAGGGAGTGGATGGTGTGGAGGAGGGAGTGGATGGTGTGAAGGAGGGAGTGGATGGTGTGAAGGAGGGAGTGGATGGTGTGAAGGAGGGAATGGATGGTGTGGACTTGTGTGCCAGTGGATGGACGTGTGGATGGCAGGATGGAAGTGGAGCAGTGTGAATGGCAGGATGGTAGGGGAGAAGTGTTTGTGTGGAGGTGAGTTTGCGTGGAGGGGAAGATTGTGTGCCTGATGTGGTATGAGTTCGGGTTATGTGTGTGTGTGTGTGTGTGTGTGTGTGTGTGTGTGTGTGTGTGTGTGTGTGTGTGTGTGTGTGTGTGTTTTATGCAGAGAATAAACCAAATATTAAAAGCTCGTAAAGTAGTTCCCTCCAAGAAGAAAAGAGAGAGAGAGAGAGAGAGAGAGAGAGAGATTCAAAAACTTTCCATTTCGAGATGCCCGGACACAATGCGTTTGAAAGACTGGAAATCATAGGCAGAGGGAAAAACAGACTAGTAAAGACGGTTCCAGAGTTGACCAGTCTTCATGATGGATGTACGTTGAAGAAATGTTGCTAGAAGTACACACCGCGCTTCGCTGTGGAGGGGAGATTGGCTGATAGGATTTGAGCTGGAGATCCGTGACTTGATGTGGACACGTAGTGGGAATGGTTGGGAATTATGGATGCATGGTTGGATGTGGATTTGGATGTGTGATGTGGATACGAGGGGGTATGTGGATTTATTTTGCTTGGAACGGGAGATTGACTGGATTTGAGTGGATGGATATGGATGTGGATATGTGGTAATGGTGGATGGGGTAGTTGTGGATAAGCGTTTGTGATCTGGCAATATGTGGAGGTGGATGTGAGGTGTGGATGTGTATTTGGTTGTGGAGATGACTTTGAGGGCTTGATAATGAGTGGACACAAATTTGGGACACTGGAAATGCTTTGGTGTGGACATGTAAAGCGACAGAAATAATGCGTTAGTCAATGTGAGATGCTTTTCGTCAGCAAAATTGTGTTGGAATGTTTTTGTCTTTTGTATTTGGTACAATATTTGGTTCTTTTTTAGCAGAACTGGTGATGATTATAACTATCATTATTATTATTATTATTATTATTATTATTATTATTATTATTATTATTATTATTATTATTGTTGTTGTTGTTGATGTTGTTGTTGCTTTTATAATTAGTTTTATTATTGTCGTTGTTCTTCTTCTTACTACTACTACTACTACTAGTAATACTGTTTTAGTAGTAGTAGTAGTAGTAGCAGTGTTATTATCATCATCATCATCATCATGTCAGCAATCATCACCCCAACCAGCATCTTCATCATCACAATATTCACTATCATCACAATATATTTTCATGACCATAATCATAATTACTATCCCATCAAAGCAAGCTAAAGGCAGGGAGGAAATTAGCCAGGTGAAATGTTAATTAATGGAGCTTGAAATTCACGAGAGAGAGAAAGAGAGAGAGAGAGAGAGATGAGAGTAAGCCAAGAAAAATGTGGTGTTATTGGAATATGAAGTAGACTGGGGTAACTGACAGACAGACAAACAGAACAGGATGAGAGCAAGCCAGGAAAAATGTGATGTTATGGGTTAAGAAACACACTGGAGAGAGAGAGAGAGAGAGAGAGAGAGAGAGCAGTTTACCGTATGGTGGTTAATTAACAAATCGAATTATCTTAGTTTTTACGACCACCTTTGTCATAATTACCAGCCCACGTGCCACCTTCTCCCTTCCTTCCCCTCTCCACCATCTTCTCCATCACTAACACCATCTTCACCACCACCCTTCTCCATCACTAACACCACCGACACCACCACCTTCTCCATCACTAACACCATCTTCACCACCACCCTTCTCCATCACTAACGCCACCTTCACAACCACTCTTCTCCATTACTAACACCATCTTCACCACCCCCTTCTCCATCACTAACACCATCTTCACCACCACCCTTCTCCATCACTAACACCACCTTCACCACCACCCTTCTCCATCACTAACACCACCTTCACCACCACCAGTACCCTTGTTACAACGAGGTGGGGCTAAAGGTTTAACTGCCTGAAAATTAAGTCAAAGTGCGCAACGGGAATTTTGGAGTTCAAAGGGAGCGGCTAGCCACACCAGGTCACAAGCTCAAAAAAGGGAGACATAAAAAAGCCTTTAAAAAAATAGCAATGACAAAAAAAGGGGGAAATGAAATAGGCAATTAAAAATACCTCACCTTATTTACTTAACACAAACTTACAGCTATAAAGAGTAAAAGCAAACAGGCTCGAAAAAGACCGTCAAACTAAGACTTGCAGAAATTCCTAAAGTTCCAAACATCAGTAATAAAGGTAAACCAGAACACAAGCTAGCCCCTGGGTTGTGGAACTGCTGAAGGCACAATAAAACGTGACAAAATCTGTGCACAAACAAAGTGGCAGGGGAAAAGCTGGCATAAAACGAACGATAAAGACTCTTGACACTCGAATAAAACAGGTGACATTAACAAAAGCAATTGGAATGACTCAAATGAGCGGTTCATATAAATAATTGTAATATCAATAAGTACAGCCTGTTTGCTGATGATACAGTATTGCTGAGTGAAGATGAATGGGAGTTGCAAGGTTTGGTGAATGAATTTGGGACAGTGTGTAGGAGGAGGAAGTTGAAAGTTAATGTAAACAAAAGTAAAGTTATGGTGTTTGAGAGGAATGAAGTCACAGAGTGTGCAGTGAGGTTGGATGGTGAGGATATGGAGAATGAGAGTGCATTCAAGTACTTGGGTAGTGTGATGAGTAAGGATGGAACTTTGGGGAATGAAGTACGTGAAAGGGTACAGCAGGGAAGAAAGGTTGTTGGTACACTGAAAGCAGTGATGAGAAATAGGGAGGTGAGTATGGAAGTTAAGAAGTCACTGCATGATGGTATTGTGATCCCTACCCTGACGTATGGAGCGAGGCGTGGACCTTGCAAGAGGGGAACAAGTCAAGAGTGAGAGCAGTGGAAATGAGTTACTTGAGAGGAGCATGTGGAGTGACGTGGAGGGACAGGTTGACGAATGAAGAAGTGAAGGAACGTTGTGGGGTAGATGTGGATGTGGTTGAAAAGATTAGGAGAAATACACTGAGGTGGTTTGGACATGTGGAGAGAATGGAGAATGAAAGACTGACTAAGAGGGTGTATGTAGGTGAGGTGGAGGGAGGGAGAGGGAGGGGTAGACCGAGGATGAGGTGGAGGGATGGAGTTGAGAGGTATATGAGGGAGGGGGGGGTGAGTTGGGGGGAGGGTAGTCAAATGGTGGGTGCCAGAGTGACTTGGAGGCGTTTTGTCTGCGGCCACCCTTTGCGGGATTAGGGCGTCGGGCTATAGATAGATAGATAGATAGATAGACAGCCTAATTAGTAGATCATGTACTGACACTCTTGATACACACTTACTCACGTGTGGCAGACATACTATCTATCTATCTATCTATAGCCCGACGCCCTAATCCCGCAAAGGGTGGCCGCAGACAAAACGCCTCCAAGTCACTCTGTCACCCACCATTTGACTCCCTTCCCCCCAACTCACCCCCACTCCCTCATCTCCCTCACAACCCCCTCCCTCCACCTCATCCTCGGTCTACCCCTCCCTCTCCCCCCCTCCACCTCACCTACATACACCCTCTTAGTCAGTCTTTCATCCTCCATTCTCTCCACATGTCCAAACCACCTCAGTGTATTTCTCCTAATCTTTTCAACCACATCCACATCTACCCCACAACGTTCCTTCACTTCTTCATTCGTCAACCTGTCCCTCCATGTCACTACACATGCTCCTCTCAAGTAACTCATTTCCACTGCTCTCACTCTTGACTTGTTCCCCTCTTGCAAGGTCCACGCCTCGCTTCCATACGTCAGAGTAGGGATCACAATACCATCATGCAGTGACTTCTTAACTTCCATACTCACCTCCCTATTTCTCATCACTGCTTTCAGTGTGCCAACAACCTTCCTTCCCTGCTGTACCCTTTCACGTACTTCATCCCCCAAAGTTCCATCCTTACTCATCACATTACCCAAGTACTTGAATGCACTCACATTCTCCACATACTAATATATATAAAATTTCCCACAGCAGAGCACACTAACACACTTGTCTAATTAAAGCCACTAAGTAAACTTGGTAACAGACAACCCGGCCTTCATATACAGTACGACCTCACAGAAGCACGAAGGGCGTAACAGAAACCCATTAACAAGGTCGAAACTAACACGGGCAGACACAAGAAAGTAGCTCTAATGGCAACAACGACTCAGTGGAAAGTTGCAGAACCGGATGTGCACATTAGCTTACATAGGAAAGGCTCAAAATCACATATCAGTCAGTGGTAGAATCTTAGTGGTAAATTTCACCTCACGATTTAACACTTCAACAAGCCACAACACACAGCCAGGCCAGCTACACTCACACGGTTTGATAGTAATAACACTCTTCTCTATTCACACAAGAGAATAATAAATGTTCTGAATGATGCTTGAGAATATAAGCAATTTGATCAGCCACACGTCACACCCATCTCCTCATCACCAACGTCACCTTCACCGCCACAAATATCTTCATCAACTGGTGCTGGAGAGGGTCGCCTTCGTGTGGTGGCACTGATGTAACTGGGCGAGTCTGCTGCCTGGTTATACAAACATCTCTCACCTCTCTTCCTATCTCTCGAAAGGAGGATGGTGAACTAGAGGAAGGGGAGAGCTTCTGCGTGCAGTCTACTGGAGTCGCATTTCAGATGTATCTAGGACTACTACAACAGCCACTACTACTCCTACAACTACTACTACTACTACTACAACTACTGCTACTACTACTACTCAGCACCGTCGTAATCATCATCACCACCACCACCATCATCACCACCATCATCATTATCACCAACATCGCATCATCACCACAGTTACCATCATCATCATTATCGTGACAGTCATCTGCATTACCATCATCATCAACACCAGCAGAATCGTCGTCTTCACCACTATTATCATCAGTACACCATCATTATCAACACCATCATCACCATCGTTGCCTTCACCACCACCATCTTTTAATCAAGTCATTATTATCATCGCCACAATCACCATTATCATCAACATCATCATAAACACCACAGTCATCATAGTCATCATCACCACCACCACCACCACCACCACAACAACAACAACAAGTAGCAGCACAACTATCACCATTACCTCCTCTAACACAATACCATCCTTACCACCATCACCACAACCACCACCATTATCATCACCACAACCATCACCACAACCATTACCATCACCCTAATACCACTACCATCATCACCATCACCCTAACACCACTACTACCATCATCACCCCTACCCTAGCCCAATTAATAAGCTCTTCGCACCTCTAATCAGCTCTATCAACACATAAACCTAGCCCAGTAAGCTTATGACCTCTATCACTCTCAATGACTTCATCAAGGCCGCATCCTCCCGCTCCATCTCACCTATTCAAATTTCGTTGTCGAGAGTCTGCCTTATTATTGCCTGTGTAGGGAGACACAAGGTATATGAGAGCCCCTCCATTTCGGAAAGTCAAAGTAGTAGAAATAGTGACTGTAGCTCCAGAGGGCGACGGATTCCTACATGGTGTAAATACCAACAACAAACACCTTTCCTTAACCGGTTTATTTCTTCATATCCTCTTTTGAACTATTAATGTAAACTAGGCCGATGCTGAAATGGTACGGGTATCATACAGGAGAATATTAGTGTTCCATATACAGAATAAATCACCAAGGAAAAGGAGCTACCGAATATTCTAAATTTTCCAGAGTGGGTCCCTCAGTGTGAATGTTTTTATTTCATAGTAAAGTGCATCGTACAAAGAGATGAATTAACCCCACAGATGGAAGAATATCAGCCCAGTAAAAATATAAGCATGATCCATTACGACACGTGGAAAGGTTGGGTGGGAGGGAGACAGATTAGAGCCTGGATTCTTTATTTTCTCCTTCGTTTTTGGCGACACAGGCTCTCTGAAGATGGGATCTGTGTAGCTGAAAACAGATAACAGAGAACTCAAGCTCTACTCTGCGTTTCTCCCGTTCAATGTAACCAAAACCGTAAAAATAATGAAGAATTCAAACTTTAACCTGCGTCTTTTTCCTGTTCAATACTGCCTGAAACGTGAGGAAAAATAAAGAATTCATGTTCTGTCCCGTCTCTCTCTCCCACAAAGCCCTCTTTCTGCTGGTACAGGTATTCCAAAATTCGTAGTATTTTTGTGGTTAAGTGGACATCAGGGACAGAGATCTAAAGCTTCAGGGAAATACATAGGATGGTTACCTCCCTTTATCCCTTCATCAATTTAGCCTCCCCAGCTCCCTTCCCCTTCTTCTGGTCCCTTTCTCCTCAGTCCTTCTGCCTCATTCCCTTTGCCTCTTCTATGTCCCCTCTTCCGCATCCCCTTCCCCTTCCTTCCTCTCACCTCTTTCCCTCTCTCCTCCCCATCCCTTTTCCCTACCGCCTTTCATCTTCTCATTTTGCCTTGAGCTCTTCTTTCCCTCCTCCCTCCTCTCCATCCCTTTTCCCTCTCTTCTTCCCTCACATCATTTTGTTATCCTTCTTATTCCGTTTCCCTCCACCCCTGTCTGCACCCTCCCTCCTCCCCATCCCCTTTTCCCCTTGCCTTCCCTTGCAAACTCCCATCCACTGTCCTTCCCTCCCTCCCAACTTTACTTCTATTCATAAAGCCCTTCCTTCCATCTATGTGATTCTCTCTCTCTCTCTCTCTGACACACACACACACACACACACACACACACACACACACACACACAAAGGAAACATGAAATCCATAAATATCACTTACTAAAAAAATTCACAATAGGTGAACTGTATATATATTAAAACCAGCTTCAAGAATCATAACAAATTGGTAACACCTGAAATGGGCCCAAAACTTCCAAAAAACAAATCCTTCAAAAAATAAAGGGAAAATGAAAAATCCTGCCACAGTCAAGACAAATTTATTTCTCCATTTCTTTCACTTTAACCTGGCCCAAATTTTTCGTCCTTTTGCGGCTAATTTTGCGTAGCTCACTGACAGTAAAAGACAATACAACGACCCTACATCCATAACACTTCTTCATGATTAGCACGGTTTTCTAGTGTTACTCTATTGGTACGTATAATTCGGTATGGAGATATGTCAACTCTAGGCCAAGTTAGAGTAAAAGGAGTATAGAATCATTGTGGTTCTGACAAGCCTGAGTACCTCTCCCCCCTTCCTCTTGCTTCAGTCCCCCTCTTCCTCCTTCTATACTCCTTTCACACAAACTTGGCCTAAAACTACCATCCCTCCACCTTGGATGCTGAGCTGTAACAAGAAATTAACACTATGATGTTGGTCACGAAGAATTGTTGTGGAAAGGATGTACCACCATGCTCAGATGTAACAAGAGATTATCACCAAAATATGATGCTGGTCACGAAGAAGTGTTGTAGAAAGAATTTAGCACCCTCAGATGTAACAAATAATTAACACAAAAAATATGAAGTTGGTCACGAAGAAGTGCTATAGAAATGATGTAGAGCCATAGTAATTTCTTTTTCTGCCACTGAGCTACGTGGAATTAGCTGCAAAATGATTGAAAAAAAAATCTTGGCCAAATTAAGGTGAAAGGATTATAGTGTCACCCTCGGCTTCAATAGAGTGATTACAAAGTTCCCTAACACCTCTTCCTAAGCGATTTATTTTGCTTATTACACCTTACTGTCCTCTTCCGTGTTACTTAAATCATCCTAAAGTCACCATACTCTGCGTAAATACAGTACGATATTAGCCAGCCGTATCCAAAAATAAATCGGTATGGAGGAGGTGTTAGGGAACTTCCTCAACCGACAAGAGTACGTGCCACTGTCTCACCTTCTTCACTCACACAAGAAAAAGGTATCTGAGGAGCCACTTAAGGTACCCTCTCGAAACTTAGGAAGAAACTGAAAATTACTGGTAGGGGACTTTAGCAATCCATAAAAATAGGCAAGCTTCTATAAGGAAAATAAACAGATAAATAGATAAATAAACTGAGAGAAAAATTGATAGATAAATAAATAAGTGAACAGAAGAATAGATAGAATAGATAAACAGATAGATAGATAGACAGATAAAATAAGTAAACAGAAAGATAGCTAGAAAAAATGAATAAACAGATAGATAGATAGATAAATGAAAAGTAAAAGATAATGGAAAGCACACTAAAAATCTCAATAAATTAGCCTTCATAAAACATATTTTTGGGACTTTTAAAAATAAATCATAATAGCCTCAAAAATTAATTACTGGGATCAAGGCGGTGCTGAAAAGCCTAATTACTTCCCTCCTTCTCACACTCCCCCCACCCCCATCCCCACCCCCTCTTTCTTACACTACCCTCACCCCCACCCTCTCTTTCTCACTCCCCCACCCCCCGCCCCCCCTGATCCAAATTACCACCCTCTGCTTCAAAGGAGAGGAGCAAAATTGGGCTAGACTATCTCACCCTCGCAGATAAGATGAAATAAAAAAAATGTACTGATATTAACGTCTACGATAATAATAATGTAATAATAATAATAATAATAATAATAATAATAATAATAATAATAATAGTAGTAGTAGTAATAATAATACTAATAGTAATTATAATAATAATAATTATAATGACAACAATAATAATAATGATGAAGACAATAATAATGAAGAAAAATAAAATAGAAGAAAAAGGAAGAAAAAGAAAAAGAAGACGAAGGAGGAGGAGGAGGAAGAGAAGGAGGAGAAGAAGAAGAAGAAGAAGAAGAAGAAGAAGTAACCTGAGCATCCACTAATACCAACTTCCAAATGTACATAGCAAAGAAACAAAAAAAAATCTGAATTTGGGGAAAAAAACACTGAAAAAAGCATGGAAAATAAAAGAATCTACAAAACCCCAATACATTCACGTCAGATTTTAATTAACAGGATTAGGGCAGCAATGAGAAGCCATATGACTCTCTCCCTACACCCTTCCACCCTGCCACCCACCCATCCTGCAGCCCATTCACCCTGCCACCCACCCACCCTGCCAGTCATCCACCCTCCCACCCACCCCGGATCCCTAGTGTCACCTTCGGCTTTAACGTGTGCCATAAAGTTCATTGGCACTTCCTCATTCTCATTACCCACAAAAAAAAGAAAACAAGAAAACACACACACACACACACACACACACACACACACACACACACACACACACACACACACACACACATACACACAATTTTGGAAAGGCACCAATTCTAACGTTTTTAAAAAAGATAACTGAATAATGCTGAGGATCGTAAAGGGAAAATAATTAAAACTAGTCTCCAAAAATATATATATAAAAAAAAAGGAAAATAATTGCACGAGAATCTTAAAATCAACATTAATCAGCTTCTGGAAAAATAAAAAAACAATTAAACTTTACACTGACATCACTCCACAGAAACCAAAGGAAGCCCCCCCTCAAAAAAAAAAAAAAAAAGTGAGAACAGAAAAAATACAGGAAAAAACTTATGGAGTACTTCGAAAATTACTCCAAAAAAATTAAAATAGCATGTAAAATGGAGAAAGGGAGTAGAAAAGACCAATATATTCATGTCAGAAATTCATTAGCATGATTACGGTGAAACTGACAAGACCTATTGCTCTCTCTTCCCAAAACCACCCACCCACCCAACCACCCACCCACCCAACCACCCACCCAACCAACCAGCCAATCTCCCACCAACCAGCCACCCCCCCATCCACCCCCCCACCCAATCAATCACCCATCCACCCATTCACTCAACCAACCAACCATCCACTCACCCACCTACCCATACACCCCAGATCCCTAGTGCCATCTTCGTCTTTGAAGTGTATCGTAAAGTTGGTTGACACTTCCTCGCTCTCACTACTCTTAGAAGGAAACAAAGAATCCAGGAAGAAAGCACACACACACACACACACACACACACACACACACACACACACACACACACACACACACACAAAATGAAAATACAGAAATAGTTGCATCCAAAAAAATAAATCTGAAAAACTGGATAGTGCTGGAATGCGTGAAAGAAGACGGCTAAAAACTGCTTCCAGGAAAAAAAAAAAAATAGAAATATAGACATGGAAACTACAGAAACCTCTAAAAATAGCTCACAAAAAAGTACATAGAAAAATATACCATGCGCTGAAAAAAAAACTCGTAGAATATTAAAAGGAAGCAAAAATCCTGAAG
The DNA here is from genome assembly GCF_032717465.1 of Coenobita brevimanus. Taxonomy (NCBI): domain Eukaryota; kingdom Metazoa; phylum Arthropoda; class Malacostraca; order Decapoda; family Coenobitidae; genus Coenobita; species Coenobita brevimanus. The sequence continues at coordinate 2,845,703 of NC_137035.1, forward strand.
TTGGTTTAAAAAAAATAATAAAAACCGAAAGTAGCTTCTCCAGAATTGAGGAAATTGAACAAGAAATGAACTGAAATTAGCTCTGAAAAAAATATGAAAGGGGGAATGGAAAATTTTAGCTTCTGGCCTTTGGTTCTTTCTTCCTTGCAGAAAAATAAAAAAATATGCGGTTGTCAAAAATTTATTAGCTTGGTATGGCGTCACTGACAGGCACAAAGACCCCCCCACCAACCTCCCATCAACCCCTACTAACTCCCCATCAACCCTCCCACCAACCCCCCACCAATCCCCCCCTACCACAAGTGCCACCCTCAGCTTCAGCCGTGTCATAAACTTGGCCATGACACCCATAAAATTCCACAGTGTCACCTAGCCACTTTCACCACCATTATCACCACACGGGTCATCCATGCACACCACCACCACCACCATCACTACCACCACACAGGTCATCCAAGGACACCACCACTCAGGTCATCCAAGCACACCACTACCACTACCACCACCACCACACAGGTCATCCAAGCACACTACCACCACCACCACCACACAGGTCATCCAAGCTCACCACCACCACACAGGTCATCCAAGCACACCACCACCACACAGGTCATCCAAGCACACCACCACCACACAGGTCATCCAAGCACACCACCACCACACAGGTCATCCAAGCACACCACCACCACACAGGTCATCCAAGCACACTACCACCACACAGGTCATCCAAGCACACCACCACCACCACCACACAGGTCATCCAAGCACACCACCACCACCACCACCACACAGGTCATCCAAGCACACCACCACCACCACCACCACACAGGTCATCCAAGCACACCACCACCACCACCACCACACAGGTCATCCAAGCACACCACCACCACCACCACCACACAGGTCATCCAAGCACACAACCAACACACAGGTCATCCAAGCACAATACCACCACCACCACACAGGTCATCCAAGCACACCACCACCACCACCACCACACAGGTCATCCAAGCACACCACCACCACCACCACCACACAGGTCATCCAAGCAAACCACCACCACCACCACCACATAGGTCTTTCAAGCACACCGCCACCACCACCACCACCACCATCACACAGGTCATCCAAGCACATCACCACTACCACCAGCACCACCACAACCACCACCACCTCCACCTCCACCTTCACCACACAGGTCGCTCAAGCACCCTATCACCAGCATACAGGTCGTCCAAGGGCCCTATCACCAGCACCACCACCACCAGACACAGGGTCGTAAAATATAAACGGCTTAAAGTTTTGTCCATAACCATGAAATATTTTTAAGTCGAGCTTACTATCAAATATTATACAGGGAAGGAGGAGAAGGAACTGAAGGAACTAGAAGGAAGGAGGAGAAGGAACTGAAGGAACTAGAAGGAGGGAGGAGAGAGGAGGAAATGAAGAAGAGGGAAACAACTGAAGGAACTATGAGGAAGGAGGACCGGGAAGGAACTGAAGGAACTATGAGGAAGAAAGAGAGAGAAGGAACTGAAGGAACTAGAAGGAAGGAGGAGAAGGAACTGAAGGAATTATAGGGAAGGAAGAGAGGGAAGGAACTGAAGAAACTACAAAGAAGGAGGAGAGGGAAGGAACTGATGGAATTATAAGGATGGAAGAAAGGGAAGAAACTGAAGGAGCTATGAGGAAAAAGGAGAGGGAAGGAACCGAAGGAACTATAAGGAAGGAGGAGAGAGGAGGAACTGAAGGAACTATGAGGAAAGAGGAGAGGGAAGGAACTGAAGCAATATGAGGAAAGAGGAGAGGGAAGGAACTGAAAGAAGTATAAGGAAGGAGGAGAGGGAAAGACTGAAGGAGAGAGAAGGAACTGAAGGAACTATAAGGAAGGGGGGAGGGAAGGCACTGAAGGAACTATATGGAAAGAAGAGAGAGAAGGAGCTGAAGCAACTATATGGAAGGAGGAGAGAGAAGGAAATGAAGGAACTAGAAGGAAAGAGGAGAGAGAAGGAACTGAAAGGGGAGAAGGAACTGAAGGAACTATGTGGAAGGAGGCGAGAGAAGGAATTAAAGGAATTATAAGGAAGGAGGAGAGGGAAGGAACTGAAAGAGGAGAGGGAAGGAAAGGAAGGAATTATAAGGAAGGAGGAGAGGGAGGGAACTGAAGGAACTATAAGGAAAGAGGAGAGAGAAGTAACTGAAGAAATTATGTACAACTGGGCAGTACCACAATCAGGTCACATTAATGCCACCACGTGAAGGCGCCCCTCTCCAGAAAAAGGGTGAGAGTGAAGAGCGAGACGGATACGAACTCTCTCTCCTAAGCTGAAGAAAGTAGTCCAGGGATAAGAAAAATAAAGCATAAATAAATAAATAAATCCTCATAGTTAAGGAAATAAATCAGAGAATAAGCAAACTTACGATAAAATGTCCAAGTTTTTTTATTATTCATTATTTTTAACCTTTGATCTCATTAGTTTCATAATTATAGACTTCCCCTGTACCATTAAAATATTTCTCACCGTATGTAACTGAATGGTTGTTTATTATATGGAAATTAAAGCTTCAGTGCTTGGAAATCAGAGAGAAAAAAAGCATAATGTGTGTGTGTGTGTGTGTGTGTGTGTGTGTGTGTGTGTGTGTGTGTTTCGTGGGCACAAAAAAAAAACACAGAAAGAAGGCGGGAAAATAAAGTTGGCCAGCCAGGTAACAAAAGGATCAAACACACAAAAAACGTCGACAAAACAAACATAATTATGTAGGACGAGAGCGTATATTATGCAAGTATAAAGAAAGCATACACACACACACACACACACACACACACACACACACACACACACACACACACACACACCTAAAACTGGGGCAGCAAAAGTGGCCGGAGAGAGAGAGAGAGGGGGGGGGAAGGAGGAAAGGGAAGGGGGGCACAAACAAACAGACAGGGAGAGGGAAAGCCAAGCATTTTTTTTCCCTCCCTCCACATCCCCACTTTTCATACCACTATATTTGCGATGCTGATTGTCTGTTGACGATAGCCACAGAAAAAATATAAATCCTTCCACTCTGTTTTGCTTCATTCTCGTCCCCGCAGTCACTCCACGGAATGACACACAACGACTAACTGATTGCAGGAAGCGGAGAGGAGGCCGTGGGTGTGCAATTGTAATTATTGTTGTGGGTGAAAGTAAAGCTGCAGTGTGTGTGTGTGTAGGGGGGCGTTTGTGTGTCGAGGGGGATGGGGATGGGTGGGTGGGTTGATGGGTGTTTGTGTGTTTTCTTGTGCTTGTGTGTGTGGGTGTAGGTGGCTGGGTGTGGATGCGTGGGTGACTGTGTGTGTGTGTGTGTGTGTGTGTGTGTGTGTGTGATGAGAATATTATACACCATTCATGCGAGTCTTTATTGCGATCTCTGTGAATATTATACACCATCTAAACGAGTCTATTTACCATCCATACTGTATCGTAGATCAATATATTGCACTTGCTTTACGAGTGCATAATTTTGTATCCTCATCGAATATTTAACAACAGCATACAGGTCTATATCTATTTTCCTGTAACCTGCCTGAATACTACACACAACCAATACCATTCAATATCCATGCATCCCAAATGAATATTACCCACCAGGCATGCAATATTATACCCATTACACCGAATCGTAGCTAACTATAACCCGTAATGTTTATGATATATTGTAAAAGCGTTAATGAGGAGGATGGTGGCGGAGGAAAAGTAATGTTGACTTTGCTCACAGTTGCTCATAAAACACAGGGAGCAAACACACTAACTCATCAATGTACCCTGGTGTCCACACTAAGCAAACATTGCCCCCTCCCCCTCCCACCTACTTCCCCATACAAATATCAGCACTTTAAACACACACACACACACACACACACACACACACACACACACACACACACACACACACACACACACACACACACACACACACACACACACACACACACACACACACACATTAATACACCCATTCCCATTAAAAAAAAAAAGATGGCATTAGCAACCTTGTCATACAGGTACCCCTTTGAGAAACTAACTAGGAGAGTGTGCGGGGACAGAGTGGAATGCAAAGGAACCAAGAATGATGTGGATAACTCGTGGAAATGACAGAGACTGTATGGGAGAGAATGTTTGAGAATGAAGACATTGGAAGAAAGTAAGACAGACCAACGGGATATGGTGGTGGAAGGAATGAGGGAGGGAGCATAAAGGCTCGATGTTTGAAATAAGTAGAATTATATAAACCAAAATCAAGGTGGAGAAATAAAGGGATTAAAATGAGAGACGGAGTACGAGAGTGAGGTTTTTGGAACAAGGTGAGGCAGGTCAAACAACAGCCATAAAATCTAAACACTGACGTAGAAAAGAAACATTGACGTAAAGAGTAAATATTGATGTAAAGCGTAAACATTGACGTAACAAGTATCCATTAACCTAACATTCACTGACCACAGATATTCGAAGAGAGAAAGGCGGATAGACTTTAATGCTGGCAGTATGAAAACTAATGCAAATCCCAGAAAAAGATAATAGGCTGCTGACTGGAACCGCACGCAGGAAGACAGACAAACAAAAAGACTTCCATCCGGACAGAATAAACACTGGCATAACTTTTCAAAACCAACTCAGTCCCCCAGCAACATCAAACTCCAACTCACACACAAACTTCAAGAGATGCACATTAAAAACATCCAAAACACATGCTCGATTTTGCGGAACTTGAAGGAAAAAGACCAGAGACCATTAACACACACACACACACACACACACACACACACACACACACACACACACACACACACACACACACACACACAACCCACACACTCGACATTCCAGGATTTAAGGGAAAAAGATCAAACAACTTATAAAAAAAACGGTTCGATTTTCCGAAACTTGAAGGAAAAAGATCAAAGAACCTAAGGAAAAAAAAAAAAACGAAACATGCTTGACCTTCCAGACCTTGATAGAAAAAGACCAGAGAACCTAAAAACACAGGGTCGATATTCCAGAACTTGAAGCGCAAAATCATACAACTTAAACCCATATCTGATTTTCCGGAACGTGAAGCAGAAATTCACATGGGCTGGAAAATAAAATAGGCGGCCATTTTAGCGTGTGGACATGAGAGGAGGCCACAGCTTCCAGCCAGCTAACTTTCCAGCTAAATTCTACCTTGCAGCTAAATTATGCTACTGTTATGTGCTTTTACACACACACGCACTCACACACACACACACACACACACACACACACACACACACACACATACAGCTGGAGGAAAATGCATTACTGTGAGTTTGTCTAATGTTTATCGTGCAACTTGTGCATTATCGCTTAAAATCCGAGTCATGGTAGTAGTGGTAGTAGTAATAATAGTAGTAGTAGTACTAGCAGCAGCAGTAGTAGTAGTAGTAGCAGTTGGCAGAAAGATATAAAGACACAGATAAGCAAAGAGCAAGAAACAAGACAAAAAGTACAGCTGCCGCACATGACCGACCGTCTTGCTCCAGACCGGTGCAGAAGAGTTGAAATGGCACAGGAGGCTGGGGCATTGAATTGGCTGGCAACCTTGCCACTCAAGGCAAAGGGATTCCGCTTCAACAAACAAGAATTTACTGATGCCATAGCCTTGAGATATTGGTAGCCAATAGAGAACGAACCTCAACACTGTCCCTGTGGCATTATCTTTGATGCAAGCCATGCAAGAGTTTGCTAAGAAGGGTAACTGCATTCGACACGATGAAGTACGCGACCTCACTGCGAGAATGCTACAGGAAATATGCCACGACGTCACCACAGAGCCAGATCTGCTACCCCTAGACGGTAGCACATCACCCACAGAACAGTAAATGATGCGAGAGTGGATTGTCAATGCTCGAGGTTTCTGGACACATGGGCAGAGGGCTTTCTTCGACATTAGGATATCCCTATGGCAGCAAGCCTTCGTGAACTGTGTCTCGAGGTTGCACACAAAAACAATGAACAAGAAAAAAACAGAAACTATCAACATCAGGAGGGATGGGTCCAGAGGCGGTGAGATTCTACTCGAGACTGGCAGAGGTTCATTTTGAGAAGAAGCATCAACCGCAGAGTTCTGTTATGGCCTGGATGAGATGTCGACTGTCATTCTCCCTCGTGAGGTCTGCTCTGCTATGCCTCAGGGGCACGAGATCATCAGCCCTCAGGCCCGTCTCTCTGGTCGGTACGGTTTACGAAGCTGTGATCGAGAGACTAGCGACTCCAATAGATTAATATCTTTATTAGCACTGTAATGTTAATGAATAAAAATAAAGTAATAAAAGTAGCAGTAGATGGTTGGTAAGCACAGCCGTTTGCATGACTGGGGTAAACGGATTGTTAGATGAGGGTTAGTGTTGACCTTCACATTACAACTCCAAATGGTGAACTGTATTATGAAGGTGGGTTTTGATCTTAACAATATATTTCCCAAACGAATGGAGGTGATTTGTAAAAAAAACGTAGCAATAGTGGTACTGGTAGAGGCAGTAGTAGTAGTTGTAATAGTAGTAGTAGTGATGATGGTGGTGGTAGTAATAGTAGTAGTAGTAGCAGTAGTAGTAGTAGTAATAGCAACGATACTAATAACCATACTAGTACTACTACTACTACTACTACTACTACTACCACTACTACTACTACTACCACTACTACTACTACTACCACTACTACTACTACTACTACTACTACGACTACTATTGCTAATAATAATAATAATAATGTCTGGTGGTTTCAAGATAAGAAAAATGACTACTGCATCATCCTTGTGATTAGTAAAAAAACAAGTATGATTCAGGTAACTCGAATTTTATGCCTGTATATCCCCTATTTAGTTTATTTTCTTGATTGTTTCGCCTTTTATATACCTCTCTCTCTCTCTCTCTCTCTCTCTCTCTCTCTCTCTCTGTATATACAGTATATATATATATATATATATATATATATATATATATATACATATATATATACATATACATATATAATCAATCAATCAATCAGTCATTTCCTGTGGCACCCTCGGGGATGCATAGGGCCTCGATGAACTCACACCACCACATCCTATCTTGTGCTAACTCCTCAAGATCTCCCCAACACTCATCTCCAGCTTCCCGTCTCATTGTCCTCACCCACGTCTCTTTTGGCCTTCCTCTACCTCTCCTACCAGGTGCCACCCACCCTGGTGTACCTCGTACTATTCCCTGTCTCCTATATACATGTCCTAGCCACTTCCATCGTGAGAATCTAACATATTCATCGATCGGCTGCACTCCCGTTATTTCTCTAATTCTACTATTTGGTATCCTTTCCCACCACTTAACTCCTAATATTCTTCTAAGTGCTTTATTTTCAAACAACAAGAATTTATTTTCCATAGTCGCTGTGCTGTACCAAGACTCGTGTCCATAAATTAAGATACTCCTAACCACTACCTTATAAAGTTTGATTTTTGTATGCACAGAGAAATTGTTATTATTCCAAATATTTTTAAGCATTCCCATTGCCTGATTAGCCTTCTTTAACCTTTCCTCGAATTAAAAGTTCAAAGAACCATCCTTGGCTAAATAAGTACCTAAATATTTAAACCTATCAACTTGCTTTACAACCATACCTCCAATTACACATTCCTGCGCATTTTCCATATTCATATTGATTATTTCAGTTTTTCCACAATTAATAACCAAACCCACCTTGCGACCTTCACTCACCAAACAGTCCAACACTCTCTGCATCTCTTCTGGCCCATCACAAATCAAAACTATATCATCTGCATAATCTAAATCCAAAAGTTTCCTGTTCTCTCCCCAAAGTATACCTGCACCGGTTTCTGTTCCAACACGTTTCATAATGTAATCAATGACCAATATAAATAGTAAAGGCGATAGAACACCACCTTGAATTACTCCGGACTTGACTTCAAACGAATCAGACAACCATCAACCATCACTTTACAAAATGTGTCCTCATGCATGTACATAATGACCCTCACAAACTCCTCTGGTATTCCATAATGTCTCATGATCTTCCCCATAGACTCTCTCGAAACACTATCAAAAGCCTTCTCAAAATCAACAAAACAAAGACTTAACGGTACTCTCATTTCATTAACTTGCTGCATCAAATGCCTGACTATAAAGATCTGATCATTGCAACCACGTCCCTTTCTAAAACCAGCCTGTTCATCCCTCAGAATACCCTCAACCACCGGCTCCAACCTATTTAACAACACTCTACTGAAAACTTTCAAAGCTATCGGTGACAAAGAGATTCCCCTCCAATTACCACATTCACTCAGGTCTCCCTTCTTCGGAACTTTAACAATTACACCATTCTTCCAAACTGATGGTAGTAACCCCGTCACCCATATCTTATTGAATAGCTTGGTCAAGATCATTATTAATCTATCCCCTCCACTTTAAACATATATATATATATATATATATATATATATATATATATATATATATATATATATATATATATATATTGCCAGACGCCTCAATCCCGTTTGGGGTGGCCACAAACAAATCGCCTCCAAGTCGCCCTGTCCCCCGCCATTTCACTGCCCTGCTCCCAACTCACACCCCCCTCTCTCATATACCTCTCCACCCCATCCCTCCATCTCATCCTCGGCCTCCCCCCCCTTCCCCCCTCCACCTCACTCACATACACTCTCTTCGTCAGTCTTTCACCCTCCATCCTCTCCACATGGCCAAACCACCTCAGTGTGTTCCTCATAATGCTTCCTATCACATCCACATCCACACCACAACGCTCCTTTATATCCTCATTCGTCAGCCTGTCTCTCCACGTGACTCCACAGGCTCCTCTTAAATAACTCATTTCCACTGCTCTCACTCTTGACTTGTGTCCTTCCAACAATGTCCAAGCTTCACTTCCGTATGTTAGAGTTGGTATCACAGTACTGTCATGTAGTGACTTTTTCACTTCCATGCTCACTTCCCTGTTTCTTATCACTGCTTTCAAAGAACCAGCAACCTTTCTTCCCTGCTGTACCCTTTCAAGCACTTCACCCTCCAAACCTCCATCCTTACTCATCACACTACCCAAGTACTTAAACGTACTCACATTTTTCAATTCCTCACCATAAAAATATATATATATATATATATATATATATATATATATATATATATATATATATATATATATATATATATATATATATATATATATCCATCTATTTCTTTGTGCATGTGTGTGTGTGTGTGTGTGTGTGTGTGTGTGTGTGAGAGAGAGAGAGAGAGAGAGAGCAATGTTATCCTGTTAGTAACTTTCGTAATGAGTGGCTTTCATTATTAAGTCGGGGTTATATATGGATTACGACGCCAAGTGCTTTGTGTAAGTCTCTCTCTCTCTCTCTCTCTCTCTCTCTCTCTCTCTCTCTCTCTCTCTCACACACACACACACACACACGCATTCATATTTGCTCCATTCTACATCTCTCTCTCTCTCTCTCTCTCTCTCTCTCTCTCTCTCTCTCTCTCTCTCTCTCTCTCTCTATGTAACTCTCTTTCAATCTTATCTCAACCCACCATCAGCACAGTATTATAACATCTGTATAGTCTGTGTATAGTCCACTGAGGCCAGATTCGGATATTGGGTCATATTTTAGGTGATTTAAGTAGCTTCTTAACACCTCTTCCTTAGCGACTTATATTTTATCTTCACATTCTATAGAGAGCTGTTTATGCCATTTTAAAATAAAAAACCTTTGCGTGAACAACAAACAAGAGGATGATCAGGTGAAACATGATAAATAAATCGCTTAGGAAAAGGCACTACGTAGCGATACCACAAATAATGAGGGCAAGATTGTATTAAAATATTGACTGTATTCTCAGTGGATTTTATGACTTTCGTTGCATATTTTCCTTTGAGATTTATTCCATGCATTAGAAGCCAATATCTTTTTGTAAATATCTGATGCAAAATATGGTGATACTAAAAATACATTACAAATCAGTTACGAGTAGTTTCCAAAAATAAATCTCCAAGGAAGAGGGGTTACGAAGCCTCCTGTACCACCCAGAATATAACGATAGATAGACTGATAAATAGACAGAGAGAGATCCCGTTCCACCACTACCAACATTCACGATATGCCAACCACAGCACCACCTCCAGCACGTAACCTGGCCTGCTGAACTGCACACCTGTTGGTAATACTGCCTCCCTGTAACCATCCCCTCACTCACCCAAACATACCCCTCTCCCCCCTCCTCTCTCTCTCTCTCTCTCTCTCTCCTTCTACGTTCTCAGCTTTCCCTGCTACCCTTCCTTTCTTGTATTTCTCTATATAATCCTACATCACCGACTCACTCCTTTGATCATCTCTCTCTCTCTCTCTCTCTCTCTCTCTCTCTCTCTCTCTCTCTCTCTCTCTCTCTCTCTCTCTCTCTCTCTCTCTCTCTCTCTCTCTCTCTCATGCCACCACAATATTACAACATTGCATTTAAAGCACACTAACTTACACACAAGCCATTGCCATTACCACAACGCTGCGTGTTAAAGGGGAAATAGAGGCGGGTCGCAAGCAAAGGAATGGCCTCATGAGATCTTGGTTATACTACAAAGCCACCTTCACATAATTCCCTATACACCTGAACACCTGGACACATATTCCCTATACACCTGAACACCTGGATACATATTCCCTATACACTTGGATCCACATGGTCTTTATACCGGAGAATAAGAATACAAATGATGGCTACATATAAAGCCACCTTCAGCTCGACACCTATTAGCCATACAAGCGGACATACAATCAACGTATAACACAACACATAAAAAAAAATACAGTGTAAACTATGTATGGATGTGAGGGTATTGGTTGGTGGGAGTGGCCAGGATCCTCTCACTTGACGTACTGTAATTAACGAAGGATTACAAAGGAGTGCAAAGAAGTGCAAAGGAAAGCAAACAGCAACAGAGTAACTGGTCCTTTCGTGGCTGCTCTTGGAGAAAACTACGACTATTATCTAATTCTATAAGGCGATGATAAAGACAGGAAAGTAATAAGGCATCAAGGCTTCCCTAACCTCTCTCCACCCACCAAACTCTCCATCCGAAGCCGGCAGGAAGAAGTGAGAAGGACTGCCCTCAAATGACCCTACAGTGAATGAAGAGCCAAAGCGTTTCCTCTAGACCACTCCAGTCCGAAGTCTTCCTATATTCAGTAAAATCTTCAGGTGTTTGCTTTGCTGCTGTAATTGCATAACCTCGGTCCCTCTGGTCGGTCTTCAGGTCTACAGGTCTCAGTACAAAGCATGCATCGTGCAGGGAATCGGCGTCCCCTTGTGGTAGATAACGCCTCACCAGGGTGCGATCTCGGTCCTTCACACGGCGAGGCACTGGGTAATATGACGAGATTAAGCTCCTGGGTGGATGCCTCAGATGACCACCCGGGCTTCACAGTGCCACCACATGAAGGCTCCTAGTCCGATGGTTAAAAAAAATAAATAAATAAATCCCCAAAGATGTCATGGTAGTGAAAGGGATAACCTGATAAACAGCCCTTGAGAGTAGCGAGAATAAGTAACGAAAGTGTTTTAGTAAAGTAACGAGAAATTTACACCAAAAAAATGAGGAAAGAAACTCATCCCACAGCTCATTATGGATACCGACTAAATTTTTGGTGCAAAACGGAGCTGCAGTTGCGTGAAAAATGAGTGTGAGTAAATTTTGTACGGAGCGTAATGGGTTCAGTGAGGCCAGAACTGAACGACACAAAGGACACTGAATTGTAAATATAGTGAGCTCGTTGACACACATGATAGTAAGCACATTAACACGTCCATGACTGCATAAAAGCATACACACACACACACACACACACACACACACACACACACACACACACACACACAGGACAGGTTCTTGGTGTGAACGATGTGAGTTGAGAAATGGCGTGAGAGGCACCTGCAATTAAGTCCCGGAAGTTGTATTGCACAGCCTGCTATATTTAGCCTAATAGGAATAAGTCTGACATCAGCTGGGACAGAACACAAGAGCTGTCCCTATCAGGTGAGGGTTAATAGAGCCAGTTATTCTCTCTCTCAACCTAATACAAATGGAATACAAAAAGAGAGAGAGAGAGAGAGAGAGAGAGAGAGAGAGAGAGAGACCAAGGATGAGATGGAGAGATAGGGTGGAGAGATATATTGAGAGAGGGGTGTGTGAGCTGGGGGGAGGGCAGGCACATGGCAGAGAATAGGCGACGTGGAGATGATTTTATTTCATTTTATTTTTATGGCCACCCCTTGCAGAATTAAAGCTTCCGACAATAGATAGAAATAGATAGATGGACCGACCAAGTTCCTACGCCCCGAAAGGTCTCTCTGGAAATAAATAATAAATGATAAAAATAAAAATAAATAATGAAAATAATTAATAATAAAACGTTGCAACAAAAGAATTAAAATGTCATCATACCCAAGTGATTAATTGCAACATAAATTCGTGCATCTGATTATTATATTACTTCTCGATTTATAAATGTGTCTAAAATTTTTGTTTGGAAATTATAGACTATGTTATTAGATAGATAGATAGATAGACAGATAGATAGACAGATAGATAGATAGATAGACAGATAGATAGATAGATTAGGTTTTCAAAGCATATCATTAATTGCCAACAAGTATGAAATTTGTTAAGCACTTCACTTTAATTATGTATTTTCTTTGTGGTGCCATCAGACGTAATGTATTTATTTGTTTATTGATAGATATCGATATAGATAGATATATAAATTGGTAGATAGATAGATAAGTGGACAGATAGACAGTTCAACAGACAGATATTGCGGATAGATTGATACATACATACATAGACAGATAGATAGACAGATAGATCTATGAAAATGCTGATAATTATAAATGTACGTTGTTAATGCTTAAGTAATTAGTAAATAGAACAATACCACAGTGTGCACATAACCAACACAGCTGTTTCGTTACCATATTATAAACTGTAAAGAAGTGCTAGAGAGGGACGCCTGCACGCGATGACACGAATATAACATGATAAGGACACCCTTCAACTTCTCCCCTATCCCGCAAAAGGAGAATGGGGGATTGCAGGAAAATGACAACTCCAGCCTGCAGTTCACCGAGATCACTCCTGGGCCACAACAACAACAACCTCAACAACAACAACAACAACAACATCACCTAAAAATCCAAAACTGGAAAATTTCGCTGACGAATCCACTAGCAAAATTAGAAAAAAAAAAAGACGTCAGCGTAGTGAATGACTTGGAATATAAATGAAAAATAAAAGAGTCAATAACATGGCCAAAAAGGAGCAAAATTTCAGTTCACCGCCTCTTCATTATGGATTTGATCTTGTTAGCAATGCATAGACTAAACTGAAACGCCACCTGCACACTGCTTAATCTGCCTAGTGTTAGAAACGCTTGATAAATGGTTTTGCGTGCGTGTGTGTGTGTGTGTGTGTGTGTGTGTGTGTGTGTGTGTGTGTGTGTGTGTGTGTGTGTGTGCGAACGTATATATGGATGTTTGTGTTTTCTTCTGTGTGTGTGTGTGTATGTGTGTGTTTACGTTTGAGTGTGTGTGTTTTCAGCAGGGTTTCAGGATGGAGATTTGGTGAGGATTTCAGTTGTTTGTGGATGACAGACTGACAGACAGACAGACAGAAAAGAACAGACAGAGGAGACAAACAGTATATATTTTTTTTTCTACAATAGCGGTTCCATAGCAAATTACTTTCTTCTTTACAAGGTGTTCTCTCTTAAGTAAATCTGGCTGGTGATAAAAAAAATATATATATATATAGAAGTCATCATTATCATCAAGGGAATAATGAAGACTCTTTAGACCGTACTCTCATCGGTTAAGAAAGCTCCCTAACACCTTTTCTTAAGCGATTTATTTTGCTTAAAACAAGTTACTCTCCTATTCTCTGTTAGATAAATCAAACATCGCCATATTCTGCATAAATAATTTAGCTATAACACGATTTTAACCACCTACACCCAAAAATAAATCGCTAAGGAAGAGGTGCTAGGGAGCTTCCTTTCACGACGAAATACCTGTCTTTACTAAGCATCTCCAATTCAAAACATCTGTTAAATTTATATACTAATTACTTTCTATGGTGTCATTAACAGTTAAACCGTAAGGGACCTAAATATATCTTTTAATATCCCTCGTTATTGAGTAATTGTCGCTTGGTATTTTCCACGCCTAAATATTGAAGAGAGACTGAAACATGAGATGGATTTAGAATTTACCCATAGACCACACGAGTATAATGATCTCTATTGCGATGATGTGCTTTCCATTATATTCATCTTATTTCGAGGCTATTTTAAGCAGACAGGGGGAGAATTTTGAAAACTGGATGGGTTTCGATATAGTGTTCATTAAGACATCATGTATAGTAATAAAGATGACAAGGAGGAAGGTCTTGATAATCTTCTCAACCTAGGAATAATGGTCTTAGACACTCATGAATTTATCTAATACAACTAACACTTTAACCAAACTCTCTTTTAATCAAATTTGAGCATAATTATTACCTGCACAAACACACACACACATACACATACACACACACACACACACACACACACACACACACACACACACACACACACACACAGAAATCTCAAACCGCAGGCACGCTTACAGTCACACCAAAATACACATAATCACACCCAATCATACCATCATACAGAACCCCTTCCCTCTCCCACTTCCTCTCTCTCTCTCTCTCTCTCTCTCTCTCTCTCTCTCTCTCTCTCTCACACACACACACACACACACACACACACACACACACACACACACACACACACGCCATCATCAGGAGCAAACTCAGGCCGATAAAACTGCAAATTGTCTTCCTATCCCACGCATCTGCTTCAGCCAACAATTAATCAACGAGAGAGAGACTGCAGAGACGGACCTAAGAAAAATGATTGTTTTGGCGGAAGAAAATAATTGTTTTGGAGGGTGAAATGGCTGTGTCCTTGAGTCTGGTCCCGTTTGTCTTTGTTTTTATTGCTTGTCTTTGTGTTGTTTCTTAGATTTGATGTGTATTGTTTTCCTCTGCATGATATCTTGATTAATATTTTGTTTTGCCGTGTTTATAATACTCTCTCTCTCTCTCTCTCTCTCTCTCTCTCTCTCTCTCTCTCTCTCTCTCTCTCTCAGGGGAAAGAGGGATAGCTGATGGACAGTTTGGTGAGGCGGAAAATAAACGAGCCCATAAATGTATAAAATAAAGCTCTCAGGGAAGGATTTACGAGCAGTGAAAACGAGAATGTACACACACACACACACACACACACACACACACACACACACACACACACACACACACACACACACACACGGGAAGGGCAAAATGGAAAATAATACTGAAAATCATAACAAAATAACAGAACTTTCATTTTTCTATTGTGATAGGTGGGGGTTGCCGATCATCCACTCACTCGATGTAGTGCTGTCTTGGGGGAGGGGAGGTAGTGGTTAAAACGCCCCAGAGAGAGAGATAGAAAGGGGGGGGGGTGAATGGAGGATTTCCAACTTTGTAACGCCACCACGAGAAGTAAGCTAGTCATGTCATCCACCTGTGTTTGTCTTAGGCAAGAAAGAAGGAACCTAAGGCCAGTAACCAGTCTAATAACCTAATCACGGGCAGCCTACATCCCGAAGAGAGTAAAACTGAACACGCTCTTATTGTTACCTATTTACTGAGAAAATGTGCCTCACTTTCACTTCTTTTCCTTTTCTCGTCCTTTCAAATACACTGGATCAATTAGCCTAACCTCGAGACCCTACGGAAATGTTTTTTTAATGTTAGGATTTTAATAAGTGCAGGGTGGTCATACTCTCTCTCTCTCTCTCTCTCTCTCTCTCTCTGCTCATCCACTCCACAGGCGATTTATTACGTGTGTAGGGGACGGCTCGGTTAGCGTTTTCAATATATACCCTGCATCTATTATTCATTTCCTACTTCCACTGCCACACCGACGCCCACACCAGCAGATTGAGCCGTCCCCACAACACAAATTTTTTTCTTTCACTGCCACACCCACTCCCACATCAGAAAATCGAATAATCTCCGCAACACATTAATTTCCTTCTCCCACTGCCACACACGCGCCCACACCAGAAGACTCAGCCATCCCAGAAACAGACAAGACACCACCGGACGAGGTTCTAGTGCAGCACTATTAACAGACCATTCTGTATCTCCAACAATTTTTTTTCTTCCTGTCTTTCCAACAGTTCCACTTCTCCCCATATCTCCAACAATGCCAACTCCCCCAATATCTCCAACAATTTTAGTTCTTTCTATATCTCCAACAATTTCAGCTCTCCCTATATCTCCAACAATTTCAGCTCCCTATATCTCCAACAGTTTTAACTCTCTATATCTCCAACAATTTCAGCTCTATCTCTCCAACAATTTCCACTCTATCTCTCCAATACTATCAACTCTATCTCTCCAACAATTTCAACTCTATATCTCCAACAATTTTAGATCTTTCTATATCTCCAACAATTTCAACTCTATATCTCCAACAATTTCAACTCTATATCTCTAACAATTTCCACTCTATATCTCCAACAATTTCAACTCTATATCTCCAACAATTTCAGCTCTATATCTCCAACAATTTCAACTCTATATCTCCAACAATTTCAGCTCTATATCTCCAACAATTTCAGCTCTATATCTCCAACAATTTCAACTCTATATCTCCAACAATTTCAGCTCTATATCTCCAACAATTTCAACTCTCCCTATGACTCCAACAATTTCCACTCTATATCTCCAACAATTTCAGCTCTTTCTGTCTCTCCAACAATTTCAGCTCTCCCTGTATCTCCAACAATTTCCACTCTATATCTCCAACAATTTCATCTCTTTCGATATCTCCAACAATTTCAACTCTCTCTCTCTCTCTCTCTCCAACAATTTCAGCTCCCTATATCTCTAACAATTTCAGCTCTTTCTGTCTCTCCAACAATTTCAACTCTCCCTATATCTCCAACAGTTTTAACTCCTTCTATCTCTCCAGCAATTTCAGTTCTGTATATCTTCAGCAATTTCAACTCTCTATATCTCCAACAATTTCAGCTCTATATCTCCAACAATTTCAGCTCTATATTTCCAGCAATTTCCACTCTATGTCTCCAACAATTTCAACTCTCTCTCCAACAATTTCAATTCTATATCTCCAACAATTTCAACTCTATATCTCCAACAATTTCAGCTCTCTCTATCTCTCCAACAATTTCCACTCTAAATCTCCACCACTTTCAACTCTGTATCTCCAACAATTTCAACTCTGTATCTCCAACAATTTCAACTCTGTATCTCCAACAATTTCAACTCTGTATCTCCAACAATTTCAACTCTGTATCTCCAACAATTTCAACTCTGTATCTCCAACAATTTCAGCTTTATATCTCCAACAGTTTTAAGTCTTTCTATACCTCCAACAATTTCACCTCTTTCTCCCCTCCCTCTCTTCCACACCGACGGCTCTGTTAATAACTCTTTCTCTGAAAAGCTGACCATATGAGGGAGGGTGGCTTAGAGACGAGGGGAGGAGGGGTGGAGGAAAGTGAGAGGGGAGAGAAAGTTTGGTAGGAGTTTTTATTATTAAGGCCAGTCCGGAGTCAATAAAGTGAGGGACAGTAGGAAATAGGGACTTAACTGTGAGAGAGAGAGAGAGAGAGAGAGAGAGAGAGAGAGAGAGAGAGAGAGAGACAGACAGACAGACAGACAGACAGACAGACAGATAGTTACACTGATACACAAACCACACAGACCATGACCAGAGAATGCGAATTACATTGAGACAGACAGACAGACAGACAGATAGACAGAGACAGAGACAGAGACAGAGACGGAGACAGAGACAGAGACAGAGAAAGAGAGAAAGAGGGGGGGGGAGACAGACAGACAGACAGGGAGATGGAGTGGGGACAAAGAGGACAAAGAGTTAAGGAATGGACACACAGACAGACAGACAGAGAGGGAAGGAGGGAGGGAGGGAGGGAGGGAGAGACAGGGTGAGACAGAGAGAGAGAAAGAAAGTTAAGGATGAACGCACACCGACACAGAGAGACAAAGACATACCATAGCCCTTAAAAGGAGGGTATTTGAAGAGATGAAGGGATGAGCAAGTTATTAAGGAAACAAAAGAGAGAAACAAAAGGAGTAATCACTAGAAATATCTGGTATTAGTCACGTATTGTCCCAGATTTCAGTGCTGGTCTGTCTGCAAAAAAATAAGATAAATAAATATTGGTTGGTAATGTGTTGAGACAGACAGACAGACAGACAGACAGATAGATAGACAGACAGACAGACAGACAGACAGATAGATAGACAGACAGACAGACAGACAGACAGATAGATAGACAGACAGACAGATTTGGGATGAAAGTAGAAAATAATGAGGTGCGGTGGTACGTAGTCAAAAATATGAGAGAGAGAGAGAGAGAGAGAGAGAGAGATTGTCAACAACTACTCACAAACCTTATGACGATTAAAACTTTGGATCAGTTTTCTTCCCGGCTGACCTTACATCTTAGCAAACAACATCTGTCTCCTTGACCAACACCTTCAGTGAGATGACGTGCTCTCTCTTTCTCTCTCTCTCTCTCTCTCTCTCACACACACACACACACACACACACACACACACACACAAAACTGCCTTCCATGTGGCACCCATTGACGCGACTACATGCTCAACCCCCCAAAAAATTTCTTCTTTGTTCTGAACTGACGAAATGAAAGATTAAACACGAAACATACAACCAGATGTAAAGAAAAATGTTATATAATTCTATCTATCTATTTATCTATCCATCTGTCTATCTATCTACCTGTCTAACTATCTCTATGTCTGTATCTATCTATCTCTCTAGCTGTCTGCTTTACTATCTTTTTCAGTCAATCTATTTTTCTGTCTCTGTCTGTATGCCTATCTATCTATTTAGCTATCTGCCTTTCCGCCTATCTATCAGCCTATCTATACATAAATCTGTGTGTGTATCTAATTATCTATCTATCTATCTATCTATCTATCTATAAAATCATACATCTTAATCCCAAGGGAAGTGAGAAAAAATATGGCCTCGAATATGCTATACATCTAACTCAAAATTTCTAAAAGCTTGACAACTGCATAGGCATAGAAGGAAAAAAACAACAGCAACAAAGGAAAGAGAGAGAGAGAGACAGGGGGAGGAGGAATTACGTAGGCAGCCTACACACCATCTCACCAATATAAATTTCTCTGTTGTTAATAAACTTCCTAATTACAAAACTTTGACTCTGTGGTACGAGCG
Source organism: Coenobita brevimanus (assembly GCF_032717465.1). Classification (NCBI taxonomy): domain Eukaryota; kingdom Metazoa; phylum Arthropoda; class Malacostraca; order Decapoda; family Coenobitidae; genus Coenobita; species Coenobita brevimanus. The sequence goes on from NC_137035.1 coordinate 2,865,119, forward strand.
AGCGAGAGAGAGAGAGAGAGAGAGAGAGAATCAGATAGACATATAAACAGATTAACGTAGAGAAGCAGACAGATATCCATATAAACAGAGTGAGTGAGAGAGAGAGAGAGAGAAAGAGAGAGAGAGAGACAGAGAGAGGGTCATTCCACCCGCATATGACCTAATCGACTATTATTGCCACAGTTTTCAAGTCATCCTTATAACCTCCACTCACAACCAGATTCCCTAACCCTTTCACCCACATGACGATTTTTATTGTTCATTTTTGCCCTCTCCAGACAATTTTTAATCAGTTTTGGAGAGACTTTAGGAACTGGAAGGGTTAGCTAGAGCCTTCCTTCACCTAGTCAGTGTAAAAAATATCCCGGAAGTGAAATAAAATCGTCTGAAGGTTAGCAAGAATAATGAGTATGAGAAAAGGAAGAATATAAGTCGCAGGATTGAGGTAGGTTAAGTCTCCCGTGGTAGCGAATTTTCACCTATTCATTCCAGCCAGTGACGCACATCTCACACTTACACTACACTACACACACACACACACACACACACACACACACACACACACACACTATTCTTCAGCTGAGAGTGAGACATAGAGGCCTGAGAGTTTTAATTCCGGAATCATTAACCTTCTTGTGCTGGGATCTTTTTGTCTTCCTTTATCGCTTTATTTTTATCTGTTTTTGTGCCATTGCGTACCCTATTAACACTCCCAGGTTCCTACACCTTCCCTCAGCTAAATAATACTGCACTGCGATAGATGGAGTAGAATTATAGAGTTGTTCCGACCAAAATTGAGATGGATAGGATGTGGAGGTGAAAATGGTGCAAGGTAATAAAGGCGACATGCAGAAGAGGGCGATAAGAGATAACGAGGAGAGATAAGAGACAATTGCACACGTATTCCTTTCCTTTCTTTTCCTCATAGTCTTCTCCGAATTTTCAAATGACATGGATTTTCGACTCAGTACCCTTTTTTGTGGAGGCCTTCGAATTCCAACTCATCCTTCTTTCCTCTAAATTGGTCTACTCGTAAATTTGCCATCGCTCCATGCTGAATGCTGAGTTATAACAAATTTGCCATTTCTCTATCTTGAATGCTGAGTTGTACCAATAGGGTAATACTATAATATGATGTCACACGCTTTCCACTTTAACTTAAATTTGCCATATCTCCATCTTAAATGCTGAGTTATGCAAAATTGCCATTTCTTCATCTTGAATGCTGAGTAAGATCAAAATTGCCATCAATCCATCTTGAATGCTGAGCCGTAACAATAGATTAATACTAGAATATCACGTTACACGCTATTCACTCTAACTTGGCCTAAATTGTCATCTCCATATCTTGTATCCTATGCTGTAACAGTAGAGTGACACCAGAATATGATGCTAGTCACGGAGAAGTGCTATGGAAAAGATGTAGAGCCGTAGCATTGTCTTTTTCCTCCACTGAGCTACAGAAATAAGCTAAAAAAAAATATGGGTCAAAGCAGAGTAAAAAAAACAGTATCATGGACAAATGTAGAGCCGTAACACTGTCTTTTTGTGCCACTGGGCTTCGTGAAATAAGCTACAATTGGACGAAAATCTGGGCCAGGTTCAGGTGACACAACTACAGCTTTCGAAAGTCATTGCTTGGGAGTCACCTAATTTATCGTTATGAAGGGCAACAGTATTCATGTCTGCAGCTCCAAAAAAAGTGGGTATATGTAAAGAAAGATACGAAAATCCAGGACGTGGAGGCGAAAATTATGCAAGAAAGAAAAGAGAAGACATGCAGAAGATGTCTCGTAGTTTATCGCTGTGAATTGCATCAGTGTTTATGTCTGCACTTGCAAGGAGGAAGATAAGTATATAAAAAGGAAGTTATAAAAACCCAGACCGTGAGGGTGATGAATATGCAAGGAAAAATTGAAGACATGCAGAAGAGGGCAATAAAGATAACGAGGGGAGATAGAGAGAATTGGAACCCCATCCCTTTCCTCTCTTTTCATTGATTCTCCTTTGAAATGGTTTAATGGCCTGTTATTTCGACAGAAGAGCCTGTTCGTTTTTAAATGAAGCATGTCGAATTTTACCTACACTCTTTTAACTCTAGTCACGAAGAAGTGTTATGGATTAGGTACAGAGCCGTAGCACTTTCTTTCCCTGCCAACGAAATGCGTGAAATAAGCTCCGAAAGACAAATAATTGAGGCCAACATAGAGTACAAAAATAATAGTCACGAATAAGTGTTTTTTCTGCCACTGTCTTTCTCTGCCAGTGAATTATGTGAAATAGGCTGCAAGGGAAATAAAATCAGGGCCAGTTTAAAGTGAGGCAACTATAGATATGAAACTATATCCACACAATAATATTAATTTTCTCTCAGCATTAACCATTTTGTGATTTCATAGAGCAGTCAGACCTCAAACTCCTGATGATTTTATTCCGCTTACGAAAGGCCTCTTGTAGTAGTAGTAGTGGTAGTAGTAGTAGTAGTAGTGATGGTGGTGGTGGTGGTAGTAGTAGCAGTAGTCGCAACCCCAGGCTCATAAGGATGTGAACCCAGTGGACTGCAGGCTGAAGTTGCCCACCTCCTGCAGTCCACCATCATTTTGAGGAGGAGGGGGGACAGGGAGGATTGTGAGGAGCGTTTGTACAGCCGGATAATATGCCTAGCTACATCGGTGCCACCACGGGAAGGCGTCCCTCTCGAAGTGAAGGGGTAATTAAGCCTGTATTTAACCTGCAGTCTGTAATGTCTGTCCTAAACTGATTAAACTCATCATGATATAGCAAGATAAAAAAGAAAGGGAAAAAGAAAATGAAAGGGAAAATGAAAGGAGAAAAAATGATATAAGAAAGAGGAAAAGAAAGGGAAAACAAAAGGAAAGGAAAATGAAAGGTGAAAAGAAAGGGAAAAAGAAAGGGAAAAAGAAAGGAAAGGAAAGGAAACGAAAAAAGAAAGAGAGAAAGAAAAGGAAAAGGAAAAAGAAAAGGGAAAAGAAAGGGAAAAAGAAGAGAAAGGGAAAAAGAAATCACGAAAAAGAAAAAGAAAAGGAAAGAGAAAGGGAAAAACAAAAAACTCACCTGTTCTAAAAGGTTAATTTCAGGGTTAATTAGAAGGGTAAATGATGGCTATATCGACCAACAACAGTTCGAAAAATCCCCCATAGGCTCAGTAAAATTGTCTATTGGCTGAAAAATATATATGGCGTCACTGGAATCAAAATGGAAAAAAGGAAGGTGAAAAATACGAAGGAAATTAAGGACTGGAAATATTACCAAAAAAGTATAGGGGCGAAAAATAAGAAGTCAGGACTGTGAAAATAAGGAATAATAAAATGACAGTGAAAATAATAAGAAATAAAGAAAGGACATTAACGACGATAATAAAGTACGGAAGAAAGTAAGGAAGGTGATAAAAGACAGAACATGGTAAGAGTAAACATGGTGGAAACACACACACACACACACACACACACACACACACACACACACACACACACACACACACACACACACACACACACACACACACACACACACACACACACACACACACAGTAATATTTCCCCTACACACACACACACACACACACACACACACACACACAGTAATATTTCCCCTAACAATCCAACTTGTTTCCCCCCAACAACACTAAAACTACAGCAATTACATGGACGCCTGTTTTGTAGTTTTATTGCTGCTCATTTTGAGAGAGGAGAGAGAGAGAGAGAGAGAGAGAGAGAGAGACAGACAGACAGACAGACAGAGAGGGGGGGGGAGGGGGCACGAGGGTAACTGAAGAAATACATAGATGAAAAGAAAATAATAAAACGATAACAAAAATAAGTGTAAAACAGAAAATTAAATCCTCAAGGCATAAATCATATCTTCAGTCACACAGAAGGCTTCGTTATGCATCTTAATTAGCGATTTATTCCGCAAATTGCACGTCAATATCCCATTATATATCACTGATGCAACTATGGCAATATTCAAGATAAATAGGATGCAAGACAATAGTAAAAGGCAGTATTGAAAACTAAGTCGCAATGGAAAAGGTGCTAAGAAACCTCCTATACCATTTAGAATACAGTATTAAGGTTCAGATATCTTCACCATACAAGGTACCTCAGATTTTTAAATACATTCGTGAGGTAACAGGAGCAATTAAGACGAAAATAAAGTTCCAGGTTTGAAGGTAGTGAGGTGGAAATTGTGCATGGTAAAGGAGAAGGGAGGGAGGCAGTGAAGATAAGGAGAGATAGACAGTTTCTGACTCATCTCTCTTCAATCTTCTCTTTCTTTCGGTTGTAAAATGTGTGTGTGTCGTGTGTATGTGTGTGTGTGTGTGTGTGTGTGTGTGTGTGTGTGTGTGTGTGTGTGTGTGTGTGTGTGTGTGTGTGTGTGTGTGTGTGTGTGTGTGTGTGTGTGTGTGTGTGAGAGAGAGAGATCCTCGCACAGAATGGGCTATCTTTCACGACTCAGCGTAACACACAGATACACTCACGCTGATACAACACAGGGAGAAAGGTCAAACAAAAACAAAAAACATGCCATGCACTCAGGGATTTTTTAAAAGCCTACTCGATGCAAAGCTGACTGCAGGGGAAAGGCCACTCACTCACTCACCACACCAGGCCCCCCTCCCTCTCTCTCTCTCTCTCTCTCTCTCTCTCTCTCTCTCTCTCTCTCTCTCTCTCCTCACCTTAGCCTCACTCCTCCATTCCCACCACCAAACTTCAGCACTCTCCACTTTCCTATCTCTCCACACTTCCTCCACCCTTACCCCCATCTCCCCCCTTCTCTTTTCTTTCTTTTTTTTCACACTTCCCTCCAAGTTTTCGTTTTCCATTTACACCACACGTTCCTCCACTCTTTTTCTCTCCTACACACCCTTACCCTACCTTCCTTCCCCCTCTTCACACCCACCCTCTCATCCACTCTATCACACACACACACACACACACACACACACACACACACACACACACACACACACACACACACACACACACACACACACACACACACACACACACAGATGTTATATAAAGAAGAATAAAAAAATATCACAGGGCGTCCTACAATACATTAATTAACCCTTCACCTTCACGGAGTATTGTATATTTCTTTCTTCCCATCAACAAGCGATTTTACTCAGCTTGCACCTGGAGGGGTTAGCGACAGCCTTCATTAACCCGTTGATTACTAAAGGTATTTCCTAAGGTGAAAAAAGAAATGGAGAGTAGCCAAAGAAATGCAGGTGAAACAACGACAGGTGTGCTCTCTCTCTCTCTCTCTCTCTCTCTCTCTCTCAAGTAACAGGTAATCTCGACACATAAACCACTTCAGTCTAGGCCTTCATTTTTATCTTAGTCACGCTGATACCAAACAATTTTATGCGTGTTAGAATAGTAGTAGTAGTAGTAGCAGTAGTAGTAGTAGTAGAAGTAATAGTAGTAGTAGTAGTAGTAGTAGTAGTAATAGCAGCAGTAGCTGTTGTTGTTGATGATGTAGCCCCAGGTTCATCTGAAACGTGAAACCGGTGGACTAGAGGCTGACTTTGTCCCTCTCCTACAGTCCACCATCCTCCTTTTGGGGGATAAAGAGGGAGTTGAGGGACATTAATATAACTGGCCAGTGGATCCGCCTGGTCATATTAGTGCCACCTCATGAAGGCGTCCCTCTCGAAACCCCATTGATATTAAAACACCCTAGCAGTGAAGGGGTTAATGAAGGCTTAATCTAACACCTGAGTTCGAAAAGTCTCACCTGAACTGAATAAAATCGTCTGAAAAAAAAGAAAAAAGTAAGACATTGGAAAGATGAGGTCAACTTTTCCCATAAGTTGGGTCAAATTCTTATTAAAACTTTTTCATGGGTACTTTCTTGAGAGGCTTGGAAAAGGGTTGGGTCGAAGGGAGAAAAAAATTGAGATAAATCGACCTTTTTTATGGCAGGGTGATATGTATTTATTTATTTATTTACCTATTTATTTACGTACTTAATTTTCTGCCTATTTTTGTTATTCCTGGGTGATCTGACTCGTTAGGAAAGGCCTCTCGTCCTGAAGAGCTTGAAAACAAACTCCATTAACCCCTTCAGTACTATGACTTTCGTTTTAGAATCCTTTTATAACCCTCAGAGGTCTTTAAGTTTAGGAACGGAATTAGTTCTAGGTTACTACTACTCCTACTACAATTCTAGATTACCACTACTACCACCACTGCCACTACTACAACTAATACTACTAATACTAATACTGCTGCTGCTGCGGCTACTACTACTGCTATCAGAACAACAACAGCTACTACTGTTACTACTACTACTACTACTATTACTACTACTACTATTACTACTACTGCTACTACTGTATTTCTAGTATTACTGTTTTCGGCGCTACCTGGCTAGAACAGGTAGCAGAGAGAATGTTTAAAAAAATAGAGAAAAATAAAGCGGTGGTAGAGAGGGACGCCTTCACGTGGTGGCATCTATATAACTGGGCGGCCCAACTGCCTGGATATACAGAAGTCCCTCAATTATTTCCATATCCCCTGAAGTGAGGATGCTGGACTGCAAGGGAGGGCAGTTTCAGCCTATAGTCCATCGGGCTCACGTTTCAAATGAGCCTGAGACCAGAACAACGGAACCTACACAAAAAGTCCTTGAGCTTCTTGTAGTAGTAGTAGTAGTAGTAGTTCATCTGAAACGTAAACCCAGTGGACTACAGGATGAAGTTGGCCTGTTACCCCCATCCTTTTCTCTGGGGATAGGGAGGGAGTTGAGGGATACGTGTACAACCGGGCAGTGGAGCCGTCCAGGTATATCAGTGCCACCACGTGAAGGCGTCGCTCTTCAGCCCCGTCCTCTAGCAAATACGGATAATTGGGCCAGGTCATTCACTCTGGCACTCGCTTCAGTAAAAATCATATCATATAATTAAGCTGACGCGGAGTAATGGCTGAATTAATGCAAAAGCCATTTAAAATGAGGACACACACACACACACACACACACACACACACACACACACACACACACACACACACACACACAGCTGTCCTGCTACTATATACCATCCAATCAACGTTTACCGATGTTAATACTGCTGTCATGTACTCAAAACCCCAACAAGTAGCTCTTTCCCATCAGCATTGCCATGTCGTTTATCTGCTCATACCACAATTGCCAGTACTGTTTAATTAGCCGAATTACCTGGGATAGCTGCTTGATGGGGACGCCTTCACGTGGTGGCACCAGTATAACTGAGGGTTAAGTCTGCTCCTTGTTTATACAGAAGTCCTTCACTCCCTTCCTAACCTCAAAAAGGAGGATGGAGAACTACATGAAGAACATGGAGTAGTACAACATCAGTCTGCACTCTACT
>NC_137035.1:2875000-2877500 GCF_032717465.1 Coenobita brevimanus
TTTTTTAGGATGAGATTATAGTGAAAATATTGATGAACTTTATAATTGGTCTCCAGCCTGAAAAAATCCATCCCAGCCTTAAAGCACTTAAAATCTATCCCTTAAAATCTATCCCACCCTAAAATCTATCCCTTAAAATCTATCCCAACTTAAAATCTATCCCTAAAATCTACCTCAGGTTAAAATCTATCCCTTAAAATCTATCCCAGCTTAAAATTTATCCCTTAAAATTTATTCCAACTTAAAATCTATCCCTAAAATCTATCCCAGCTTAAAATCAATCCCTTAAAATCTATCCCTAAAATCTATCCCAACTTAAAATCTATCCATTAAAATCTATCCCAACTTAAAATCTATCCCTTAAAATCTATCCCAGCTTAAAATCAATCCCTTAAAATCTATCCCTAAAATCTATCCCTAAAATCTATCCCAACTTAAAATCTATCCCTACAATCTATCCCAGCATAAAATCTATCTCTTAAAATCTGTCAACTTAAAATCACTTAAAATTCTAAACCTTAAAATCTATCCCAACTTAAAATCTATCCCAACTTGAAATCCGTCAACTTAAAATCACTTAAAATTCAATCCCTTAAAATCTATCCCAACTTAAACTCGAATCAAACACACACACACACACAAAAAAAGTAAAAAAATAAATCAATGAGTTAAAAGTCCCTGAGATGTATTCATAGATTTTTTTTTCCTCTATATCCAGCCTAATAGTTTCCATTTTTCCTCTTTTTCCTTTTTTTTCTTTTTTTTTCGTCCCTGTCACTCTAATTGAGGAAGAATGGAGGCTCTCTGTCACCTGTGAGTGAATATCAACTTTAAATGTCAAAAAAATCTATTGCCCTGGATGGATATATAAATAGATGCAGGTGTGGGAGGTTGATAGATAGAGTGTGGGAGGCTGAGAAATAGATAAAGGTGTGGGAGGTTGATAGATAGATAAATAGAGGTATGGGAGGTTGATAAATAGATAGACTGATGTATGGAAGGTTGATAAAGATAATGGTGGAGGGATGGCCGAATAGGTAGAGAGGTGGCCTGTGGTTTAATGGACCCAGGTTCGAATCCCGGCTGGGGCAGGGAACAGTTTAATGATCTGAATTCCATTATAGCAGCCTTTACTGATCTACCAGAAGACCCGCCGACATGTTGAAAAATACCCCCGCTAATACCAATACACCAGTCCTATATGAGACAGCTCTACCATGTATTCAATCTGGACGGTGGGTGATAGTGCAGAAGTGGTGACATGTAATTCACCGGGTCGGTCAGGATCACTTGATGGTCGTGATGGTCAGCTTTTACCCTCCCGGAAGGGAGCTGAGAGCTCATATAGTCCGATCTAAGGGCACACGCACACACCCGTCCCCTTGCTCAATGGGGACAGTAACCACTCACTTCGTCAGTGAAACTTTTCGCAACCTGAGCGAGGCGCAAACTCCCGTCCACCAGTTGGCAAGCGGGAACGTTACCACTGCACCAGAGAGCTGTGTTTGGATGTATGAAGACTACTTGGCCTATGGAACGTACTGTGAAGCCTATGCCCAGAGTCGGAAACATGAAAAAAAAGTGCGAAGTGAGGTTACAGAAAATCCACTCATTGTTGGTATGCCGTAGGTGGAAGATTGGATATGAGGAATGGGATTCGTGATCTGAGTACTAAGTAAGATGCATAAAGAAAGAGAGAGAGAGAGAGAGAGAGAGAGAGAGAGAGAGTTCTTTGCAACAAAAAACCTGGAAAGAACCACTGACTGTTGCTGTTTGCTTTCCTTTGTAAACTCCTTTGGTTCCTTCCTCCTCCACTCTCACTCTCCACCTCCACCATCCGTCTCCACTTTCACATCCCTTCTCCTCCATCCTTCCTCTCCACCTACATTCTCCCTCTAAACCTCCACCGTCATTCTCCACCTCCACCCTCCCTCTCCAAATACTTCCCTCTCCACTTCCACCCTCCCCCTTCATCTCCACCCTTCCTCTCAATCCTCACTCTCCTTCTTCACCTCCACCCTCCTTCATCCTCACTTTCCCTCTCCACTTCACCCTCACTCTCCATCCCTCGCCTCCTCCACCCTCCCGCCCCTTCTTCGACCTCCTCCACCAAACACTTCCTCATCTAATTATTCTAAATTAAAGCAGGAATTTCTCATGCAAGACTATGTTCTGATATAGTCCTTCTCTTTGTGTCATTCTCTCTCTCTCTCTCTCTCTCTCTCTCTCATAATCACGCACTACTAAGTTCCTCTTCAGTATCACCTTTCTATTAATATTTCAAAGCGAATCCAAATTACAGTTCCTCCTCCTCCATCTCCCCTCGCTCTCCCTCCTCCTCCTCCTCCTTCCCCTCTCTTCTTCCTCCTCCTCCTTCTGCTCCTACTCCTCCTCCTTCCCCCCTCCTCTTCCTCCTCCTTCTCCTTCCTTCCTCTCGCTCCTCTTCCTTTCCATGCCACATATCTCACTTTCTTTTCTTTCCCTCACACTCCTCCTCTTC
>NC_137035.1:2882500-2895000 GCF_032717465.1 Coenobita brevimanus
CAGTCTTTCAAACGCAGTGTGTTCAGGCATCTCAAAATGATCGGATCTTGAATTTGGCTCTATATTGTATTTTGTTTTTCTCTTGGAGGGAACTGTTACTGCGGGCTCATGGCCTTTGGTTCCTTCTTCCTCGCATAAAAAAAAAAAAAAATTAACGTGGACCAGAAGTTTCTCTTTTTACGCTTCTTTCACGTAGCTCAGTGGCAGAATACGGCAAAAATTTGGCTCTACATCCTGTCCCAGCACTTCTTCGTGTCTAGCATCATATTCTGGTATTTATTTATTATCATAACTCAGTATTCAAGATGGAAAGATGGCAATTTTAGGCCAAATTAGAGTAAAAAGGGTATAGCAAATGATATCAGTCTTTCAGCAATGCAAAGAACAGTCTCCTATTTGGACAAAGTATAAATTAAGTTAGGTTAGGTTAGGTTGGGTTAGGTAAGGTTAGGTTAGGTTGGGTTAGGTAAGGTTAGGTTAGGTTGGGTTAGGTAAGGTTAGGTTAGGTTATTTTTATTTAACTATTGCCTAAATCCACAAAAGTTTACTATGAGACGAACTTAACAAAAAGACGTGCATGTACCTGTCACTAAACGATCCCTATTCTCACGACACGCCGAAATTCTCTCTGGCACACCCTTGAAAGCCCGTTCCTCAAGGCCCGGAAGTCCTACATGCCGCACATCTTCACACGTCACCTCTTTGGCACTACAACACTGGCTCCATAACACTGGCTCTACTGGCTCTTAACACCCTCCATGCATCATCTCTTCGCAGCAATGTATCATACACGAGAGCAAACTGTTCCTCTCCATTATCCACTGAATTCTGAGGCACCTATACCTGTCTTCTGTCTCTCACCTATCTCATTAGTTAATCAGTACAGGTGTGTAGCATTATCGGTGACATGATGCATCCTTCTTTCTGTCTATTAATAAGAGCTTCTGGGTGATGATCTCTGTCTGTTCCTGTCTCTGTCTATATCTGTCTCGCGTCCCCTTTCCCCTCTCTCTCTCCCTCTCTCTCTCTCTCTCTCTCTCTCTCTCTCTCTCTCTCTCTCTCTCTCTCTCTCTCTCGAAAATGTATAGTTAAGATCTACCTGTCTTCTATCTAGCTAGCTGTCTGTCTATCTTCCTGTCTACCCATCCTTTTGTCTGTCTGTCTGTCTAACTGTCTATCTATCATTCTATCTTCTCATCTACCTAACCATTTATCTAGTTATCAGTTTATCTATTTTGCTGTTTATCTATCAATCTATCTATTTATTCATCCACCTAGCTATCAGTATATCTATCTATCTATCGATCTAAGGGAATCTATTTACCTATCTATACTTGTGTTTTATAAGTGTGCGTGTGTGTGTGTGTGTGTGTGTGTGTGTGTGTGTGTGTGTGTGTGTGTGTGTGTGTGTGTGTGTGTGTGTGTTAATTAGAGGGCTAGGTACAAAGCACAGAGATAAGTATGAAACAGGTGAATAGTGAGTGACAGGCTATTAAAAATCCAGTGAAGACAAATGATCCTGTATCGCCTAATGACTGTGATTGGATTTTTGCTAATTGGGTCAGGGTTTAAATATGTGTAAATGCTCGTGTGTGGGAAGGTAGTGAGTGAGAGAGAGAGAGAGAGAGAGAGAGAGAGAGAGAGAGAGAGAGAGACCGTCTTACTAACTTAAGGTCCCTACTAGATAGCAAACTTATTAATTACGGAAGTTTGACATTATAAGATGAGAGAGAAAGAGGGAGAGAGAGAGAGAGAGAGAGAGAGAGAGAGAGAGAGAGAGAGAGAGAGAGAGAGGGAGGGAGAGAGGGAGAGAGAAAAAGAGACAGACAGAGACAGAGACAGACAAAGAGATAGATAGACAGACAGACAGACAAACATACAGACACTATTCCCCATCATCATCATCATCATCATTATAATCATCATCATCATCCTATATCCGACTAATACACTCAGCGACAGTACTAAACAACACGATAAAGGTAACACGTCAGGTAATCCATTTGCCTGGCCTGACACCTGGACGTAATTAAATCCTGCCAGGCTAATTAGCAGGTATTCAACAGGTGTTCAGGTACGTTGAAGGAGTTATAGGCTTGCTTCCCTTCTTCGATACGCTAGATTAGAAAAAAGAATATTGATAGTGTGCCCATGATTATAAACGTTCAAGGAAGAAGAACAAGGAGAACAATATAGATGATAATAAAAACAATAATAATAATGATAATAATAATAATAATAATAAAAAGAAGAAGAAGAAGAAGAAAATGATGATAATGATGATGATGATGATGATGATGATGATGATAATGAAGTTGAAGAAAAAGGAGAAGGAGAAGAAGAAGAAGAAGTAGAAGAAGAAGTAGAAGACGAAGAAGTAGAAGCAGAAGAAGAAGAAGAAGAAAAGAAGAAAAAGGAGATGATGATCATGAAAACGAAGACGAAGAAGAAGACAAGGCTAGACAGATCTGCAGCCAAAGTAACCACTCCACCGGTACTCAGAGAAGAGGACGAAGAGGAAAGAGGAGTGACGTGGAATCAAGATGGTTGGCCTAATGATCATCGCAACTCTACAAGTCTGTTTTGATGGACGTAAAGATTAAGAGAAGAAATATAAGTGATTCAATCCTCCTGGTACTTTATTTTTTGCTAATCTCAGAGCTTTAAAATCACCTTGGAGACGATTTTCCGACTAGAGGGGTTTAGATACAGCCTTGGCAAATCCCCTCCCTACCAGGGCTCTCTTCTCAGCTGAATAAAATCGTCTGGTAATAGAGAAATGTGTATAGAAAAATTTGCCGTCTAGTTAGAAGAATTTATAATCAGTGAAGCAAATCTGATCGAACTAAGGCAGATGGAAGTAAAAATGAGAGAGAGAGAGAGAGAGAGAGAGAGAGAGAGAGAGAGAGAGAGAGAGAGAGAGAGAGAGCTGTGTTTATCTATCTATCTGTCTATTTATCAATATCCAGGCAGAAGCTTTAATCTCGTAAAGGGTGGCCACAAACATATCGCCTCCCTGTCAGCCTGGTCTCTGTCGTATGCCAACCCTCCCTCCAACTCACACATCCCTGTCTCATACAACCCTCCACTCAGTTCCTCCATCCCATCCTCTGTCATTTAATTACAAAAGTTAATTCTCGCCCCCTCACTCTCCGCTGTCTCATCCTCGTCTTCTCCTACCAACCCAGTTTTTGGAGGAGGATGTGTTAAAAAGGCGGTATTATCCACTTGTGTTAAATACTGAAAGCGAATATTCTCTCTCCACTGAGCCTTCTCTTTCCACCCTCTTATGTATTAATTTTTGGTTTCGTCTTTTTTTCCTTCCTCTTCCTCCAGTATTTTCTTTTTTATTCCTCCATTAATTCCCATTATTTTTCTGTCCTTCGTTATCTTCCTTTCTTCTTCTTCTTCTTCTTCTTCATCATCATCGTCTTCGTCCTCTTCTTCTTCTTCTTCTTCTTCTTCTTCTTCGCCTTCATCTTCTTCTTCTCTTCCTTCTCCTCCTCCTCCTCCTCCTTCTCCTTTTCCTTCTCTTTCTCTTCCTTTTTCTTTTTCTTTGCCTTCTCCTTCTCCTTTTCCTTCTTCGTCTTCGCCTCCGTCTTCGTCTTCTCCTTCTCCTCCTCCTCCTCAATCTCTTTCTTCTTGTTATTATTATTCTCACTATTCCATTATCTTCCTTCTGTTCCTTTGTTTTAGCAATTTAACTCATTTTGCTTCACTTCCTCGATCCCTTTATTCTCTTTCTCCACTTTCCTTTCTTCTTATTGTTCCCTTCGTTCATCATTCCCCTTCTATTTGTCTTTCCATTGGTGCTTTTTTTATATTCCTCGCTTCATTTCCTCTCTCTCTCTCTCTCTCTCTCTCTCTCTCTCTCTCTCTCTCTCTCTCTCTCTCTCTCTCTCTTTCGTCTTTTTAATATTTATGCTTGCTTACTTCATTTTCCTCTTCACTTCTCAAATCTCTCTCTCTCTCTCTCTCTCTCTCTCTCTCTCTCTCTCTCTCTGTACAATATATATATATATATATATATATATATATATATATATATATATATATATATATATATATATATATATATATATATATATATATATATATATATCCCTTCTCCAGTTTTTTCTCTTCTTTCTCTTTTTCATCCTCCTCTTCCTCCTCCTTCTCCTCATCCTCATCCTTCCTACTTTACTATCCTTGTCTTAAACAGAGAGAATAATTACTTTAATCATAGGCTATCCAGTGACAAACAGCCTCGAAATGACCAATATGCCTGCTGCTGTTTGCTTTCCTTTGTACTCCTTCTCCTGCTCCTCCTCTTCCTCCTCCTCCTCCTCCTCCTCCTCCTCCTCCTCCTCCTCCTATCATTCATCCTCTTCCTCCTTCCTCCCCGTCTCTCTTCCCATCTTTCTCATCCTTCTGCTATTTCTTCCCTTCTCCTTTTTATTCCTTTTTTCCCTTTTCACATCCTTCGTTTCCTCTTCCCCTCTTCTCCCCATCCTCCTCCTTTTCTCCTCCTCCTCCTCCTCCTCTTCCTACTCCTCTTCTTCGGTTTCCTAAATTTCTCCTTCGCCCTTTTCATTTCCACCCTTCCCCCTTTTTCTTTCTCCTTCTTCTTCTCTCCCTCTTCTTTTCATAATCATCCTCTTCCTTTTTCTCACCTTCCTCCTCCTCTTCCCTTTCCTCTTCCGTCTCCTCCTCCACCTCCTTGTCATCATCATCATCAGCATTAACATCATCATTATCCTCATCTCCATCATCATCATCATCATCGTCCTCGTCGTTATCCACTTTTCCCTCCTCCTCCTCCTCCTCCTCCTCCTCCTCCTAAATGGCAAATGAAATTCAACACAGAAAAATGTAAAGTACTCCATATTGGAAGTAACAATGTCCATACAAATTACAAAATGAACAATATTCAGTTATCAAGTACAGACAGTGAAAAGGATCTTCGTGTGATAATATCAAATGACCTAAAACCAAGCAAGCAGTGTACCGATGCGGTTAAAATTGCAAACAAGCTAGTGGGTTTTATTGGAAGAACTTTCGAGTTTAAATCGGAAAAAGTCATACTTGCCTTGTACAACTCGCTAGTGCGCCCCTATCTTGAGTATTGTGTGCAATTCTGGTCTCCGTACTACAGAAAGGACATTGAAAAATTAGAGAAAATTCAGCGAAGAATCACAAAAATGATACCACGACTTAGAAACAAACCATATGAGGAACGCCTTGAAGAACTTAAATTATTTAGCCTGACGAAGCGCAGGTTAAGAGGGGACCTTATTGAAGTTTTCAAAATCATGAAGGGATATGACAACTTAGACATGGATAAATATTTTGATATAGACCGGTCGAGTCAAACCAGAAGCAATGGCTGCAAAATCATGGGAAAGCGATTCCAATCCCACGAAGCAAAATACTTCTTCTTTAACAGAGTTGTAAATATCTGGAACAGATTACCCTCAGATACCGTGAACAGTATCTCAATTGAGACATTCAAAAACAAATTAGACAAGTATTTGCACGAGAATCCTCAGCTGACTCTTTTTCTGTCCGAATAACTTGCTTTTATAACTACGGTACATGTAAGGTCATGCCCCTTTTGTCTACAAGACACCCCGTAAACAATGTACCCGTACATAGTGTTGTGTCATGTTATTATACATTTTCAATTTATTCAGTGCAAACAAAGCAATATAAGCACAGATTAGGATCTGCACAGATAACCCTGAGTTAACGGTCACTACTCTTACTTTCGACCTGTGATGGGCTGTGGATCACTGAGGGTCCATGTTAGTCAAGCGACCACCATCGGGATTTTTTTAATGTACCAGGGGTCACTGCTTCAGGATGAAACTTTTGTACTTGTCCCATATGGGAGAGTTCCCTGTCTCAGTGGAGTGAACGGAGCTATTGCCTGATTGACTGCTGCCTACCTTAAAAGCGCCAGGCAAGGCTGCTGCACCACCCCTAAACATCCACACTGTGCAGTCCCCTCGTGTCTACAGGACACCCCGTAAACTTAACATAGCGTCACGTCACGTCATTATACGTTTTTCGATTTACCCAAAGCAAATAAGGTAATATACAGTAAGCACAGATTAGGATCTGCACAGATAACCCTGAGTTAACGGTCACTGCTCTTACTTTCGACCTGTGATGGGCTGTGGATCACTGAGGGTCCATGTTAGTCAAGTGACCACCATCGGGATTTTTTTAATGTACCAGGGGTCACTGCTTCAGGATGAAACTTCTGTACTTGTCCCATATGGGAGAGTTCCTTGTCTCAGTGGAGTGAATGGAGCTATTGCCTGATTGACTGCTGCCTACCTAAAAAGCGCCAGGGAAGGTTGCCGCACCACCCCTAAACATCCACTGTGTGCATTGCACATCCACACTGTGCACTGTGCAGTCCCTTTTTATCTAAGACACCCGTCTTATATATTTTTCAATCTCCCCAATGCAAAGAAAGCAATATAAGCTCAGATTAGGATCTGCACAGATAACCCTGAGGTAACGGTCACTACTCTTACTTTCGACCTGTGATGGGCTGTGGATTACTGAGGGTCCCTGTTAGTCAAGTGACCACCATCAGGATTTTTTTAATGTACTAGGGGTCACTGCTTCAGGATGAAACTTGTGTACTTGTCCCACATGGGAGAGTTCCTTGTCTCAATGGAGCGAACGGAGCTAGGGCCTGATTGACTGCCGCCTAACTTAAAAGCGCCAGGCAAGGCTGCCGCACCACCCCTAAACATCCACACTGTGCAGTGTGTAGCTTCCACGTTATGTCCACAGACTTCCCATTATCTCAATGTACCGGTTTATAATGTCATGCCGTAACTATTATTTTATTTGTTTACTTTCTCTTTCAGGTTACTCAATCGGGTAGCTTATAGATAAAGTATTATAGAATGTGACTTTTCCTTTCCAGTATTACCTATAAAATTTCCATGTCAGTTTTTCCATGCTGCATGGTGGTTTTTCTCACTTTTTCCTGGAGGGTTTGGTGGTGGGGGAAGCCTTCTTGCTTTACTATCCTTATCCTTCAGTATGTAGAGTTAGATCTTGTAGTCATAGTTTTCTCTAACAAGCAGCCTCGAAAGGACCATAAGGTCTGTTGCTGTTTACTTTCCTGTGTAATCCTGTGTAATCCTCCTCCTCCTCCCCCTCCTCCTTCTCCTCCTCCTCCTCTCACGCCTCATCTCTCCGTCCCCAGGTCAGACCCCGATACAACACCTCTTATATTACTCGTATCACAATCCACCCCCGATTTAGTGGACACCAAACGCTGCTTAAATCGATTTCACGTATAAGAGGGAGAGAGAGAGAGAGAGAGAGAAAGGGTACCAAAATAATGAGTAATTGACAGATAGACAGATAGATAAATAGATAGATAGATAGATAGACAGGTAGATAGACAAATAGGTAAATAGAAGGAAAAGATGGGAGGAAGGGCGAGAGAAGGGCAATAATTACGTACATAACACACTCTCTCTCTCTCTCTCTCTCTCTGATTTATGATCCATACT
Organism: Coenobita brevimanus; assembly: GCF_032717465.1. NCBI lineage: Eukaryota > Metazoa > Arthropoda > Malacostraca > Decapoda > Coenobitidae > Coenobita > Coenobita brevimanus. Next base: position 2,890,027 of record NC_137035.1, read on the forward strand.
ACACTCCACGCCAGGTAATTTGCACATTAATTCACACCTTTCCACCTTTTCCTACCAGTTGCCTCTAAATACCTAAAGAAATTTACTTCCCGTTAATACATGTTAATAAAATGGTGGTTTGTGTCAGTCAGAGTGTTCATATTTAGTCTTATATTTCACACTAACTTCTTGGTGGTAGGTGGTGGCGACCATTTACAACGCTGGGTGGTAACCTCCCCATCACCCCGTTCTGTGGTTAACCTAACGGTGTGATGTGCAGCTTACTCTGGAGCCCCTGTTACTTAAGTGGAGAAAGACCCAAAGGCTGCGTCCATCCAGGATCTACCTCACTCTTCCCTGCACCTCACTGTGGCGAGGTGATGTCTGCTGCAGGGAACACTGCTTCACTGCATTGGACGTGCCTTGCAGAAGCAGTTGCATTTCTGCTGTTGATGGGTCTGCTCGGCCAGACACATCAGGTTTATTCAGCAACAGCAACAACGCTGACCTTTGATGGTGTAGAGTTACGCCTTCATGTGGAGGCACTGTTATAGCCACGTGGTGAAGCTGTACAGTTATCCATGTCCCTCAACTGCTTTCCTACCAAACCCCACCCAGAGAAGAGGATGCTGAGCTGAAGGAGAGAGAAAATTTCAGCCTGCAGTCCACCCGGTTCACATTTCAGATGAAACTGGGGCTACACCAACAACAGCAATAACAACAGTAACAACAAGAAGCGGTGCCAAGGCACAGCGAACCCCTCCCCGGCAGTCATTTTAGTGCTGACATATAAACACAACAGGATATCTAGTCAAAGATGTGAAAAATTGACGATTTTATGCCCATTTAAAATTTTACGTCCGACCCACCTGATATTGACCCCCCTACCACCAACTGGGGGGTGGCCCCCCTGATGTAATGAGGCATGTGATAGGATGCAGATTTGAAAAATGCACCTTTAGGTTTTGGTTTCATGTCGATATGACGAATTTGAAAGGAGTTATGGCGAAGAAAAAAAAATATTTTTTTGCCAGTTCTCGTTTTTTTTACATTTGGGGGGCGGCCCAAAATTAAAATCAGGTGATCAGGTCATAACCCTTCATCCCTGTAATTTTAGTCAAAATCGCACCAGCAGCTTTCGCATAAGGTTGTTAATAGACAGACAGACAAACTGAATGAAAACAATACCCGTCCCTGAGCTACTCCGGGGCAGAGAAGGATAACAACAACAACAACAACAACAAGCATTCAGGGAGCGCATACCCCCTCCAAAGGCCAGAAAATCTATTATTTATTCCTCAATCCGGATCCGGATCCCCGTCAAAATCTGATCAACTCTTTCTTGACCCACTGCCCACCTTTCCACCAGATTTCATTGAAATCCGATAACTTTTTGAGGCATTCTGTACACACACACACACACACACACACACACACACACACACACACACTAACAAAATCAAACACTGGTGAATCCATAACCCCCGTCCAAATTCGATGGCCGAGGTAAATGATAATAATAACAATAATAATAATAATAATAGATAACAATAATAATAATAATGATAATAATAATAATAATAATAATAATAATACACTAACCTTCCTTGAGCCTCAGATGATGGCTGGGAGGGTGCGGCTCAATGGACAAGGTGGTTGGCAGGAGGTGTTGTTGGTTTACTTACTCTCTAATTACTAAAGTTTGATAATGTAATGAGAGAGAGAGAGAGAGAGAGAGAGAGAGAGAGAGAGAGAGAGAGAGAGAGAGAGAGAATAATGCAATGAGAGACAAATCGAGATAGATAATGCTTGATAGACTGAGAGGTAGATAAACAGATAAATAAATAGATAGATAGGTATGCAGGTAGGCAGATGTTTAGATAGGTAGTGTGTGTGTGTGTGTGTGTGTGTGTGTGTGTGTGTGTGTGTGTGTGTGTGCGCGCTCGCGCTGACTTTCTACCTTCCAGGATAAAGTGTACCCAATAGAATCATCTCAATTTCTTCAGGCAGTAGAGTCCTTGGCCTCGATTCCATATTGTCACCCTAGATTGCAATTTAAAGAGTCATAGGAGAATTTTCATCATCTTCACAGTCACCATCTTCATACTCGTTTTATTCCATTCACTACGATGACTTTTCTCTTGGCACTTCGGGGTGACCATCATCCACTCACTCGATGTAGTTCTTCATTCCGGTGACTCTACACTGAGTGACTAGTCCAATGGTTTTCTGTTACCCATTAATCTGTTTACATTGCTGGGAGGTAACCATATACCCAGATTATGGGGTACTGTGGAGCCTGCTATGGTGCCCCTGTTACCTAGATAGAGACCCAAATGCGGCATCCATCCAGGAATCAAATCTCCTACTTCCTCCCCGCGCTTCACTGTGGCGAGGCGATGTCTACCACAAGAGGACATTGGGGAATAGGGCTCTCAATCTCCTGCTGTACTAAATTTCCCCTGTGACAGATCAAACGCTCTAACACACACAGTAGGAGTGGACTGTGTGGTGCCTTTCAATATGCGCGTTCTGTGAGATCAAAGAGAAGCGCTGTGATTCTCTGTATCCCCATTCCTATACCCACACCTACACCCTTCCCCCAACTCCCCCCCATACCCACACCTTCCCACACCCATATCCTCACTCTCACACTCAGCCACACCCACGCCTTCTCATCTTCACACCATTATATAAGTTGCATATATGTTAGTGTGTTCATACTTTTGTCTTCATTTCTGCAGCTACCACAAACTTCACTACCAAACCAGAGTGAGTATTTGAACGAGGAAAATCCGGAAAAAAAAAAAAAAAAATACTTCTGATAAGACTACACTTTTACGGAGACCCTGATTCCCAACATTATTTTTATCCACAGTTGAAAGGCCTTGTATCAAACTCTTAAAATGGGATGAGAGGAATTACTGCTGCCAGAGAATACGGGACTTCCTCAAACAAACACTGAATAGGAGCGAGATTGTATGGTTCTTATGTATTCCCTCTGGCACTTTCCCTCCCACTCCTTCCCTTTTGTGCATTCCCTATGGACTCTAGCTCAAAAAACAAAACAAAAAAAGAGAAAGAAAAGAAAAACATATGAAACTGCTTCACTCTTGACATTTTGAGACTGATGATAAAAAGTGAAAATAATCTCCAGTAACTTTTCATGAGGATGTTGGCCTGCTGTTTTTATCAGTACATCATAAAGAAGGACCTTTTTACAACGTATGACATATACTGTCCACTCAAAAAGATTTCCCCCTCAGAAAAAACGGGAACTGATGTTGAAGAATAGGTGTGGAGAGTGGAGTGTGGATAGGATTACGAGTAATGTGATTCGTGAAAAATGCAGAGTAAGGAAGTGTGTGGTCACCAAAGTTGATGAGTGTGTTTTGAGGTATGGGCATGTGGAGAAAATGAGTGTGAATAGAAAAGTGATATGGGTGTACCTGACAGAGGTCTGGCAGGCCACTAATAAGGTGGATAGATATGGTAAAAGTGTGAGAGAAAGAGAGGTATGTAAATTGACAATGGAATCTGCTGGCAGGATGAATTTTGTGCGGGGGAGTGTATGACAGGGACTTGGGACCCTTTTTTAGTTTGACAGTCGTCGGGCCGGCTGTCAGACTGGTAAATATGCAACTACGTGTGGACAACTGTACCTGTCAGGTGGAGCCATGACTCCTGGGGCTCAAATAGTGAACGAACGCGTGTATGGCCCATATCACTGAGCAAAGTGAGCATACTGTTGATTAGTTCACCCACTATCGTTTGCTTTCCCTTTTCTAGCCCTCTATACATTACCTCACCCCACCTGCAGATTATAAAAAAAAAAAAAAAAAAAAAAAAAAAAAGAGGTGGGATGATGATGATGATGATGATGGTGGTGATCATGATGATGGTGATGATGATGATGATGATGATGATGATGATGGTGGTGATCATGATGATGGTGATGATGATGATGATGATGATGATGATGGTGGTGATCATGATGATGGTGATGATGATGATGATGATGATGATGATAATGATCCATCGGAGTTATTTATGAAATCATCGATCACCTGGTTTCAGATAACTTTTGAACGAAGTGTACAAACAAAGACTGATCTTCCAAGTTTCTGAGCCAAGAACATTGTCCTGAACAAGACCCATACGTACATATTAGACGGATGTGTAGTGCGGCCTTAAATAACAGGCCTGGGTGGGGGTTTAGAGTGCGAATTAAAAGTTGAGAGGAAGGATGGGACTTGAATGTATTGGTGATGTGACACGAAATGGTGGGTTTTGACGCGCTTGGCATGTGCAGAGGGTGGAGGATGACAAGTGGGTAAGGAGGATGAAGGATACGAACGTTGAAGCTAGAGTTACAAGAGACAGACCGAAAAAATCTTGAGATGGGGTCATAGAGTGTGACCTCAGGGATAAGAGACTGAACAGAGTGACTGCTAGAAATCGGGCAGCGTGGAGAGCCGCCATTAAATGATCAAGGTCAAAGTATGAAAGCAAGTTGGAGCTTTTATAAACGAACGAGCGATCGAACGATTATACTTGCATCCAATTCAAGCGACACAGTTTGTAATGGTTTTCGTAATCTTATCGAGAAGTGAGTGAAATGCGAGGCGGCCAGTTTGGTCATGTCTTCTTCAGGGCCAGGCGTGTATCATATTGGACCTGGAGCGGCGCCTGTCATGTTAAAAGGAAGGATGCTGTCTCCTGGTGCTAGCATATTCTGTCTGTCTGTCTGACTGTCTCTCTCTCTCTCTCTCTCTCTCTCTCTCTCTCTCTCTCTCTCTCTCTCTCTCTCTCTCACACACACACACACACACACACACACACACACACACACACACACACACACACACACACACACACACACACACACACACACACATACACTCACACACCCACACACACACCTCCACTCCCTCCTGCCCATCTCATCCTTTATCTTCCCCTTCCCCCTCCTCCCTCCCTTCTCCTCACTTACAT
>NC_137035.1:2900000-2972500 GCF_032717465.1 Coenobita brevimanus
GTGTGTGTGTGTGTGTGTGTGTGTGTGTGTGTGTGTGTGTGTGTGTGTGTGTGTGTGTGTGTGTGTGTGTGTGTGTGTGTGTGTGTGTGTGTGAGACAGACAGACAGACAGACATTCAGATCGACAGAAACAGAAACAGACAGACAGACAGAAACACACACAGACAGACAAGGACAGAAAGAGACATACAGAGAAAGAAAGACAGCGAGACAGATCAAAAGACCGATAGCCTGATAGATGGATAGAAAGATAGATAGGGAGGGGGAGGGGAAACTCATCCAATATTGAAAGAAAGAAAAATGGCGACATGGTACCCAGTCTCTCATTATTGGAAAGAAAGAAGGAAGGAAAGATGAAGAATGAAGGAGAGAAAAAATGAGAAGGAAGGGAGGGAAAAGAGTGTCATTCAGGCTAGAGGACACGAATATTGGGAGAGAGGGAGGGAGGGAGGGAGGAAAGAAGGGAGGGAGAGGAGAGAGGGATAGCAGGAAGGAGGGAGGTAAGAAAGGAGAAGGAGAGACGGAGTGGCAGAGAAGGAGGAAGGAATGGAGGAGAGAGAGGGTGGGAGAGGAGGAAGGAAAGGAGGAGAGAGGGAGGATGAAAAGAAAGGGAGGGAGGGACGGAAAGAGGAAGAGGAGTTAGATGAAGGGAAGGAAGGAAGGAAGAAGAGAGAGGAGGGAAAGAGTTGGAAGGAGGAATAGAGGGAAAAAATTGAGAGGGCGTGTGGGTGGCAAGAGAGGAAGGGAGGGAAGGAAGGAGAGAGAGAGAGAGAGAGAGAGAGAGAGAGTGGGCGCTGAATAAGAATCGTTAGTGGAGGGAGGAGAGAAAGGGATGAAAGGATGTGGAAGTTGAGACAGACAGACAGACAGACAGACAGAGAGGTGATTGCAGATGAGATAAAACTGGACAAGGAAAGACCCAGAAAGAAAAAAATCTCAAGGATACAAGGCGAAGTAAGAAGGAATAAAGAGACGGAAGAAGGAGGGTAAGAAGAGGAGGGAGGGGGAAGAAAGAAAAAGGAAGAGAGAGAGAGAAAAAAAACAAGCGTAATATTAAAAAACAGGAAGAGAGAAAAGAGAAACTGAGAAGGAGGAAGGAAGGAGTGAAAAAAAGAGAGAATGAAGAAGAGAGAGAAAAACAATAATAAAAACAGGTAGAGAGAAAAAAGATCCTGAAAAAGAGGAAGGAAGGGATGAAAAAAAGAGAAGAGAGAGAAAAAAAAGGAAGATAGAAAAGAGAAGAGAAAATGGAAAGAAGGGATGAAAAAAACATAAACAAGAAGGAAGGAAAAAGTAGGGGAAAAATGAACAGGTGAGAGCAAGGAGCAAAAGAAAGGGAGAAGGAAATAAGACAAGAAAAAGAAGCACAAGTGAGGAAAGAAGCGAGGGGCAGACATAGAAAAGTAATAAAATGGAGCAACTAGCAATGTAAGAATTAGATCTAGGATGAAGGAAAGAAAAAATGAGAGGAAATTAGGATAAGGACAAATAGAAGGTGAGAGGAAGAATGACGAAAGGTAAGTGTGAAAGGAAGAAGCACAAAAATTAAAGGAGACATGAACAAAATAATAATAAGAGTAAGAAGAAAAACCGATAAGAAGGAAAACGGATATAGAAAATGAGAGAGACGAAGGAAGAGGTGAGCACAGGAAAAAGCAAGAATAAAAGGAAGGAGCAACTGAACAGAATAAGAATGAGGAAGAAACTAGGAAGGAGGGATAGAGAAAGTAAGAGAAAGAAAGAAAAATAAAACATAAAAGAAAAAACAGAGAAAGGCAAAAGTAAACCAAAATGAAGAGAGGAAGGAAGAGACAAGAGTATAAAGAGGAAGAAAGGAATGAGGAAGTGAGAAACGAAGTGATAATGAAAAAGATGATGATGCTGGGGGAGGAGAGAATGAGAAGTGAAAGAAATGCAAGTCGAAGGAAGAAAAGATTAAGGTAAAGAAGAAGACGAGGAGGAGGAAGCAGAAGGACGGGAGAAACGAAAAGAGTGAGATTAAGAAAATAAATAAAAGGTAGGGGAGAAAAGGATAAAGCAAGAATAAAGAGAAAATTAAATGAAAAAGTAAGGGAGACGCGAAAAAGTAAGAGTAATTAGGAAGAGAAATGAAGGAGGAGGAGGGAAAAGGAAAAAAGTTGAAGAACAGAAGGAAATGACAGAGGAAGATATAAATGAAGAAAGAGAGTTAATAATGAAAGAGTAAAGGGAGGAAATAACAGAAAGAACAGAAATAAAGGCAAGAGCAAAAGGAGAAACTAGTAAAGTAAAAATATGAAGAGAAATAAAAAGTGAAAAGATAAAAGAAGAAAGTGAGGTAATAATTTGGGAGGTCATTACAGTGTGTGCCCAGCCACTATTACACCTGTGCAAGATCTCAAATGAGGTACCTGTAACACCTGTTCCTACCTGTAAATGAGGGTACAACAAGGACACTAGAGTACACTGAAATGCTTCCCTGTTTGCCTTCCTTGTACCTTCACTTCCTTCCTCTTCCTTTTCCACTTGTCCCTCTTTCTCTCTTCTTCTTCCTCCCTTCACTCCTTTTCCTTTTCCCTTATTCTTCCTTTTCTTCACTTCACCCCTCCACCTTTTCCCCTTCTCTTCTTCCTCTTCCCCTCACTGCTCATTTTTTTCTCTCCACCCTTCTGTTCTCTTCCACTAATTCCTCTCCCTTTTACCAAGTTTTTGTCTCTCTTCTCTTCACTTGCCCTATACTTTTTCCTCTTCTCGTCTCTCCTGTCACTCTTCTTCCACCCTTCTTCCTCTTCGCCTTACTCCTCTTCCTCTTCTCCTGCTCTTCTTCCGTTTTTCACACTTCTTCCCTTCACTTCCCTCCCTCTTTCCCTACTGTTCATCCTCTTCCCTTACTCTGTTTTCCACATTCTCCACTCCGTTGCCTCTCCCCTTACCCTTCTCCCTCTTCCCTTCACTCCTTTTCCTTTTCCCTTACTCTTCTTTCTGTTCCTTCCTTTTAATTCCTCTCTCTCTCCCTCTTTCCCTACACTTCTTCCCCCTCCCTTCACTCCTTTTCCTCTTCCCTTCACTCCTCTTCCTCTTCCCTTCACTCCTCTTCCTCTTCCCTTCACTCCTCTTCCTCTTCCCTTCACTCCTCTTCCTCTTCCCTTCACTCCTCTTCCTCTTCCCTTCACTCCTCTTCCTCTTCCCTTCACTCCTCTTCCTCTTCCCTTCACCATCAAGCAACACATTTCATCAACATTTCACAAGAAGCCGCAAACACTCCAGCCTTCCCCACACCTGCCACACTCTGCCTCCCTCTTCCTCCCTCTGCCTATCCCTTGCCTTATCCTGCCTCCCTCTGCCTTCCCTTTGCCTCATCATGCCTCCCTCTACCATCATTCTGCCTCACCATGCCTCCCTCTGCCATCATTGTGCCTCACCCTGCCTCCCTCTGCCTTACCCTGCCTCCCTCTCCCATCCTCCACCCCACCCGTGCCTCACCCTTCACACCCTGGTTCACCCTGCCTCACCTTGCCTCTCCCTGCCTCACATCTGCCTCACATCGGCCTCACCTTGCCTGACTCTGCCTCACCCTGCCTCACACGTCTGTCTTCCTCTCACTCTCAGCCAACACATACCAAGAGACATTTTTCGACTAGACATTTTCAGCATTCCTCTTCCTCCTCCTCCTCTTCGCTCCTTTTCCTCTTTCCTTCATTCCTTTTTATTTTTCCTGCACTCTTCTCCCTCTTCATCTTCTTCTTCTTCTTTTTCCTTTTCTTTTTTCCTTCTTCCTTCTTCTACTTCTTCCTCTTCTTCTTCTTCTTCTTCTTCTTCTTTTTTCCTTCTTCCTCTTCTCCTTCTTCTTCTTCTTCTTCCTCCTCTTCTTCTTCCTTTTCTTTTTCTTCTTCTTCTTCTCCTTCCTCCTGTCCCCTGAACTCCTCTTCTTTTTCCTCTCCTATTTCCTCCACTTCCTCTTCTTTTCATTCCTAATTCTCTTCCCTTCATTCATTTTCCTCTTCCACTCTTCTTTTTCTCTTCTTGGTATTTTGTTTACTCATATTTTCCTTCCCTTCCCTCCTCTTCCTCTTTCTTTCATTTCTCTTCCTCTTCCCCTCACTCTTCATATTTCTTTCATTTCTCTTCCTCTTTCATTCACTCCTCTTCCTCCTCCCTTCACTTTTCTTCCTATGTACTTCCCTTCTCACCTCTCCTCCTCCTCCTCTTCCCTCCATTCCTCTTCCTCTTCCTTACTCTCATCATTTTTTTTTCTCTTGTCTTCCTTTCATTCCTCTTCCTCTTCCTTTCATATCTCTTCCTCTTTCTCTCCACCCTCGTCTTTTCCTCTTCATTTCCTTTCATACCTCTTCCTCTCCTCATCATCTCCTCTTCCTCTTCCTTTACCTCTTCCTCCTCTTCTCTTTACTCCCACCTCTCCCATCCCTCCTCTTCTCTTAACTACCACCTCTCCCATCCCTCCTCTTCCTCTTCCCTACACTCCCCCTTCTCTTCCTCTTTCTTACCCTCATCACCATCACTTCCTCTCCTCTCCCATTCCTCTTCCTCTCTCTCCCATCCCTCCTCTTCTTTCAACACCCACCTCTCCCACCCCTTCTCTTCCTCTTCTCTCCCATTGCTCCACTTCTTCTCTTCTCCCAACCCTCATCTTCTCTTACCCACCTCTCCCATCGCTCCTCTTCCTCTTCCTCTTCCTCATAAAAGTGGGGAGAGAGAGACAATATTATGAAAACACTTCAAATCCACCAGACAGCCGGATTCCCTGTGAGTTTGTCCGCGCCTCGCCCTCTCCAAACCTGCCAGTATTTTTTTTCTATACTCTATTTACTCTAACTTGGCCTAGAATCGCCCTCTCTAGATCCTCGGTGCTGCATTGTGGCAGGAGATCAACAGCAAAATAAGATGCTAGTCACGAGGAAGTGCTATGGAAAGGATATAGAGCAGTAGCAGTTTTTCCCTTCTTGCACATAATTACCTGTACAGTACGTGAATTGAGCCATATAAAGGTAGGTAATTTGGGCCAGATAAAGGTGAAAGAAGTATAGGATCGTCGGTGGTAGCAAGAGAGTATCAGTAATATATGATGCTAATCACGATGAAGTGCAATGGAAAGGATTTAGAGCGGTAGCATTGTCTTTTATTCTTTCACAAACCTGCATGAAATAAGCTCCATATGGACGGTCATCTTAGGCCAAGTTAAGGTAAACGAACTATAGATTAACCTTTTCCACCCCATGAAGTACTGCTGACGTCGTTCTTTACCCCACCAGACGATTTTATTAAGCTTAGAGGAGCAAGAATAATCTGTTTATCTATATATAGCTTGACGCTAGTCAAGAAGAAGTGCTATGGAATGGATGAAGAAACAGCTTTTTCTGCCACTGAGCCACCTAGCTGTAACAGGACGAAAATCTAGGTCAGGTTAAGGGAAAAGGAGTATAGCATCTCTGCTTTAATTACTGGTCTTTTTATTTACAGCTAATTATTCCGTCTTAAGCTACATTTACCACATTTATAAAGAGATAAATTAAATAAATGGTATAAAGAAAATAACAACTATCAAATGGAAAAATAAACTGCTAAAGAAGAACTGCTACGGAACCTAATTAACCGAGAAGATAATAAGATGTAGTTAATATTACTGGTCTGCTTCTGTAATTACACCACCTCGCCAACTGAACACACATTAAGCTAAATTAGACGAACAAGGACGCCCCTCACCTAACTGTTCCTCAGAAGTGCACGATACGAGAGGCTGGGAAAGTCGGCCCATTGCAGCAAGTGTCATTTCCACGCATCTCCACTGTCATTTCCGCCGCATTCCCGCTGTGTAATTTCCACTGTGTCATTCCCACTGTGTCATTTCCACCGCATTTCCACTATGTTGCACGCCTGGATGTAATCTTTCTCAGAATGAGTCGCATACTAATGTCCTGAATTCGGATTACGTGTTTCTTAGTTAAAACCTCCTACATTCCTGTGGGCAACTTTCTTGTTTTTGTCATTATTATTATTATCATCATCATTGTTATTATTATTATTATTATTATTATTATTATTATTATTATTATCATTACTGTTATTATTATCATCATCATCATCATCATCATCAGTATTATTATTACTTACCTTAAAATTATATTGTTTCAAAGGATATATGGCCTAGAGCCTTCAAACTTGGTCACCTAAGTCGGACAGCTATCCACTTCTTTTGGTCAAAAATGGTGGCAGTTCGTCATCCGGATCGCCGGATATCATCCGGAACAAAGAAAAACGAGTCAGCCACTCTATCTTAAGAAGTGCTTAAGACAGGAAGCTGGAATTTTACTGAAGAAAAGCCTTAAGGTGAACGAAGGCCTGAAGGGAGTACGGTTCCAATTGGTTGGTTTTTCTCGGAGTTCGCCTGGGGTCAAAAATTGGGACTTTTCCGGATATTCCTGGTGTCACCTAACTTTCCATGAAGGATAAAAGCAACAGCCACCGAACTTGGTGGTCTTACAAAGTCTGATGACCTAAGGTGACGTGCACAAGATCAGTGACCTTGACCTCAAGATCCCTTAGTAGCTCGGTTTCTGGTTGGCAGTGACTGTGGAAAGTTTTGATCAACATTTTATTTGGACAATTTTCCTGCGTTCTAGTTCATTGTTGTTGTTACCAAACTGTTATATTCAGCTCAAGAAGGCTCACTAACACCTAAGGGGTTATTTAAGGCCATACCTAAGACTCGAAGGCCCGTATTCTGGTAGGTTCAGGAAGCACCCTAACACCTTTTCTTAAGCGACATATTTTGCTTATTACACCTTGCTGTCATTCTCCGTGTTACCTAAATCATTCCAATATCGCCGTACTCTGCATAGATAATGTACGAGAGGATATTAACCAGCCATATCCAAAAATAAATCGCTAAGGAAGAGGTGCTAGGAAGCTTCCATTACTGACAATACGAAAGAGTCTACAATTCCCTAAGCTGAATAAAATCGCTTGAAGATGCCAAGGGTAAAGTGAAAAAAAAAATCTTGTGCTGAAAGGGTTAAGACACGATGGGTGAACAAAGACTCCGCCAAGCCAACTGCGCTCCCGTATTGCACACACACACACACACACACACACACACACACACACACACAAAGAGGGCAGAAGGACTTAGAAATTTCCCCAGTGTGGCCGCCTGACCGTCACTGCACCACTCTCCCCATACTGCAGCAGCGACACTTCCTCCCTCCGAACTAAGCTGCCTCGTAGCTAATACGAAAAAGGAAGTGCTAAGTTTTATCTTGGGTTTTCTTATCTCCTCTGATTCACGTCTCTAATATAAACTCAGGGCCGTCTTATTAATGCTGTGTGTGCAAAGGTAAGCTGGCTCATACCTCCTACGAAACAGGAAATCCTAGTTTACCTCAGGCATTCTTTTCTCCTCTGATTCATGTCTCTAAAGAGATTTCAGTGTCGTAATGCTTAAACTCAACTCATGAATATGTGGACAAGCCCTAAACGTTTACCTCCGCCAACAAAGTAGGAAGGAGGCTGTGTTTTTCACCCGTGTCTGTCTGTTTGCGTGTGTGTGTGTGTGTGTGTGTGTGTGTGTGTGTGTGTGTGTGTGTGTGTGTGTGTGTGTGTGTGTGTGTGTGTGTGTGTGTGCAAGATGTCTGAAAAAGTAGTTATCTGATTTTAATGAAATTTGTTGCAAAACTGGACAGTGGGTCAAGGAAGAGCTGATTAGATTTTGAAGTGGATTTTGACCAGGATGTGGGAATAAATTAAAAACTTTATTGATGTTGGCTGAGGTGTGCACTCTCTGAGATTGTGCAACTGGGTAGACTAAGACCGTAGAAGAAACTGGCTGTGTGAGACCGTAAAAGTGTTTGTCTGGTAGGAAAGAGGAATGACAAGGAATAATCAAAAATTTTATTAGCACTGGAAGAGGTGTGCCTTCTCTTAGCTATTTCTAGTGAACGATAATTTCTGATAAATATGATACTAATGGAGGAATGTCTGCCGTTTTTATGACATTTCTCACAACGCACTGTAATTAATGTGGGAGGCAGGATGATGACGTTTAATATTTTCTGACGATCTATATGTGACCGTCAAAAATTAGGGCACTATGTCAGAACTTTAGCACACTCACTTTTTAATCACACCGCCATCACTGCCTTGCCCTAGATCTCCTTACTGGATGTGAAGGGGCGGTGGGCATCAGTTGTAATGGTATAAGAAATTTCCAGCCATTACACCACAGAAAAGTTGAAATTGTCCCATTTTGAGTATTTTACACCAAGTTGAGAAGCCATGCGTCAGAAAGCTGGACAGTAAATGAATCAAAGTTTGCCTTCTAATGGTAGGTATAACTCTAACAGGAGATTTTATCAAGCCGAGTGTGAGTTAAGGGAGCCTAAATTTTTATACATGTACCATTCGCCCTCTCGTAAGTAAGAAAAAACTTAGAATTCTACTCAAGATAACGCCAGACGATTTTATTCAGCTGAGAGGGAGTCACAGGAGCCGGAGCGTTAAGAATGGTAAAATAAACCCTCTGATAGTTAAAGCTACTCGGCGTTTCCATTCCAGCTAATGACAGACGATTTTCTTCAGCCAACAGTAGATATAAGAGCCAGAGGGTGTTAGTACTGGGACCATTAACTCTTGTAGGTAATGTACGACTCTGGTCTTCCATTGCAGATAAGACCAGACGATTTTTTCTCCAGCTGAGAGTGAGTAACAGGATCCTGACAATGGTGATCAGGTTAACATTAGCCCTTTCATAAACGAGACCAGTTTCTATTCCAGCTAACACCAGACGGTTATAATTGGCAGAGAGTGAGTCGCAGGGGCCCAGGAGTGGTGAAGGACGTGGTGGAAATGCTGGGTGGGACAGGGTGACTGGTTAGAACTTGAATTCTTTATTTTCTTTAATATTTCGGGGTGCACAGACCCCATCCTCAAAGAGTCGGTCGGTTCTTTGTCGCCCGAAACGTTAGATAAAATGAAATCAAGCTTTACCCTGTCTCTCTCTCCCACCCAACATTTCCACTTGTCTCAATGGATCATCTACAAGGGGCGTCGTGTTCCTGTCGAAGAAGCAGAAAGAGAGTTGAAAAGAAGGGTATCCAACAACAGCAAAGCGAGTGGTGCAGCATTACCAATAGCCATACTTTGTTCACTTTTACTTGGTTTAAAACTGTCAACTTGGCCTAAAATTGCCGTCTCTCCATCGTAAATACTGCGCTAAAGCAAGGGGTATAACGCTAGCATTTGGTGCCCGACACGAAGAAGTGCTATAAGAGGATGTAGAGTCTAAGTATTGCCTTTTTCTACCAGCAAGCTGCGTGAAATAAATTGTAGAAGGGCGGACATCTTGGCCAAGTTAAGATGAATGAACTACAGTCTAACAGGAAAGGGGCGTCAAGGTGAAGCGGAACAAGAGGTGCAGAAGAAGTGCAATGGCAGCACAACATGACCTGGCAGAAGACTCCAGAACGTTTATTGCCATGGCTAAAAGCAAGCACATCCTGAATCCAAAGAAGATCAGTTAATGTAAGCCCCCTTTCTTGTAAAAATGAAAAATAATAGTTGCTTGTTTCCACACTAGGACCCCGAAGTTCCATATGATCCTTGCCCTGTGCAGTGGATTCTTTGATGATCTCAGGTTCTGCAATTACTGAATTATCCTTTCACCAGAGTTTATTAAGATGCAAACTAATCCATCGGCATATACGGAATAATTTGAACTACTTGTCGCTTCATACCACCTATTGAGTTAACAACATAGGCGTGTGTTTAAACTTATTTGCAGTTTTGTAATTTCTGTTTGGTTCTATCGAAAGTGTGAGGAGGTCATAAATTGTATCTTAAACATCCTCTCCAATGATACCAGTTTTATGTCTATACATTTGTAAATAACGAGAAATAAAGATGCTTGCTCTGTTTTTTTTTTGTTTTTTTTCCTGTGACTCTGAAGTTGACCTGAGTTTGTTGTTCACCTAGGCAAGGGAACACCGTCAGCTGTAGACGATTTATTTGACACCTCAGTTGTCAAAATCGGTCCATAATTGCGACTTGTAGGCCACGAACGAACGAATGGATGGACGAACGAATGGATGGACGGACGAATGGATGGACGAAGGAAGGGATGGACTAACGAATGGAGGGACGAACGAATGGAGGGACGAACGAATGGATGGACGGACGAATGGATGGACGAACGAAGGGATGGACGAACGAATGGATGGACGAACGAATGGATGGACGAACGAAGGGATGAACTAACGAATGGATGGACGAACGAATGGAGGGACGAACGAATGGAGGGACGGACGAATGGATGGACGAAAGAATGAATGGACGAACGAATGGAGGGACGAACGAAAGGATGGACGAACTAATGGACAGACGGAAAACCTTTAATCCTGACTCAGCCGCTTAAGATCCTCCATATCATCCTCGGCAAATAAATAAATCAGTAAAAAAGCTAAACCCTGACATGAGAAGCCCAGTGAACCTCAACTACTCAAACTAATGAAGGTGCCTGGTCCTTCGCCCCCTGAACTCTGCGCCAATCTACTCCATCACAGTAGATTTCGAGGTAGATTCAGCAGACCTGGAGGACCAATACATGAGCCTTGTGCCTGTGATGGGCCTTTGGTGTTCCCCACAGACGCTGGCACTCTGGAAAATGACGATGGGATGGATTTCTATTCCCTTTGGTAAATTGAGGGAATGAAGGGATGTGCTCTGTTGTGTATGAAGATCCACTGGGCCTATGTTATGTTATTCCTTATTTATTTCATTTATTTATTTATCTCTCTATCTACCTACCTGTCTGTCTATCTGTCTATCCATCAATTTATCATTTAATCAGGTAGTCTATAAATCTATCTGTCTATTAATCTGTCTATCTATCTATTTATCTACTTCCCTATCTATCCATCCATCCATCTACCTATCTATCTGTCTATCTATTTCTATCTATTAACAAAAGGCTAAGCACAGATGGGTCAATGTATGCAGCCAGAGACCTGTAAGTAGGGTAGGCTGGGTCTGGGGTAATCAAGTTATAGTAATACCGACATCTGGAGTAAGGGAGGGAATTACACCAGGGGAGAGAGAGAGAGAGAGAGAGACAGAGAGAGACAGACAGACAGACAGACAGACAGACAGACAGAGACAGAGACAGACAGACAGACAGTCAGACAGACAGACAGACAGAGAAGGGAGAGGGAATATGAAAGTACTCTGTGTGTGTGTGTGTGTGTGTGTGTGTGTGTGTGTGTGTGTGTGTGTGTGTGTGTGTGTGTGTGTGTGTGTGTGTGTATCGGGCTGTACCAACACCCAATCAACCATGTACAAGCCAACCTCCTCACGGCAGAAGACTTGCTTTCGCTTAATCCCTGTTCGCTCCAGACGATTTTATTGAACTGGGAGAAGTTTTATCACTGCAGGGGTTTGATACAGCCTTAATTAATCCCTTTACTGATACAGATTCTTCCTATGTTGAATAAAACCCACAGGAGAGAGCAGAAATAAAGGAAAAAGTTCAAGAATTTTAAGTACATGCGGAAACTTCAGGGCTCTAAGAATGGGCTTCGCTAAAGTCTTTAAAATCTACGGAAATGAAGCACCTCTTCTCGGAACTGAAGGAAATTCGGTACTAAAGTCTACTAAATAAAACATCTCATTTCCGAAAATCATTAGTGAAGGACAGACGAACAGTTCCCTTCTTAGTCTCGCTCCGCATCAAAAAAGCTAATGTGTACAAAGTGAAGCACCTACAGTAATTTCCGAATATCCTTAATGAGTGGCAGACGGACGACCCTGTACTCGTAGGGTAAGGAAGCTCCCTAACACCTTTTCGTTTCCTGTTTATTTCTGCATGTACCGTTTTAATAATTGCTGATATCTTATTTATGCAATACGAGTCAATGATGCAAAGGAATAAAATACGATACAAGAGACTGTTAAGGCATAACATGCAAAATAAATCGCTGTGGAAAAGGTGTTAGTTAGCTTCCACAGCCAGCTAGAACACGAGCTCAAGACACCCTGCTGCCTCTCAAGACGGTGTGGTCTGTCTCAAGGTGTCTGGGAGAGAGGCACACCCACAGCCCCTCCCACACAGGCAAACGTGGCTTTTATGGTTGATATTTCTTTTCTTGTGAGGCTCCTTGTAGTCCTCTAAGACGTTTTATTTTTCTGGCTGTCTTCTTTTCTGTCTGTGTGTCTGTCGCCTGTCTTTCTTTCTCCGGCTGTCTGTGTTCCTCTAAAGCGTTTCATTTTTCTGTCTCTGTTTGTCTGCTTGTGTGTCTGTCAGCTGTTTTTTCTTTCTCCTTTCTCCTACTTCTGTCATCTTTTCCTATCTGTTTATCTTTGTCAATTATTCTTTCTTTTTCTCTCTGGATGCCTGTATTTCTGTCACCTCCTTCTGTCTGCCTGTCTCTGTGTCTGCCAGTTGTTTCTTTCTTGTGCCAAAGTGTCTGCGTTTCTGTCATCTTTTTCTGTCAGCCTGTATTTCCGTCTGTCGTTGTCCGCTTTGCCATGTGGTTGTGTTGTATATTTGGTATTGCTGTTTATTTTGCTGTCTGATTGCATTCCTCTCAGACATTTAATACCCTTTCTGGCTGACAGGCTGTGTTTGTCAGCTATTCCTTCTTTTTCTCTCTCTCTGTATTTCTATCACAATTATCTCTCTCTATTTTTGTCAGCTGTTGTTTCCTTCTCATGCGTGGGTGTTAATATTCCTGTCATTTTCCTCTGTCTGTCAGCCTGTCATACTGTCAGCTAGTTCATTTGTCTTTCTCTCTGGTTCTCTATATTTTTTTGTTACATTATTTCATTGTTCTTCCTCAGTGTCTATATTTCTGTCAATGTTTTCTGTCCCAACCTATATTCCTGTTGTTATGTTTGTTTTTCTGTCTGTTAGTCTGCCGAGGATGAGATGGAGGGATGGGGTGGAGAGGTATATGAGAGAGGGGATGTGTGAGTTGGGAGCAGGGCAGTGAGATGGCGGGGGACAGGGCGACTTGGAGGCGATTTGTTTGTGGCCACCCCAAACGGGATTGAGGCGTCTGGCAATAGATAGATAGATAGTCTGCTTTTCTGTCAGTTTTTCCCCAATTACCTCTGTTTTTGTCTGACTCCGTGTATTTCTGTCACAGTCCTACCCTTTTTCTTTTTTTCTTTTCTTCTCTTTCTCTTTTCTTTCTTTTTCTTTCTCTTGCCCAGCCTTGTCATGGTCTTGTAACCCACAGTCAAGCCAGCGTCAGTGCTTGTCTGGATGGAGCCTACGTGCTTGACATGCCCAGAAATAGGCAACTCAGAGGTGTGTGTGTGTGTGTGTGTGTGTGTGTGTGTGTGTGTGTGTGTGTGTGTGTGTGTGTGTGTGTGTGTGTGTGTGTGTGCGCCTGCCTATTTGCGTGAGTGCGTGTCTAGAACATAGAGAAGGAACATCAAGTCTTAGAAACCATCTTCCTTTAAGAACATCACCATCAACCCACAAACCATCAAGAAAATCAACAATCATTCCTTGTTTTGACTGAAGATTAATGAAACCTAGCCAACCATAATGAAACTCTTAACTGGAAAAAATGAGTTCCCTTAATTTTTCGACTTTTCCCAGATATATTCAGTAGATTTTTTAGATCTCCTCAAAATCCATGATGTACAGTAAAGTAGAAAAAGATTGCAAATAGTAAAGGAAGAAATGAAAGTGTAATTAAAGAGGAGTACAAAATAAAGAAAAATAAAGAAAAGGTAATGACGTGAGGGTAATGAGGTGCCATGAGGATAAAAGAACACTAAATTGTTTTCTATTGCAACTGACTGGCTCCATGAGACACACACACACACACATACACACACACACACACACACACACACACACACACACACAGGCAGAGACTAAAAGACAGGGAGGAAATAGACAGAATATATCCAAGCTAATTAGCCACATAAAATCTTCCTAATTACCAACGTCTCTCTCCCTCCCTCCCTCCATGTCTCTCTCTCTCTCTCTCTCTCTCTCTCTCTCTCTCTCTCTCTCTCTCTCTAACTTTCTTGTCCTCTCTTTTATATTAGTCTCTCCACCATAACTTCCCTTCCCCACTATCCTCTTCCCACTTGCGCTTACCAATTCTCCCTCCCTCCTCTCTCTCTCTCTCTCTCTCTCTCTCTCTCTCTCTCTCTCTCTCTCTCTCTCTCTCTCTCTCTCTCTCATCGTACCCCTCGTAATTATCGCCCTCCACCACAAGCTCCCAAACAGCTTATTATGGGCAAGTAATTATCGGAGTGTGGGCGTCTGGAGAGCAGGTTGTCATTTTTACACCCGCACTCGGTATGGTGTGTGTGTGTGTGTGTGTGTGTGTGTGTGTGTGTGTGTGTGTGTGTGTGTGTGTGTGTGTGTGTGTGTGTGTGTGTGTGTGTGTGTGTGTGTGTGTGTGTGTGTGTGTATCTGCCTGCCTGCCTGTACATGCCTGTGTGTTTGTGTGTGTGTGGTTGTAATCGCGTTCGTGGGCATATAAATGATGATGATGATAATGATGATGATGATGATGATGATGTTGATGATGATGATGATAATAATAATCTATCTATCTATTGCCAGACGCCTCAATCCCGTTTGGGGTGGCCACAAACAAATCGCCTCCAAGTCGCCCTGTCCCCCGCCATTTCACTACCCTGCTCCCAACTCACATCGCCCTCTCTCATATACCTCTCCACCCCATCCCTTCATCTCATCCTCGGCCTCCCCCTCCCTCTTCCCCTCTCCACCTCACTCACATACACTCTCTTCGTCAGTCTTTCACCCTCCATCCTCTCCACATGGCTAACCCACCTCAGTGTGTTCCTCATAACGCTTCCTATCACATCCAAATCAACACCACAACGCTCTTTTATATCCTCATTCGTCAGCCTGTCTCTCCATGTGACTCCACAGGCTCCTCTTAAATAACTCATTTCCACTGCTCTCACTCTTGACTTGTGTCCTTCCAACAACGTCCAAGCTTCACTTCCGTACCTTAGAGTTGGTATCACAATACTGTCATGTAGTAACTTTTTCACTTCCATGCTCACTTCCCTGTTTCTTATCACTGCTTTCAAAGAACCAGCAACCTTTCTTCCCTGCTGTACCCTTTCAAACACTTCACCCTCCAAACCTCCATCCTTACTCATCACACTACCCAAGTACTTAAACGTACTCACATTTTCCAATTCCTCACCATCCAACCTCGCTGTACATTCACTGACTTCACCTCTCTCAAAGACCATCACTTTACTCTTCCCTACATTCACCTTTAGATTCCGTTTCTTACACACTCTCCCAAACTCATCCACCAAGCCTTGCAGCTCCCCTTCGTCTTCACTCAACAACACAGTATCATCTGCAAACAACAGTACAGGGAGTTTCCAAACACTATCTTCTCTCACCAGGGCCACTCCAACATCCACTACCCTACCTATAATAATAATAATAATAATAATAATAATAATAATAATAATAATAAATAATAATAATAATAATAATAATAATAATAATAATGATAACAATAATCATGAAAATAATATAATAATAATAATAATAATAATAATAACAATAAAAAGGTAATAGGCTATCCATGCATTATCCAATCCTTTTTTTGCCCCATCAGGAGCGTAGGGACCCGCCGCTAGGCTACTCAGTCCTGGCATCCAACTTAAAGGTGACCAGCCTCATTTTCCCCTGAGTGGCATAATATGAGCAATAAACCCCAACCACCCCTTAGATGGAAACTCTTAAAGGGTCCATCCCGCTAGAGAACCTTGACCTACTACACCACCAGGCGGCATCTGGGTATATGGTTACCACCCAGCGTAATAAATGCTTTCCTGAGTTCCAAGAAACCATTTGGCTTATCACTCGGTGTTGAGTCACGTAAAGGCAGCTCTACTAGCTGTCTACTTCTTCCTTCACCTTTATCATTCCTTCTCTGTGCCAGCACTCCTATCTTCCTGTTTCTTCCATCATTCGCGTCACTTTTTGTTGCTCTTCTTTCTTAAGTCTACTTAGCTTCTTTCCACTTTAGGTGGTTCTGCACTGAGTGAAGAGCTTACTGATTTCCTGTAGCCCAGAAATCCATTTACAGCCCTGGGTGGTAACCATATAACAAAATACTGTGGTATTTTGTAGCCTGCTATGGTGCCCCTGAAATCCAGGGAGAAAGATGCAAATGCGGCCTCCATCCAGGAGCCAAACTTCCACACTCTTCCCCGCGCAACGCTGTGGCAAGGCGCTGTCTTACGTAAAGAAATATCGGTTCACTTCACGGGGCGTAGCTTCCCTGCGGTTAAGGGGTCTGCTCAGCCAGGCAGACTCAACAATATTTCAGTGTTTGATGATACTTCTTGGCTTTAGTATTCACTAGTATGATATTGCCAAATTTTTCCAGCATATAAAATAACAAGAAGCGGTGTCAAGGCACAGCAAACCCGTCTCCGGCAGTCATTTTAGTGCTGATGTATAAGCACAACAGAATATCTAATCAAAGATGTCACTTATCAAATTTGGAGTTAATCGAGTGAATATTAACGATTTCATGCCAATTTGAAATTTTTGGCCCGACCCACCTGGTATTGACCCCCCAGACCGCTAACTGGGAGGTGACCCCCTGATGTAATGAGGCATGTTATAGGATGCAGATTTGAAAGATGCACCTTTAGGTTTGGGTTTCATTTCGATATGACGAATTTGAAAGGAGTTATGGCGAGTAAACGATTTTTACCCGTCCTTGTTTCTTTACATTCGTTGTCCCTACAGCCTGGGCCTTAACCCAGTTAGGCCCAAAAGTTAACAGGTGATCAGAAGGTCATAGCTCATCATCCCTGTAATTTTAGTCAATATCGCACCAGCGGTTATCGCGTGATTTTTTTAACAGACAGACAAATAAGCAAACACACAGGCAAACAGGGTGAAAACAATACCCGTCCCCGAGCCCCTCCTGGGCGGGGACGAGTAACAATACTGCCAGTTTGATAATAATACAGCACCACATCCAACACCGCTTGTTACAATGGCATTAGAGTGACTGATGATAAAGTGGATTGCTCATTATACCCGGCTTACAATGGCGTTGCACTGCGGTGTTTACATATCATCCTCATTACATCCAATGCATTGTATGTCGTGCAGTATGGCTGGCCTTCCTAGTTACTGATTGTGTGTGTGTGTGTGTGTGTGTGTGTGTGTGTGTGTGTGTGTGTGTGTGTGTGTGTGTGTGTGTGTGTACCTGGACACATACTGACGTGGGCTGTGTGGCGGAAATGATAAGAGCGGTAAATACGCAGTTCAGAATAATGCAGGCCAACGACACGACATAACAGTGAATACGTGTCACTGTTAAAATCTTGTATGCTTATGCCCCCCTCGCACACACACACACACACACACACACACACACACACACACACACACACACACACACACACACACACACACACACACACACACACACACACATACACACACACACACACTCATTTTCTCTTTTCCTCTGCTTCCTCATCTATCTATCTAAAAATCTGTTACTCTATCTACCTATATATCTACCTGTCTATCTATAAGTTATGGTGAACGAAATAATCTGTTCCAATATAAAGAATATCATTAACACCTGTCACTTCATTCAATGGTCAAGTGCAATCTGACTGGAGGGTCCATTTGACTAGTAACCAAGGAGACTCATTGCTACCTAGTAACTAAGGCTCACTGAATTCAATGCAACCAGGACTCAGTATTGCAGTTGAGAGGGTGGTCCAGTTCCACCAGATGAAAACTAAATACTAGAAAGCGTTCAGGGAGCTCATACCTCCGCCAATGCCACTGTCTTTAAAAAGGATCCGGATCCGGATCCTCGCCCAAATTTAATCAATTCTTTCTTAGTCCATGTTCCACCTTTCCACAAAATTTCCTTGAAATTCATTGAGCACTTTTGGAGATATTGTGCGCGATACTCCATATCCGGATCCGAAGCCAGTAAAAAATTTAATCGTTTCTTCCTTGGACCGTGGCTCATCCTTTCACAAAACTTCATTGAAATCCGTTCATAACTTTTTGAGTAATCCTGCTAACAGACAGACAGACAAACAGTTCAACGCGGAATTAAAAATAACCTACTTCGCGGAGGCAATAACCTAAAAAAAGAAATTAGTGGAGGGGCGCAATCACACGAAAATTTCGAGCTTCTCAGTTCGTTTGCTCGGTCAAAAAAAAAAAAAAAAATGGTGTTTCAAATCCAAGAGTTTTTCAGGGATGTGTGGAGGGAAAGGGTGCGAGAGAACTGGGGAGAAATGTTTACAGATGGAGAGAGAGGGGGAGAGAAACTGAGTGAGAGAAAGAGAAAGGGAGAGAGAGAGAGAGAGAGAGAGAGAGGTGGGTCGTCTGGTATGGTGAGGACATAATATAAAAAGGAATTCTGAATACACGTTATTTTTACGTGTTGCGTATTGGAGGAGTATTGGGAGAGACAGCAGGCGAGCGGAGGGGTGGTAATGAGGTCTGTGTGTGTGTGTGTGTGTGTGTGTGTGTGTGTGTGTGTGTGTGTGTGTGTGTGTGTGTGGACAGAGAAATATCAGGCCTATTACAGCTTGGGAATAATAACAAGAAGAGGGACGCAAATGTTGAAGGTAAATATTAGGTAAACTTTTGTACCTCCCTGTAGATGAAGCGTTTCCCAAGTACACCCTATCAGTTTCGCTTTTGTGTATTTTTGTATATAAACCTTCACTCAGTATACACTCTGCTACCTAAGTACTCTCACAGTGTACCTCTTGTTCTCTCTCTCTCTCTCTCTCTCTCTCTCTCTCTCTCTGTTAAACAAAATCGTCTGTAGGTAGTAAGAGTAAAGTATTAAAATCGTCACTACATATATTGGATCCAGATTTCAGTTAATTATATTACAAGGCACAAAAAAAAAATGTACCTTGGTTTATATGCGTGTAATTGTGTCATCATTCATCACAATCTGTTTCTCTTTGCGGGTAAATGAAGGAAACACTGGGGAGATTATGGTTCTGACTGCGGTACAAACTAAGT
Source organism: Coenobita brevimanus (assembly GCF_032717465.1). Lineage (NCBI taxonomy): Eukaryota > Metazoa > Arthropoda > Malacostraca > Decapoda > Coenobitidae > Coenobita > Coenobita brevimanus. Next base: position 2,919,039 of record NC_137035.1, read on the forward strand.
CATTGAATTCTATTTTGGAACACACACACACACACACACACACACACACACACACACACACACTAGCATATACTACCAAAGGATATGAGCAGAAGAGTTATCAGGGAGTCCGCATTACCCAGAAGTGTCTCAAAAGTGGTTGCACTGATTAGAGTACCGACCAGAAAAACAATCATTCTTCCTCTTTGTTTTGATATACATACACGTTCTGTACTAGCCCACTTTTAGTCTTACAACATATATATTTAGCACATTTCACTGCCTGACACTGTAGAAGAAGCCTCAGTGAAAAACAGTGGGATCTTGAAAGGACTTCCCCCGCCTTAGTCTTTCTCCTGTGCGCCTAATTCTTGTCTCTCTCTTGGAGTGGAAGAATTCACTTGTTGATATGTGTTTGCGTCACGGAGGTAGTAGGTCTAAGAATCTATTGCTGTTTTTCCTTTCTTTCTTTACTATTTTCCCATTTTTCTTTTATCTTTTCCCTTTTTAATTGACAATGATCCCTAACTCCTTCAGCGCAGTTATAATTTGGACCATTTGCTGCACACATATTTTTAAGCAATATTTTGTAAAGCTTGTGGTCAATAAAATAAATTATCTATCTATCCATCTGTATTTCTACCTATCTATTTATCTGTCTGTATCTACCTACCTATTTATCAGTCTATCTTTCTGCCTATCAATCTGTCTAAGTTTAATGTGAGTTAAAGGTCATTTTAACTAGTAATCAAGAAGTCTCACTCCTAGCCCATAACAAAGGCTCACCCAATTTCATGCAACCACAAATTAATATTAATATTTTGGGGAGTGGCTCAGTTCTGTCGGGTGAAAACAAGCCTACTCTTGTTCCCTGATGATAATAATAATAATAATAATAATAATAAGGGTTGCGACAGAGTACCTTGCTACTTTATCCCTTCTCTCTCAGCTAAGGTGTGGAAGTAAATAATTGTTTATATGTTTCTGTGTCACATGAAAGAATCTTTATAAAAAAAATGGAATAATAACGTCAACATAGGCTTCCTCTGCCTCTCACTCAGCCCTTTCTTGAGCTTACTTTTTGTCTCCTTGCAAGAAAGTGGAAGAAAATGTCTGCTCATACTTTTTTCTTTGTCTTTTTTTTTTCTTTTGCCCAAGCCCCCAATACCCTGTGATAAAAGACTTCCCAGGAAAATACAGTGGCTTCGACAAAGAATTCCCCTGCCTCACCCTTCCCTCTATAGGCCTACCTGTTGAGGAGGTAAACACACACACACACACACACACACACACACACACACACACACACACTTTTTTTGTCATTTATGTTTAACTTGCAATTCCCGGACGAATTAATTCAGCTTAATTAGAGACAGCTGGTTGCAAAGTAGTTAATGAAGAGTTTGTATCCATTGACTACGAAGTTAAAAAAGCTAGAAGTAAAACGAATAAACTAAAACACACACACACACACACACACACACACACACACGTCACCGTATATAAGGGGTTTCGAGTCTCCAGCACTACGCAAATAGAGGAGAACCTCCGTGCATAACAACAAGTGTTCGACAAAGGGGCCTGTTGTCGCTTCTTCGCGTCGCTCCGAGGTACTGGAAACTTTATCTCGCATCCTGGATTTGTTTTTCGCAAGAGGACCGGAGGACGTGGGGAGACTCTTGCATTCTTCTCACCTCCTCTTTCCTCTTCGTTCCTCTTCTTTCAGCCTAAAACAGACAAGCGTTGGTACTGGGATACGAGCAATTGCTTCTTGTGTGAGTTTTGTAATTTTGCTTTTGTATATTTGGTCATGTGGAGAGGATGGAGAATGAGAGACTGTCTAGAAGAGTGTATGTGAGTGGGGTGGAGAGGGAGAGAAGGAGGGAGATACCAATGGAGGGATGGAGGGGAGAGATTTAGCGTGGGGAGGGGGTGAACTGGAGGGGGCGGCCAAATGACAGAAGACAGGGAGACGTGAAATGAAGGCGATTTGTTGGTAGCCACCCTTAACGAAATTAAGACGTGTGGCAATTGAGAGAGAGAGAGAGAGAGAGAGAGAGAGAGAGAGACAATACTTTAAAAATCTGGCCCCTGCTAAGCTCAGAATGCCTATCTATGTTTGTATGTATAGACTCCTAAAGATCAGAAAAAGAGAGAGAGAGAGTAGAGAGGATGCCTATGTTTTTTATGTGTAGGCTTCCAGAGATCAGAGAAAAACAGCCATATTTTCGGAAGTCACACTCCCGTAGAGATGAAAGGAGTCTGCTGTATTTCCTCCCCCCTCCTCCTCCTCGACACTTCTTAGCTTGTGTCCTTTTTCTTAGTTTTTATTTTCCATTTTTATCATGTACTGTCCTCTCAGCTCTCTCTCTCTCTCTCTCTCTCTCTCTCTCTCTCTCTCTCTCTCTCTCTCTCTCTCTCTCTCTCTCTCTCTCTCTAACTTTCTTGTCGTATATTTTATCTTAGTGTCTCCCTCATATCTTCCTTTCCCTATTATCTCCTTCCCACTTACGCTCACCAATCCCCTCACCCTCCCTCCCTCTCTCTCTCTCTCTCTCTCTCTCTCTCTCTCTCTCATCTTCCCCTACGCCCTTTTTTACCCACTCTCCAAGTTTTCTCATGTGTCTCAATATTTCTTTTTCCACGTCATTTGATTAACCCTCCTTGGTGACTCTCCTCCCCTCATTATTCATTCAGGAAACTTTCATTCATTTGTCATTTTTATTTATTTTCGCCTTTATTCTCGTTATTACCTGGTCAAGCGAGGTATTTATTCATTCCACGCTTGTCTGACCGCCTAGTGGGTTCAGACGCCCCTATCAGATGTAGCAAGTAAGGGTTTAACTACTGAGGATGGTTAGAATTTATGTCACACCGAATGCTACCCAGGGAAGAACGACTGGTCATTCTACTCAAACATTTAGACATACTAACCTTGCCCCGGGCGCATACGCTCGTGAGGCTTCAATAAAGACGCCGTAACGTTTTTTTTTTTTTTAATCCTCTCACTTGATGTGGTGATGCCTACTTCTTCCTTCCCCTTTTTCATTCTCTCTTTGCCCTTCTCTTTGCCTATTTCTCCCTTTCCTTCCTGTTACTTTTATTACCCTTCCCTCCACTTCAGATGCCTCTACTGTACACTGAGTGACAAGCCAGATAGTTCCAGTAACCCAGAAAACCATATCCAACGCTGGGTGGTAACCATACAACCAAATAATGGGGTGAAGTGGAGCCTACTATGATGTCCTAGTCAATGGGGTGGACAGACGCATATACGGCATCCATCCATGAACCAAACATCCACACTAATCCCCGCGCTTAGCTGTGGTGAAGCGCTGTCAGCCGCAAGGGAAGTTCGGTCCAATGCACGAGAGGGCCCTGCAGGGAAAGTTGCTTGCCGTCGGTTAATGGGTATGCTCGGCGAGACAGAGTGAGGATGATCAACAGTAAAAACAACAACAATAACAACAACAAGTGCTTAGTAAAAGGGAGAAATTTGTGTTATTTGTATGTGTGTGTGTGTGTGTGTGTGTGTGTGTGTGTGTGTGTGTGTGTGTGTGTGTGTGCTTTCTCTGATCTGTATGTCTCTGCCTACATGTCTGTCTCTACGTCTCTGTCCCTTTCTGTCTCTGAAACGCCATCATCATCATCATCATCATCGTGAGCTATTATCATCATCATCATCATCATCATCATCATCATCAACAACAACAACATCATCATCATCATCATCATCATCAACAACAACAACATCATCATCATCATCATCAACCCTCATTTAAGCTTATCATTTTCCCTGTCAATGCTCGAATAAGGAGAGAGAGGGAGAGAGAGAGAGAGAGAGAGAGAGAGAGAGAGAGAGAAGCAATTTGAGGGATTTTGTGAACTCAAGATGTCGGATTTCTTTTAATGGATCCGAATATTACGTTCCCTGGCGCTCCACCGTTTTGTGTCTCATTTTCCTTGCTCATATTATCTCTCTCTCTCTCTCTCTCTCTCTCTCTCTCTCTCTCTCTCTCTCTCTCTCTAAATAACGCATGCCGTTCCCAATTTGGCCATGATACCCTCACAGATTATATTACTGCCCAGTCACTGCATCTCTCTCTCTCTCTCTCTCTCTCTCTCTCTCTCTCTCTCTCTCTCTCTCTCTCTCTCTCTCACACACACACACACACACACACACACATCATCATCATCATCATCATCATCATCATCCTATGTCCCACTAATCCACAAGGTGATTATAATTCCTCTCCTTCCTTGACTACTGAGTCACGGTTGCATAAAACTTGATGACCCCTAGCAATGAGGTAGGAATGAGACTCCTTGGTCACTAGTCAAATTAACCTCTAATCTGACACCACTTGGCCATCAATCGAGCTGAAAGGAGTCAGCAATCTTTGTCTGATGAAATTAAGCATCCAATACAGCCATGCAACATCACATGCTCCTCTCAAGTAATTCCACCGCTCTTACTTGTTATCTGTGTCCAGGCTTCGCTTCCATACGTTAGAGTAATTTCATTTCCATCCCTACTTTCCTGTTCCCAATTATTGCGCTCTGTATTCCTGTGTAACATATCCTATTTTGACATATATTTCTAGATATGAGGTATATAGGGTGAGTAAGTGACTATGTGGACCACTTGACTAAGAAGGTGTTTTGCCTTTGAGCCACCTAGCTGTATTGCAGAAGTGTGGGGTGAGGGCAGACCAAGAAGTAAGCTGAAAAGTTAGTTAACAGAACAAGGACCTGGGGGTTGCACGTACCTCCTCGCTGACTGTGTTCCTCCCTGATAAACCTTAAGAGTGTCGGACGGAATTTATATGAACCTGAAACACAACCCACAATTTCCTTCCCTGCTGTTCCCTTTCATGAAGGTCATTCTCTTAATTCTCGCCGCGGTTCACCACACACACTAAATATTTGAAGGCTCTCACATTCTCCATTTCCTGAGCGTTCACCTTCTCTCTGCAGCCTTGACCTCATTCCTCTCAAAGGCAATAACTTTACTTTTTACTACATTCATTCTCTAATTTCGCTTCTTACACACGCGTCGACACTGACTCGCCATGCACTGCAACTCCCTCTCTCCATTAATTAACCGAACAGTATCATCAGCAACACTACAATTCCCTAACTCTACCCTCCATCACTCAAGACATTTCAACATCCACTGCTCTGCCTTGTACTTCTCTGATAACATCCCTCATCCACTCAATATAGTGCCGAATGACAAGCCAAATGGTCTCTGCAGAACCAGGACACCATTTACCACACTGGATGATAACCATATACCCAAACCCACGTGTTCCCAGCGCGTCACGGAAGCAACCAAGAGTGTACGTGGAAGGTTAGTGACCCGCCCAGTAAAAAGAGCCTAACTAAACATACAACCTTACCTAAGTTACGACAGGGGATCGTAAGTTCGTTTGTGTATCCGGCTGGTGTAAAATGTCTTCACTCTTCACCTGGCACTTTGGCTCTATGCTCTTTTCATTCTATCTTGGCCCAAATTTCGTCCTATTGTGGTTTATTTCACGTAGTTCAGTGACCGAAAACTGAAAACATAATTATTCTACATCCTTTCGCATAGCACTTCTTCGTGATTAGTACGATATTCAAATGTTAACTTATACCTCTTGGAGCAGAATTTTGTCCTTCTGTGGCTGATTTCATACAGCTAAATGTCCGAAAAAGACAATACAGTTGCTCTCCATCCTCTCACTTTGCACTTCTTCATGATTAGCGTGATATTCAAGTGTTATTTTATATTTTTACCCAACATTCAAGAAGAGAAGATGGTAATTTTAGGCCAAGTAAAATAATAATAATAATAATAATAATACAATTATTATTATTATTATTATTATTATTATTATTATTATTATTATTATTATTATTGTAGCAGCCGTGGCTCAGTGGGTTAGAGCGCTCCGCTCTGACCGAAGGGTCGGAGGATCGAATCCACCCAAGGGTCATTGGTAGACATCAGGAAGGGCATCCGGTCATAAAATGCTACACGCTCCAAACCAAAGTCCTCTACCCAGGGGCAACGCCTTAGCCCTTATCCAAAAAAGGGGGTACCTGGCGTAAAAAACTATATATTATTATTATTATTATTATAATAATAAAAGTGTGGAATCCATCATTTCTTGTGATACGCTATGCATATGAAACTTAGACATTGGTTCGTATTCACGTCGGTTCAAGAAGCTCCCTAACACCTTTTCCTACGCGATTTATTTTGCTCAGTGCACTTTGCTGTCCCCTTCTAGATATACAAACCATTCTAATATCACCATACATTTCATGATTAACGTACAAAATTACACCAACCCTGCATGGAAAGGAAAGGAGAGAGAGCCACGACTATATCCAAAAATACCTAGCTAAGGAAGAGGCGCTAAGTGCTGGTATTTTGGTATTAATGGGGTGTTTTATGGCATACAATTACGTCATATAGAAAAGTAATTAAGACGGTAATTGAGACTAATTAAAACTATAATCTAGTTTATATTCACAAATAATTTCATCCATCCATGTATCACCCACTCCTTTATAGCCCAGACAGGAGCGTAGGGACCTGGGGTTAGGCGAATTAGTCCTGATATGAAAGGGGATAGTGACCGGTCGCAGTACCCTGAGTGGCAATATATGAATACTATACTCTAACCCTCCCTCGATATAAACCCTTAAATACCACATCTATTTGGAGAGTCTCACTATACTGCTTTTACTATACCTTGGCCTAAAACCTCCATCTTTAAATCTTGAGTGAATAGTAACACTTGAGTAATACTAGAATATGATGTTAGCCATGAAAAAGTGCTATGGAAAGACTGTAGAGCCATAGCATTGCCTTTTTCTGCCAGTTAGCTACAAAAGGACTAAAATCTAGGCCAGGTTAATATAAAAGACCTAGTAGACCACCAGGCTCCTACTTCATTATATGGTTACCACCCAGCGTAGTCAATGATTTCCTGGGTTATAGGAAGCGATTTGATTTGCTGTCCAATGTAAAGACACCTGAAGTCAGCACAACATCAAGTGAGAGGATGGAGAACGCCCTCACCTACCACGCAAAAATGAACTAAATGCATTAAATCATTCCTGCTAACATTAATCAGTGACTAGAGAGAGAGAGAGACAGAGTGTGTGTGTGTGTGTGTGTGTGTGTGTGTGTGTGTGTGTGTGTGTGTGTGTGTGTGTGTGTGTGTGTGTGTTTTAGACGTGGCACAAATATTAAGAATAAGGACCCATAATAGCGTAGTTTATAAGAGAAGAAAATCCACATTACACTTGGTAAATCTTAAAAAACATAAGGACATGATATTTTTGCTTCCGTGTTGCAATTTTACCTTCATTTCCCGGAAGCTGTGAAGAGAGCGGAGCGTAGTAATGTGTGTGAGAATTTCTTGGTTGAATTGGACGTGCGTGTGTGTGTGTGTGTGTGTGTGTGTGTGTGCGTGTGTGTGTGTGTGTGTGTGTGTGTGTGTGTGTGTGTGTGTGAGAGAGAGAGAGAGAGAGAGAGAGAGAGAGAGAGAGGAAGTAAATATAAATGATAAAACGATAGAGCATTGGAAATCATAATACTCAGACCCATAAGAAGAAAACCGATATCCTGTGTCTCCAATATCCTGGAAATTCTCTCTCTCTCTCTCTCTCTCTCTCTCTCTCTCTCTCTCTCTCTCTCTCTCCCTCTCTCTCTCTCCGACTTCGTACCCATCTTATCTGCATTCATTAGACTCTGGACATGCACTAGGGAGCCTGTTCTTTAGGTCCAGAAATCCACTTACTCCCCACCTACACAGTCTGGACACATCGCCTGGTCCCTTGATCGTACCTTAAGCGGATCCAATGATTTCCTAACAAACCTCCCTTGGCGATTTATCCAGCACATTCCACCTCACTGTTATTTATCACTGAGGAAAACGACAACTAATTTTAAACACTGAAATAATATAGAAATAGAGTTAAGGCGAAATATGCTATACCCTTTTCACCATAACCTGGCTCAGATTTTCTTTTGGGCTTTTATTTCACGTACTTTGACTCTACCTTTCCATGGAACTTCTTCGTGACTAGCATCGTATTCTAGTCCTAGTTACAGCTCCGCATTCAAGAAGGAGAGAAGGCAATTTTAGGCCAAGTTAAAGTGAACAGAGAATGATAACCATGAAGACTCATTCCTGCCTGTTTTTGCTATTAACCAAGGAGACTCATTCTTACCTCACACCTCATCGATTATAGTTTAGTATATATTCAATTTGTCACACTTCCACAGTCCCATCAGGTGAAAACATAAAGTCTACGGACAACCAACCCTCCACTCCAACTATACTCCTTTTCCTCTAACCTGGTCTAAAATTGGTGTCTATCCAACTTGAAGAGTGAGTTGTGACAATAGATTAACACTAGACTATGATGCTAGTCACGATGAAGTGCCAAAGAAAGGTTGTAGATCCGTGGGACTGTATCTCTCTCTCTCTCTCTCTCTCTCTCTCTCTCTCTCTCTCGGAAATAACCTGCGAGGGGACGAAAATCTGGATCAAGTAAATGTAAAAATCGCATGCAAATGGCCATCAACGGAGCCTAAAGGGGTTGGGGATCTTTGCCAGCTTAAAATGAAAGTCCTATAACACCCCCCAACCCTCTTGTGATGTGCTAGGGTTATCACATTCACATCTGGTGTTATGGTGATAGTGTAGGTGTTTTATTATTATCGGTGGAGCAATACGGAAGATGAGATAGTGCTGTGATATCGTAGTCGAAGTCCCGTAAGATATATATGTAGTGAGGCAGGAACGGTATGGGAGACGGCAGTGTGTGTGTGTAGGGTGGGGTGTGTTGGGGGTGGTGTGTGTGTGTGTGTGTGTGTGTGTGTGTGTGTGTGTGTGTGTGTGTGTGTGTGTGTGTGTGTGTGTGTGTGTGTGTGTGTGTCTCTGTGTCTGTCTGTCTGTCTGTCTGTCTGTCTGTTTATGTCTATGTGTGTGATATTCTCTCCGAGAAAGAGAGTATGTTTTCACCCCTGTTTGTTTGTTTATCTGTTAACAGTAGTACTCAAAAACTAAAAAAGAGATTTGGACCAAATATGGTGGGTAGATAGCCCATGTCCCAGGGAACAATCCATTAACTTTTGGTGCCAATCCGGATCGTATTACAGATTCTGGATCCGGAAAACACTTTTTGCGAAACCCTGATCAATGATGAGAAAACCTATCCCATTATAAAGAGTGGTTTGGAAATTACGCTGCCTTTGTCGGATAGATGCGCTCCACTGAGTGCCCCTCTGATGTTCTCGCAGCCTCCATCTCCTTAACCTCATCAGCCCAAGGACGTCTTTCATATATTATTCTTACTTTTTACAAACATTTATATTCAGCTTAGGAGACACATTTCTAGCTGAAGGAGGCAGAGGTATATATATATTATTTTCCTTTTTAAAAGCTATTTTTGTTATCAAGCTGCATAAAACTGTCAGGACGTAACATGCATAAAAAACAGAATAAGGAATCGCAAAGAAGGGGTTATGAGCGAAAGAAAAGCATATTATTAATGGTTATTCCTTAGAAGAAGGAGGAGGAGGAGGAGGAGGAGAAGAGCAAGACGAAGAACAAGAACAAGAAGAAAAACAACAAGAAAGAGGAGGAGAAGAAAAAGTACAAGAACAAGAAAAAAGTAATATTGTTTTCGGCTTGTGTTGCATATCGTATAACTTTTCCGGAAGGTGAGCAATGAGAAAGACTTTTATATCCGTGCGAAGAGTATGTTTAGCTATACTGAAGAGGCGAGTGTCGTATGTGCTAAAAGACGGACAAGCAGGGAGACGCAGGGAGAGGTGAGAAATATTTGCCAGAGAGAGAGAGAGAGAGAGAGGCAGTTTGCAGGATCTGAGAGACTCCAAATGTTGAATTTCTTTTAATGGCCCTAAGTATTATGATCTCTGGCGGTCGAGAGAGAGAGACAGACAAAGATAGACAGAGAGAGGCAGACTGACAAAGAAACATAATGATAGACAGAGAGAGACAGGCAGACAGACAAAGATACACAGAGAGAGACAGGCAGACAGACAGACAAAGATAGGCAGAAAGAGAGACAGACAGATAAAGATAGACAGAGAGAGACAGGCAGACAGACAGACAAAGATAGACAGACAGGCAGACAGACAGACAAAGAAAGACAAAGACAGACTGAGAGAGAGACATGCAGACAGACAGACAAAGAAAGAAAGACAAGGATAGACAGAGAGAGACAGACAAAGACAAAGACAGACAGACAGACAGACAAAGAAAGACAGACAGACAGTGAGAGACAGGCAGACAGACAGACAAAGGGCTCTAATATAGACATAATATGCTAGAGCCTTTGAGATCATAATACTCAGTGCCATTAACAGAAGCCGAATTCCCTAGTCTCCAAAATCCTGCAAAGTGCCTCTCTCTCTCTCTCTCTCTCTCTCTCTCTCTCTCTCTCTCTCTCTCTCTCTCTCTCTCTCTCTCTCTCTCTCTCTCTCTCTCTCTCTCTCTCTCTCTCTCTCTCTCTCTCTCTCTCTCTCTCTCATAATTATAACTTTATCTCCATCAAGTAATAGCACAATTTTCTTCCTTTCATCTCCGCCCCCAGTCTTGCAATCTATTTATCTTTCTTTTTTCCCACTTTCTTTCTCTCTCTCTCTCTCTCTCTCTCTCTCTCTCTCTGCTCTGTTTTCCTTGCCCTTTTATTTTTCTTTTCTTTCTAGCTCATTTCCTTCCTGCTTGTCCCTTCTTTTTTCCTCGTTTCTATTACATTTTTTCATTAATATTTCTTCCTTGTTTGTTTTTTATTTACTTAGATCCGTGTGCGATATTTTATTCTTGTGTGTGTGTGTGTGTGTGTGTGTGTGTGTGTGTGTGTGTGTGTGTGTGTGAGAGAGAGAGAGAGAGAGAGAGGATGCAGCAATATGTCAAAGGTTAAGGTCACATGGCAAGGTCAACTTAAAGTCTATCCAATTATAGCCAAACTGTATGGAAGGGCTCTGGATAATGCAAGGATTAGGGGCTTTGGTTCTGAGAAAAACCAAAGGTGAAGGTCACAGAGGAAGGTCAAATGCCAAGATCACAATACATGGTCAACGCAGACACTTTTGATCTGATTTTAACTCAAGGAAAGATTAATGGTCAGGCAAGAAGGAAGACAATCGATTTTGACAGCAATTAGAATGAGGTGAAGGTCACAGAGTTGAGTCAAAAGTTCTCCCCTTAAATTTATTGGTATTCGAGGTTGTAGCACATTCTGAACACTCCTTCCTGCTCTCTGCATTCTTCCTTCCTCTCCTCTGCCCCGTTCAGTTCGTTCTCTTTTCATCTTTTTATTTTACCTCCGCTGACAAAGTTTTTCGGAGATTACGTATTCACCCGTGTCTGTTTGTATTCAAGATATCTCAAAAAAGACGTTATTGGACTTCGATGAAATGTACTGAATAGGTTGGCAGCGAGTCGGGGATGAGTTGTTTGGATTTTGAGATGAATGAGGATGAGGAGGCAGGAATAAATCATAAATATTACTAGCACCGGCGGAGGTATGTGCTATCTGGTAACCTGTAACACTATAACATTCATCCTATCGTTAATCAGGCGTGTACCGTTTTTGCAGTACATCCTAATTTTGATAATCCCAGGATGATCACCCTTTCCCCTTTCTTTATTTCTACTCTGACCTAACCTAATCTAACAGACAAATCTAAATGACTAACGAACTAACCTAACCTGATACTAAGAAACCACACCTAACCTAACCTATCCTAACCTAGATTTTCCTGGATAAGAAAAATACAAACTGGTATATAGAAGGTAAATTGGCGACCTGACACATCCTAAATTAATTCAGACTGACCTAATTTCCAAGGATATAATGAACGTGTGGAAAATTAGGCTTTTTTTATAGCTCTTAACTGCACGAGGGGTATAAAAGGCAGATATTCCAGCTTTTCTAAGTCCTAATCTTCTCCTAGAACACAATGGGCCGTGTACTGCTAGGAGACGAGAGACAATGGGGAAACAGACTGTGCTTAGGAGTCTGACCGGTCAGTGAACTGTACTCGTGGTCTTGAGGTTACGAACTGGAACTACGATAACGGGAAACAAACTGAGCCCAACAGTCTGACAGTATAGGACGCCAACAAGGGGTCTTCCGGTTGCGAGGTGTTTGCACTAACCAAAGTACAGTGTGAAACAAAAGTTTGCTGGTCGCTCCAATGCTTCCTCTTCACACTGGATATTATAACAGGGAGTATTAGCACGGCCAGAGGAAAACACCAGGCCTCTCTCAGCTTAGTCATTTTACCTAACTGTCACCTTTTATCACTCTCACTTTAGGTGGCTCTACACTGAATGACACGTCTAATAGTATCCTGTAACCGAGGAAACTTTACAAGTAAGAAACCATATAGACAAATACAGGGTGATGTGGAGCCTGCTACGGTGCCCCTGCTGACTGAGTGAAGAGATGTTAATCCATGAACCAAACTTCACTTCTACACTCTTTCCATCGCCTCATTGCAGCAAAGTACAGGCTGCCGCAAGGGAACACCGGATCACTGCACGGGACGAAAATGCAGGGCAGATTGGTTCCTGCTGTTGATGGGTCTGCTCGGCCAAATAAACAAGAATTACTCAGCAGCAGCAACAGCCCAGCGAAAGAACGTGATCGGAACGGCATGCAGGGATGGTTGGTTGTCTGTGGTTGATCGGTCTGCTCGGCCTAAAGATCGGATTTATTCAGCAACGGCAACAACAAGAGGAAGGGAAGAGGCATATAAGGTGAACCATTAGGCGCACCATTGTTCCCGACTGTACCCTCACCTCTCACCATTACCCATTGAGAGTAATATCGGCCTAAGGGGTAAGGGGCACTCAGCTTTAACCCTCCCGTGTCTGCATGAGTGACGCTCCCTCTTCACAGATTATCCACCTTTTCCACCACTTAGTCAGGTAGGTCGACAGGCAGAAAGGCAGGCAGGCTCGTCTCCGGGTCTGCCTTGGTCTTTCTTTGCTGCCTTTTTTGATCGCTGCTGAGACGAGGGGGAGTGGGGGAAGGGGAGGTTGAGGCCAGTTGCGTGGAAAAACTGGAGAGAGAGAGAGAGAGAGAGAGAGAGAGAGAGAGAGAGAGAGAGAGAGAGAGAGAGAGAGAGAGGGGGGGGGGAGATAAAATCGTCTAGAGGTAGGAGTGGGAAGTCAATTGCTTGGAAAAGACTGCATAGAGAGAGAGAGAGAGAGAGAGAGAGAGAGAATAATTTTGTGATGAGTACCATTGTAAAAATATGATAAGTTATAATGATTGAGATTAACCTCTTCAGAACATCATCATCATCATAACCACCACCAATGTTGACAACAATAACCATAAAAACAATGACAACAAAGCAATATACAACACTCTGCAGCAATAACAACTCAACAAAAACACATCAATAACAATAAAAACAGCAATACACACACTGGCGAACGAGGACAATAAAGTAATTCAATTTTAATTCTTCACTGACCGGATTTCTCTCTCTCTCTCTTTCTCTCTCTCTCTCTACTTACCTTACTTCACTTCCTTCCTTGCTACTCCAGTCTTCCCTCAATCCACTCTTCTTTCCTTCTGTTCTTTCTTCCTCTTTTCCGTGTTCCAGAGACTTGTAATCTTTAGTCCTTCGCTTTTCTGTTTTTTTTTTCTTTTCTAATGCATCATCATCATCATCATCATCATCATCATCATCATCATCATCGTTTTATTTTTTATACCCAATTAAGAATGGGATCTTTCCTTCATTCCTCCTCCCCCTGCTTCTTCCATCCCTTCCTCTTTCCTTCATTCCTCCCCTTCTTCTCCTTTCCTTCCTTCCTCCCCCTCTCTTTCCTTCATTCCTCCCATCCTTCCTCTTTCCTTCACTCCTCCCTCCTTCTCTTTCTTTCATTCATCCCTTGCTTCCTTCCTTCACTCTTTCCTCCCTCTCTTTCCTTCATTCCTCCCTCTGATCTTTTTCTTCTTCATTCTTTCTTCTCTTTCCTAAATTTCTCTGTTCGTTCACGTTGTCAATTTCTTCCTTCCCCCGTCCTTACTTCTTTCATTCTTCCCTCTTTCCTTTCTTCCTTCCTTCCTTCCTTCTTCCCTTCCCTCCATTCTATCTTGTTTCCTTCCTTTGCTCCCGTCTGATGTCCTCATTTTTCCTCTCCCATTTTCATCCTTTTGTCTCTTATCTCTTCCCATTCATCTCTCTCTCTCTCTCTCTCTCTCTCTCTCTCTCTCTCTCTCTCTCTCTCTCTCTCTCTCTCTCTCTCTCTCTCTCTCTCTCTCTCTCTCTCTCTCTCTCTCTCTCTCTCTCTCTCTCTCTCTCTCTCTCTCTCTCTCTCTCTCTCTCTCTCTCACTTTTGTACCTTTATTCTTACTTCCAATTTCTCTCCGATATACTTTTTCCCTCTCTCTCTCTCTCTCTCTCTCTCTCTCTCTCTCTCTCTCTCTCTCTCTTGCAGTCCAAATAGATTAACTTCTTTTTTAAATTCTCTCTCCCTTTCTCCCTTACACCCACACACACACACACACACACACCTATCCTCTCCCTTTCATCGGTTCTTACCAAATCTCTCCCTGCCTCCCCTCCTTCCTTTCAGTCTTACTCACTCACTCACTCACTCGCTCATTCACTCACTCACTCACTCACTCACTCACTCTCTCTCTCACTCAATCCTCATGTTTTATCTTACTTTTAAGGTATTCATTACGAGGCGATTTGCTTACACCCGCGTTCGTGAAGCGAGAGAGGGTTTGATGTTGCGCTTGACGTGTGTGGGTGTGTCTAGGTCAAATTTCTCTTAAGTCAGGTCAACTTAAACAGTCTTCAACCTGTTTAGACCAAACCTGGGGAAGGGTTGAGGATAAGACAATGCCGATTTTAAGAACAATCAAAGGTCAAGGTCGCTCGGGAAGGTCAAATTTCAACCCGTATGTCTGTGTGAACAAAACAAGTAAATCAGTTTTTATGACCAGATTTTGTGAAAGGGTTGAAGATCAGCCAAGCGGTTGACCAACTGCTTTTGAGAACATTAAGTCAAAGGTCAAAGTCACAGGGGAACGCCAGAGGTCAAGGTAATAAAGCGTGATAAACCAAAAAAATTATCTAATTTAGGCCAAACTCGGTGGAAGGGTTGAGGGTCAGACAAGAAGGAAGTAATTCACTTTTGAGTGCAGTCGCGGAAAGATTAAGGGGCGGTATTCTAGTACGGTAATGGAGCTCATTAACACCTCTTCCTTACCGATTTATTTCCGATTCTGCTCCTTTATCATATTCTTGTGTGTTATGCAATCCAAGTCCATATTAAAAGAACATAAGAAGCAAACCAGAGGATATCAATGGGAAGTTTGGCAAATAAATCGCTAAGGAAGAGGTGTTAGGGAGCCTCTTTACCCTACAAAATTACAAGCCAAGGTCACACGTCAGGTCAATTATACGGTTCTTAAATGAGTTGGTAGACGCGGGTATTGCACACTCAAATTGCTGCATGATTTATTTTTCTTTTTTAATTATATTTATTTTCCAAAAGGGTTTTCAGATTAGGCTGGTTAGATAGTGCCCTCATTAACCCCTTCACTACGATAGGCCTCACCTGTGATTAATACTGCAGGTAGAAGAGGAGTAGAAGGAACGTTGTAGGGATGTGTGTGTGTGTGTGTGTGTGTGTGTGTGTGTGTGTGTGTGTGTGTGTGTGTGTGTGTGTGTGTGTGTGTGTGTGTGTGTGTGTGTGTGTGTGTGTGTGTGTGTGTGTGTGTATGTGTGTGTGTGTGTGTGTGTGTGTGTGTGTGTGTGTGTGTGTGTGTGTGTGTGTGTGTGTGTGTCTCTCTCTCTCTCTCTCTCTCTTCACATAAATTTCCACCTCTCTTTTTCATGTTTCTCATTTCCTTCCCTCTCACTTCCTCATTTCTCTCCCCCTCCCTCTCAGCTAAAAATTATAATTCCTCATCACTGGATCAGCATTTTTTCTCTCGCCTCACTCCCTCTTCCCCTCCCTCCCTCCCTCCCTCCCTCTTTACTCCATACTATCTCTTTCTTACTCCTTTAGTTCTTTCTCTTTCACTCTTTCTCGCTTACCTTTCGCCTTGGTGGTTCTGTCTCATACTCCCTCCCTCCCTCCCTCCCTCCCTCTCTCCCTCCCTCTCACTGTTTTACTTCTTTCCCTTCACTTCGTCTCTCCCCTCCCTCTCCTTCCCCTTCCCTCTTCCTCCTCATCCCTCTCCCTCTTTCTTCCACTCCCTCACCCTCCCAAAATATACTCTTCACCACACTTCCCTCTCAATCCCTCCCTCCCTCCTTCCCTCTCACATGATATCTCCCTCTCACTCGGTTCTCCCCTTTCCTCCCTCTCCCTCCCGGATTCTCTTTCTTTCCTCCCTCTCGCTATCGTGGCTTCTCTCCCTCTCACTCCTTTCCTCCCTCCCTCCCTGCCATATACTTCGCCATCACTGTATATGTCCTCTCCCTTTCACGGTACTGTTTCTCTATCCTTGTCTTATTCTTTTCTTAGTTAAAATCTCCTTTAATACAATCTCGAAAGTCAACAGGTCCTTTACTGTTTATTTTACTTTGAACTCCTTTGTACTCCTTTGTACTCCTCTGCTATTTCCCTTCCTCCTTCCCTCCCCTTCACGTACTTGCCCACTCACTACAGCACTTTTTCCTCCCTCTCTTTCCCCTCTCAGATATAATTCCCTCTCATTCTCTTCATTTCTTCCTCTCACTGCTTAGCATCTCTCCCTCTCCCCCTCTCACCATCAGTTTCTTTTCTCTGCCTCTCATCCCTCCCTCCCTCCCTCTCACAGTTTCTTTCCTCTCTCTCTCACGGCACTGTTTCTCTCCCACTCTCACTCCCTCCCTCCCTCCTACCCTTTGCGCCACTGGTAGTTGACTGAGAGGAGAGCCGGAGAGATGGGTCACACGCACACACATACGCACACACGCACACTCAAATGCGCACACACATTTACGCGCAAACACGCACACACGTACACGCATACTCATTTTAACGAATACACTCACGTACTGACACACACACACTTACACACACACACACACACACACACACACACACACACACACACACACACACACACACAGTAGAATTGGCATAGTTTTGAGAGAGAGAGAGAGAGAGAGAGAGAGAGAGGGAAAGGGGGAGAAGGGCGAGAGGTAGGGATGGAGGAAGGGAGACGGAGTGAGAGAGGTAAGGCTAGGTGGAGGGAGGAGGGGAGGGAGAGAGGGAGAAAGGGAAGGGAAGAGGAAGAGAAGGCGGAAGGTAAAGAAACAGATGGAAGGAGGAAGACAGGTAGAAAATGGGGAAGTAGGGAAGCAGTGAGGCAGGACTAAGAAAAACGAAGGAAAAATGAAACAGAATGAGAATTTGTAACTATGAATGTAATCTCAGGTAAAATTATCCAGTGTGACAAGTGGAAATGATGGATGAGAGAGAGAGAGAGAGAGAGAAAGAGAGAGAGAGAGAGAGAAAGAGAGAGAGAGAGAGAGAGAGAGAGAGAGACAGGTAAGAGCTTTAATTCCTTTTCTTTAACGCAGCTCTAAGTTGGGTTCTGTGTAGCCCGGAAAGGTAGAGAAAATAAAGCAAGCTCTAACCTTTCTCTCTCTCTCTCTCTCTCTCTCTCTCTCTCTCTCTCTCTCTCTCTCTCTCTCTCCCTCTCTCCCCCAGCCAACATTTCCACTCTCAGGTAACTTGATGCTCACTGTAGGATCGAACCAGCTCCTCGGAGGGAGAGTAGAGGCTAGAATTAACCCTTCCTAATGCTAGCGAAGCACAAATGGGATAAAGATGCTTGTGACAGGGATGAATGGGAGAGTTAAGGTACTTTGAGAGAGAGAGAGAGAGAGAGAGAGAGAGAGAGAGGGGGGGGAAGGGAGAGAGAGAGAGAGAGTACGAAGAAATAAAGATAAATAGACTGAAAGACTGAGGGCGGGGACGAAAGGAAGAAAAACGTGCAATTATTGGATGGAGATAAAGTTATATGAGAGAGAGAGAGAGAGAGAGAGAGAGAGAGAGGAGTATGCGTGGGTGTGAGAGGAGGAAATGTGAAGTGGGTTTACTCCATCTCAGACCTCTCTCTCTCTCTCTCTCTCTCTCTCTAATATGTCTGGCGCGCTGGATCCTAATTGTCGGATTTGTCTCGCTTCCCTTACTTCATTTTCCTTCCTAACTTTTCCTCTTCTACGTATTTCTCATGGATTTTCTTATCGAAGCTTTTATTTCTTTTGTATCGTTTTTCCTTTACTTTCCTTTTACTGGAAGTGTGTGTGTGTGTGTGTGTGTGTGTGTGTGTGTGTGTGTGTGTGTGTGTGTGTGTGTGTGTGTGTGTGTGTGTGTGTGTGTGTGTGTGTGTGTGTGTGTGTGTAATTTTGCTGAACCGGGTCAGCTTAATAGAGGACTGTTTATTCTAGGTCAAGGGCGAAGCAACAGATGTGTATTAATGTTTCTGCTCATTTGCATTTTCCCATACGCTCTGTGGAATTTGTACCCCACCCCCCCCGTTCATGAACTCATTTGGTGTTTGAGCCTCACACACACACACACACACACACACACACACACACACACACACACACACACACACACACACATGTAAAACCTCATTCACTTACATTTATTCATTTATTTAAATAATATAATGGTCTACATCAAAGCAAGTATAAATGAAACCCCGAGAAGTAGAGACCCCAGCTGTCAACGCAAAGCTTCCCTCGGTCTGCCTCTGCCAAGACTTGCACACGGGCTCTCCATACAACCTCCATGACAGGGTTCATTGTGGGTTGAAATGAAACTAAAAATGAGCAAGAGTAGACTCCATATGACCTTGACCTTTGGCCCCTTGACTTTGCCGACCTAATCAGTTCATCGTCCCTTCATACTGTATCACTGACAAACGTTTGGTCGAAATCCGTCCAGGGGTTCAGGAGATATTGCCCACAAGGAGAAGATAAGTTGACCCCCATATGACCTTGATCTTTGACCCCTTGACCTAGCTGACCAAATCAGTTCATCATCTCGTCATATTGCATCACTGACAAAAGTTTGATGGATATCCGTTGATGCGTTCAGGAGATATCGCTCCCACAAACGTGTTAAGGACAAACTGACCTACACGCACGCACCCACGCACGCACGGACAGATAGGCCAATCCCTTAATGCCTTCTCCACCTGAGGTGGGTGGAAGCATAATGAATTGGGGGGGGAGGGAGGAAAGGAGGAAGTGAGGGTAGGAGGGAATACACAATTAGGAACAAGCACTATATTTAGCTGCCACTATCGGTGCGGCAAAAATGGATTAGTCTGCTTAAATGAAATTGACCTTTTTGCATCTTTCCAAAAACGCAGCTTTTAATCAGCCATTCTTTACCGAACGAAAATAGCCAAATTAACCACATGGGGAGTCAACTTATCTAAACCCCCCAAAAAAAACAATGATCGCTAACAAGCAGGTGGTGAAGCGATGAAGGTTAACCACAGTCATCAGTGAGGCATGAGTGGGCCAGGTTTAATCAGCCTAGACGCGTACACGACAAGGGAAAAAGCTGTATATGAATCGGGGAGGCTGCTCTACCTTGATTTCGCCCGCCACCACGCTAGGCCAGATATCAACGCAGTAAATGTTTTTCTTATTATTTTTTACTCTTGTTTTTGTTACCCAAGACTCACATGGACACGAACCCAGTGACCTGCATGCTGACTTTCCTCATCTGCAGTCCACTAACCTACCAACTCCTCTCGGGGGATAGGGAGGGTGTTGAGGGACGACTGTAGGTGCCACCGCGTGAAGGCGACCCTCCCCTGCATCAGCTACTGTACGTATTAAGGATTATGCAGTTACATGTGGTGGTGTGTGTGTGTGTGTGTGTGTGTGTGTGTGTGTGTGTGTGTGTGTGTGTGTGTGTGTGTGTGTGTGTGTGTGTGTGTGTGCTACTAGACAATCCTATACACAGCTATACTCCCAGGCAGGATAGACACGGTATGCGAAAGAGAAGTCAGATTAGTCAAGCAATAAATTTCTTAATTTTCCTCCTTGATGCATCATTTCAAAGAGAATCATATGTGAGCAGAGAAGCACATCAAGCCTCTCTCAGCTTAGAAATATTAGCCCGTGGATGAAAGTAAGAAGCAGAGGAGGTGAAATATTAGGTTGGGAGGTGAAATATTATTAGACTGTGCTTATTCGCCAGCAGATGAACGCGAGAGGAAAGGGTGAAATACTAGAGTGGAAATATAATTGGCATATGAAAGTGAACACCAGAAGGAAGAGGATCAAAATGAAAAGCAGAAGAGGTGAAGTATTAGGCTGAGATATTAGTCAGCAGAGGTAAGTGAAAAGCAGAAGAGGTGAAACATTAGGCTCGGAATATTAACCAGCATATGAGAGTGAAAATCAGAAAAGGTAGAATATTAACAAGCAGGCAAAAGTGCAAAGTGATAAGTATAAGAGGCGAAATATTATGTTCCAAATATTAACCAGCAAATGAGAGTGGAATATTTTTTTAGGGAAATATTGTTTGGGGATATTGTTTGGGGCACAATAACCAGCAGACGAAAGTGAGAAGCAGAAGGGTGAAAAATTAGACTGGAAAGTTTAACCAGTGAATGAAAGCGGAAAGCAGAAGAGGCGAAATATTAATCTGGGAATATTATCAAGCGGAGGAAAGACAGAAGCTCAAACGGAGAAAAATTAGTCAGACTTTTTCCTACCGTATTTATGTAGAGGAAAACATCCACTCACACAATACTCCACGCTGAAGGCCAACGTACCCCAGCTTATTGTGTGGCAGGAGCAGTAATGAGCTGAGTCGGTGAAAGGATGCGTCTTTATGTGAGGTTGATATACAGAGTCATTTAATTAGGTCATTTGCTCAGCGCCAGTCTCTCGGCAATAAACAAGTACATGGAATTACATTTAGAGATAGTGGGTACGACTTGCAGAGGGGAGGAGTCAGTGGCGTATTGGTTAGCTCATCCAACTCGCAATTAGGTGAACTTTAGGTCGATTCTCCGGCCTGATCAGACTGGTGGATTCAGTTTGTTTCCCCCCTTGTTCCTATTCCCCGTGCAGTACAATTAGGGACGTGGACGTACAATGATTACTCTAGTGTTCATGGATAAAAACTGTGACGACATTAAACTGAGATGTTGGGGAGGAGAGAGAGGAGAAGGCTGAGGATGAGATGGAGGGGGGAGGTGGAGGGGAAGACTAAGGGTGAGATGGAGGGGGGAGAGGGAGGGGAACTGTGAGGATGAGATGGAGGGGGGAGGGGGAAGGGGGAGGGGAAGACCGAGGGTGAGGCGGAGGGATGGGGTGGAGAAGCATATGAAAGGGGTGGTGGGTGAGATGAGAGAGGGCAGGCTGACAGCGGAGAAAAGAGCGACATGGTGGCGATTTGCTTGTGGCCACCCCCTCCAGATTTAAAGCGTCTGGTTATAGAGAGATGGAGAACGAAAACTTATTGCATTAATGGCCCCCGTGCGTCGATAGGCACAAAATCAAGACATTCTTCTTATTATTCTTCTTCCTCTTCTTCTTCTTCTTCTTCTTCTTCCAATTCCAGTTCGATCCATATTTTTTCATCCCTTTCCTCCACCTCATGTTCAGTCTCTCTCTCACCCTCTCACCCTTCGTCTCATTCACTTAAACTCTCCTGGTTAGTCTCCCACTTTCCCCCTCCCCTGCTCCTTCACCTCACTCACACACACTCTCCTAGTCAGTCTCCCATTCTCCCACACTCCCCCTCCTCTCTCTCTCTCTCTCTCTCTCTCTCTCTCTCTCTCTCTCTCTCTCTCTCCCCTTCTACGTTCTCAGCTTTCCCTGTTACCCTTCCTTTCTTGTATTTCCCGATGTAATCCTACACCACCGACTTACTCACTCACTCTCACTCTCCCTCTCTCTCTCTCTCTCTCTCTCTCTCTCTCTCTCTCTCTCTTAGTCTCCCACTCTCCTTCTATTCCACACGGCTAGACTATCTCAGGGTGCTCCTCCCAAAACTTTCCAACACTCAGTTAAACCCTTTTGAAAGAACTTCCTCATTTGTCTGCCAATCTCTCGAAGTATCAGAGAGAGAGAGAGAGAGAGAGAGAGAGATTAATGACATTCTCAGGTAAACGAGGATAATCTCTCTCGTTGGTGTGTGTGTGTGTGTGTGTGTGTGTGTGTGTGTGTGTGTGTGTGTGTGTGTGTGTGTGTGTGTGTGTGTGTGTGTGTGTGTGTGTGAGTGTGTGTGTGTGTGTGTGTACTCCGGTCTCAATTTCAGCCAGCAGGAAATTGCAGGAAAAAAGTAACATAAGAGACTGAAGAATGCAATTAGAGGAAAGAGGTGGTGCTTAGAAGGGAATTGAGAGAGAGAGAGAGAGAGAGAGAGAGAGAGAGAGAGAGAGAGAGAGAGAGAGAGAGAGAGAGGGAGAAAGAGAGAGAGTGGAGGGGGGGGGGAAGGAGATGAAAGCATAGCGCACAAAAAGAGGAGAGTGTGTTGACAAGCGACATGACAATATTTAAACCTCTGTGTTTGTGTTTACATGGATCAGCTGACTGGGACGGTGACACGTGGTTTGGCAACGAGGACGTCAGGCGTGAACCGGTCAGTCAGTCAGTCCGGTAATTATACACAGAAATAAAAACATTGTCATTATTCAAATTACGGTCATAGAGTTAAGTCATCATCATCATCAACATCATCATCATCGTCATCGTCATCATCAGGACCTTTTTCCCACCTAATGATGAGGTAATATCCAAATGCAATGAATGAGAACGTGTGAAAGTGGCAGAACTATCGACATCATACCAGTGAAGTGGGCCACACATCCATTCACAAATCATTCAAGCCCCCGGAATCCTGGGTCAACCTTTCAAGCCTTATCAAGTGCTGTTTTTTTTTTTTTTTGTCCTTTCTTTACACCTGCGCTACACACACACACACACACACACACACACACACACACACACACACACACACACACCACACACACACATCCGTCGACAGTCGAGTTAAAAATAGATACCAAACCCTAGTCATGTGATCCTCTATACAGAACTCATATAGGGAATTCGATCCCCTATTCTTATCTCCTTCCAGCATTTCAGTAAAGTTTCCCCCCAGGATCCAATACCCTTTAAGGACGATTTTGTATAGTTCGTGTCATCCTTGCTTTCCCCAGACGATTTTTTTCAGCTCAGGGTGGGTTTTTTCGACTTGAAGGGGTATATGTATTGTCTTCATTAACACATTCACCACTACAGCCTCTCCTCAGCTGAATAAAATCGTCTGGTGGGTAAATTAAAATAATACGTCCTCTGCTTAACTCCTTCAAATTCCTGACGATTTCATTCAGCTTTGGGTAGACCTCTTGTAGTGAAGGGTAATGAAGGCCATATCTATCAAATCCATTCGAAAAGTCTCTCGAAAGTTGAAATAATAAAAAATAAAAATACGAACGGAGGCGCCAAGAATGATACGAAAAAATACGTGATCGGACTGAGAAGCGGGAAAATTTATGGGCAAAGAGTGTGTTCCGCTTACTATGCTTCCACCGCGTCCTAATTTGGTTTTCCCAGAATGATCATTACCTCCGCTATGTTTTTGACCGCATTGGTTTGTTTATCTGTTTGTTTGTCTGTTTGTTTGTTTGTCTGTCTGTCTGTTAACAACTTTACTCAACATGTTATGCACGGATTTTTATGAAATTTTGTGGAAGGGTGGGTGGTGGGCCAAGGAAGAAATGATTAAATTTGGGAGCGGATCTTGATCCTAATCCGGATCCGGATCCTTTAGACAATGGTATATGAGGAGGTATGTGCTCTCTGAGTGCTTTCTGGTTATTCTGCTTTTTTATTAACTTAAAGTAGCTTAACCTATCCTAACGTTACAGATGAACCTAACCGGCTAACCAACCAACCTAATTTGATAATAAGAACACAAAACTAACATAACCCAACCTAACAAATTAACCAAACTGACAAACAAGCTAACCCAACCAGACGCTAACAGAACAAACCTAACCCAACCTAATAAAATAACCAAAGTAACAAACTAACTTATACTGATACTAATAAAGCAAACCTAACCTAACCTAACAAATCCACCTGACTAACCCAACCTGATGCGGAGAAAATGAACCTAACTTAACCTAGACTTTCCTGGATAAGAAAAAACTAAAAAGTGTTACACAGAACGGAAATTAGCGGACCAATAAGTTGTCTAATTTAAAGTCGAAATCCAGATCTCCGAAAATATTTCCCCAGGAGGCTGTAGCCCCACAACGCACACGTGTCGCTTTTTACGATCCGATTGTTTCTTGAGCGGTGTCTGGTGAGCGGGGAGTGGGGAGAGGGAAGGGGAGAGGGGAGAGGGACGGGGAGGGGAGAGGGGGAAAGGACAAGAGGGAGGGTGAGGAAAGATGTGGAGGGACGAGGAGGAAGGGATAAAAGAGAGAGGAAATGGAGGGGATGAGCAAGAGGGAAGAAAATGAGGAAAGAGGGAGGGGGATGAAGGAGGAGGAGGGATGGGAGAGATGGAGGAGTGGGAGAGAGGGAGAGGGAGTAGGTAGGGAGGGGAGGGAGAGAGAGGTAAATGAGCCCGGACGGGGGTGAAGGGTGGAGAGGGAGGATAGCAGGGGGTAAGAGGGGAAGTCGACCTAGGAGAAAGAGAGGGAGAG
Organism: Coenobita brevimanus; assembly: GCF_032717465.1. Classification (NCBI taxonomy): domain Eukaryota; kingdom Metazoa; phylum Arthropoda; class Malacostraca; order Decapoda; family Coenobitidae; genus Coenobita; species Coenobita brevimanus. The sequence continues at coordinate 2,943,729 of NC_137035.1, forward strand.
GGGAAAGCCAGAGGAATATGATGAGGAGGAAGGAGAAGGGGTAGGGGGTGAGGGGAAGGGGGATGGAAGGTAGGGAGGGGGAGGTAGGTGTATTATCCTTTCCAGCGTATCGTTTTACGTTGGAAAGAGATGTGCTTTGCTGTCCTCTCGTGTATTATGTGTTATATGACTGGGAAAAGGAAGTTGTGTTTAATCTTTTGTAATGTTCTCTTGTGCTTCATGTCTTGGGAGGGTAGGTGGCAATTCCTGTTCTTGTGTTATGTGTTCTTGCGTGTTATGGGTCTTGGGAAGGGAATGCCCTCTACTGAGCTCCTGTATGTTCCGTGTTATGTGTTAAGTTTCTGGGGAAGGGAGAGGACATTTTCCAAGTCTTGCGTTAAGTGTTTCTGTGTCCTGTGTGTATGACAAGGCGTGCACTTTCCTGTTCTTTTATGTGTTATGTGTTCTCGTGTGTTATTGTGTCGGGGGAGAGGGAGAGGAGAAAGGAATATGCACTATCTCATTTTCGTGTTATATGTTATGAAGCTGGGAGGGAGGCTCATTTTTCCATTCTCGCTTACTATTTATTGTGTGTGTGTGTGTGTGTGTGTGTGTGTGTGTGTGTGTGTGTGTGTGTGTGTGTGTGTGTGTGTGTGTGTGTGTGTGTGTAGCTGTCTCGTATTTCAGAATCCCTAAAATCACATCGCCTTGGGACAGAAAAATTTGCATGTGTGTGGGTGAAGGTCTGGTCTGTTATTTTTTACGTATATATTTTTCCTTCTGCTCCTTCTCTCTTCTCCTTTTTCCTTCTATTTTTCCTTTCTCTTTTCCTTTTAGTAACATTTTCCCTTTCCTTCTTCTGCTCTTCCTCTTCTTCCTCTTCGTACTCTTCCACATGGTATTATCTCCTCTACGCTGTTTATCTTCTTCCTTGTACTCCTCCTCATGGGACTTTCCTCTTTCCCTCTCCTCTTTATAGCCTGCTCACTCTCCTCTTCCTCCTCCTTTTCCTCATCTTCTTCTTCAAGGTATTCTCTTTCCCTTCCTCCTCTTCCTTTTCATCTCCTTCCCTTTTCTCTTCCATGTCTTTATAATGTTCCTTCCTCTCTACTTCTTCCTATTACTTTTCTTATTTCTTTCTTCTTCCTCTCCTCTTCCCCTTCTTCTCACTCCTTTTCCATTCTTCCTCTTCTCTCCCCTATTCCTCTTCCACCTCCTATTCTCCTCCTCCTCTACCCTTTCCTCCTCTTCCTCTTCCCTAAGAACAATACTGCCCAATAATCACCCTCGATCATTGTTTGTTTACTCTCTCTCTCTCTCTCTCTCTCTCTCTCTCTCTCTCTCTCTCTCTCTCTCTCAAGGCCCCCCTCCAGCTAATAATCCCTAGAGCCACTGTTCTGTTTGCACCCCAGACGTAAATGGGGCACAGATATTGATGGAGGGAAGGAAAGGGAGGGAGAGAAAAGAAGAAGGAGGGAGGGAGGTGGAGGGAAGAAAGAAGGAAAGGTGAAGGAGAGACACTTGGAAAGGAGAATGAGGAGGAGGAGAAGGAGGGTGTTGTTGATGATGATGATGATGACGATAAGGAGGAGAAGGAGGAGGAGGAAGGAAGAAAGGAAGGAAGGAAGGAAGGAAGAAAGGAAGGAAGGAGTGGGAGGAGAGAGAAGGGTGTAGGAGGTGTAGGAGGGGGAAGGTAGGTGTGGGAGGAAAGAGGAAATAGCAGGGGTGGCGAGGAAGAAGTGGCAGGAAGGAAAGAAAAAATATATATTCCCTTCATTTCTTTTAGGGGTATGTGTTTTTTTCAGCTAAGGTGTGATTTCTCGTACTAATGAGATTAATTTTCATGATCCTCAGGTACGAAAATTCACTCCAAAATTTGAGAGAGAGAGACAGAGGGAGAGAGAGAGAGAGAGAGAGAGAGAGAGAGACGTTCCAAAATAAATTGCTATATATGAAATCGGTGGGAAGGGGTTAAGAAAGTTGGGAAGAAAAATAAAAAAAATAGTGAGGGAGAGAGAAAATAGAGGACTGGATAGAAGGAGAGGGAATGAGGAAGGAAGAGAAATGGGAAAGAGAGGTGGAGAGAATGGAGGAAGGAACAGAAGGAAGGAGGAGCGAAGGGGGAAAAGTGGAAGTGGTGAATGAAGAGGAAGTAAGGAAGGAAGGAAGAGAAAAGAAAAAGGAGAACTAGGAAAGGAGAGATAATGAAGGGAGGAACATGAAGAGAATGGAGGAAGGAGGATATGGGAGGAAGAGAGGAGAGAGACACAAACGGAGGTAAAATGAGAAAGAGAGGAAAGAGGAGTGGAAGGCGGTAGAGGAAATGAGAGTATAATGAGGTACTGTTTTTAATGATGGAGAGAAGGGAGGAAGGAGTGGGAGGAGGAGGAGGAGGGAAAAGAGGAAAGAGTGAGAGGAGGAGGAGGAGGAGGAAAGGAGGAAAGAGAAAAAATATGGCCTGGAGTAAACAGGAATAAAAATAAGTTAAAGAAAATGAAAGGCAAGAAAGAAGATATAAAGAAAGAAAGAGGATAGAAGAGAGGGAAGGAGAGAGAAATGGATAGAACACGAGAAGTGGGAGAAGGAGTGAGGAAAAGAGGAGAGGGAGAGAGGAGGAGGAGTAGAGGAGAGAGAGTGAGAAGAAGGGAGAGAGAAGAGGGAGCGAGAAGGAGGGAAAAAAGAGGAGGGAGAGAGAAGAAAGAAGAGGGGGAAAAACATGCTACGAGAAACAGAAGGACAGAAGGAAAACGGAGAGGGAAAGAGAATGAGGAGAAGGAATTAAGATGAATAGTACTTGACTCTCTCCTTACCTTCCCGTCCCTCCGGCTAGACGTCAAAAAGAAGACAGAAAAAAGCCGAACCTGAAAAAAAAAAAATAGTAAAAGTAACACACAGGAAAAAAGACAGTAAAAATAACACGCAGAAAAAAGACTGATTTGTTTTTCTTGGGGGAACAAGGAAGAGGAACCTGTGAGGAGAAAAACACACGCACACAGAGACCAAGAATAGCACACAGAAAGGACAGTAAAGGCAGTGTTTTTTTTATATTATTAATTTGGTGGAAAACAGAAAGGGAAAAGAACCAAATAATAATAATAATAATAATAATAACAATAATAATAATAATAATAATAATAATAATAATAATAATAATAACACAAAAGTAAAGGCAGTGTTTTTTTTATATTATTATTTTGGTGGAAAACAGAAAGGGAAAAGAACCAAAAAATAATAGAAATAATAATAATAATAATAATAATAATAATAATAACACAAAAGCGCAACTGTGAATTTTTACTAATTTTCAGGAAGGCAGAAGAAAAATGAACATATATGAACTAAAGAAAAATAAAGACTGAAAATCAAAAAAAAGAATTGTGCTTTTAAATTTAGTGAGAGATTGAGAACAACGAACTAAGAAGAAAAATAGATCAAAATTAACACAGAGGATTTAAAAGATATTGTGTTGTCTTTTGTTGATTTTCCTGAAGCCATCCTTGAAAACAGAGGAATATTTGCAACAAGGAAATAAAAAGAGTACTGTGATATTTTTTGCTGTATTTTTTGTTAATTTTGTGGAAGACCCAGAAAAGAAGAGCCTGAGAGAAAGAGAGAGAGAGAGAGAGGCACTGAAAATCAAGGCATAAGAATTCACCAGGGCTCCTTTGACTCACTCTCGGCTTATGAAAATCGTCTGATAATAGATGGAATAGAATGAAAACCCTCAGACGATTTATTATAACAATTAGCTCATTATACCTATTTCGTAACACCAATTTCACCGATTTATTCTTCAGGTAAATAAATTCCCATGATGTCACCTGGACTATAATACTAACTTTCTCCTGACCCAAAAAATAATAATAATAATAAATAAAAAGTAAAATTTGTCCATAGTTTTTCTTGCAATGTTGGAAAAGCGACCTAAAAAAAATTGTGAGCAAATTATCGCAAAGGAAAAATTGGGTTTGCGTTGAGCTTTTTTCCTCTTGGTTTTTCGTGCAAGGTGAATTTAGAATCTGAATACTGAACGAAGGTGGAAGGTGCAAGACAGGGATGAAAGGACAAAGGTACAGAGATAGATAGATAGATAGATAGATAGATAGAGAGAGAGAGAGAGAGATGGGGAGTGGGGAGGGAGAAAGATACCTAGGAAGAGCGAGCAGACAGCGAGAAGAAAGTGGCAAAGAGAGAAACTGAGAGGGAGAGTGGGTGGCAAAGAAAGAAACTGAGAGGAAGAGGAAGGGAGAGAGAGAAAGTGTGTGAGAGAGAGAGAGGGGAGCCGCGAGAGAAAGGGAAAAATAAATCTTAAAAAAAAAATAGTGTATGTGTGAGAGAGCAGGAGGGGTGCATAGTTTATGATGTTTACACAGAGCAACCTCCAGTAAACGCGCAAGACTCCTGGCCAATCTTAAGACAGACACTGACTATCCTGATACAAGAATATTAATTATGGCGAGAAGAATTAGGTGTAGCCGGGTAAAGATACATTGATTGGTACCCTCGCCAGGTAAGGAAGCTCCCTAACACCTCTTGCTCAGCGATTCATTCTGCTTATTACACCTTATTGACCATCTCAGTGTTACATAAATCCTTCCAATATCACCAAACTCTGCACAAATATAGGCTGGTAATCTAGTCGGTTAAGGAAGCTCCCTAACACCTCTTCCTTGGCGATTTAGTTTTGGACATTCCTGGTTAATATCCTGTTGTACGTTATTTATGCTGAGGTATAGCGATATTGGAAGGATTTATGTAACACAGAAGAGGACAGTGAGGTGCAATAGATAAAATAAATCGCTTAAGTGCAAACTATAAGGGCAGCCTGATGGTGGGGGATAAAGTTCAGATGGAAGTAATTCGTTTGTGTGGCCACCCCTTTCAGGATGGAGGCGTCTGGCTATATATAGATAGATAGATAGATAGATAGACAGGTAGGTAGATAGATAGATAGATGGATAGATAGATAGATAGATAGGTAGGTAGGTAGGTAGGTAAGTAGGTAGGTAGGTAGGTAGGTAGGTAGATAAAAAGATAGATAGAGAGATAGATAGACATAAACATACATAAACAAATATATAAACAGATAGACAGAGAGAGACAGATAAATAAATAAACATACATAAACAAATACACAAACATAGGTAGATAGATAGATAGACAGATAGACAGATAGACAACGATCTGTGATAAGAGTTAACCATTATGGACACTTATCGTAAAAGAAAATATTGATTCTTTATAACTATAGTGCACCTGTGTTCACCTGACTACGAGCTCTAACCCCTTTATGTTCACTTAATGGCCAGGTGTGTTCAGGTAAGAGGCTTGACTTGACTATACTTCATTCACTTTAACTTGCCTGAGATCTTCGTCCTTTCGCACCCCATTCCATGTATCTCAGAATCAGAATCAGACACTATTACGGCTCAGCATCCTTTCTAAAGCACTTCATCGTGACTAGCACCATATTCGAATGTTTATATCTTGTTAAAACTCAGCATTCAAGATGGAGAGACGGCAATTTCACGCCTAATTAAGAAGAAGAAAATATAGTAACGAAGTAATCACATTCCCGCCTCATTACTATGGCTCATCAAAATTCATGCAAACTCGAATCAGATTTGAAATTTTGAGTGACCCAGTTTTATCAGCACTAAATTTTTCTCAGAACTTAAATTTTGAATGACCCAATTTTCTCAGAACTGAAATTTTGACAGTGACCCAGTTCTCTCATGTGAAGCCAAACCGACTCTACGACCGCAGCTACAAATAACGCACTTCCACCCCATGCTTGCATATGCATGGAACCATCGGGGCGGGCAATGCAAATAAAGAAAGATTATATTACACAATGAACATGCCCTAACGCTGCAGATAATACAAAGCATAAAGCCGTCAGGGCAGAGAGGAGTACGGTTGAATTCATTAGTTTCGGGGGAGGGGTGCTGGAGAGGGACGCCTTCATGTAGTGGCACTGATAAAACCAAGGGGGTGAAGCTGTCCGGTTATGGAAATGGAGAGAGACGCAGGTTTGAGTTTGAGTTCTTGATTTCGATCGACACAGAACCCATCTTCAGAGAGAGAAGGTTATGTGTAGCCTGAAACCTTAAAGAAACAGGCTTCAGGCTCTAAACTGTCGCTCTCCGACCCCACATTTCCACTTGTCACAATGAATTATCTACCATCCAGTTATACAAGCGTCCCTCATGCCCCTCCCTATCCCGGTAAGGAGGTTGGTGGATTGCAAGAGAGGGTAATTTTAGCCTACAATACGCTGGGTTCACGTCCAGATGAGTTTCAGGTCACAATAACTCCAAGAACCACAATGGGAGTCAGCACAAATAAGACCGGGTTAGAATACACAGTGAACATTACCCAAACACTGCGGATGATATAAATCCTAAAGCCGGCAGCGTAGAGAAGGGTACAATTGAAATCATAAGTCCGTGGTACAGGAACGTGCATGTACTACGAATCAGGCAAATTTATAGACAACAAAAGAGTGTGTTTTTGTGTCTTGCTTGTTGGGAGAATGAACAAAACAAAATACTGTCACCGCTAGAACCACTTGTTATATAAAGCCTGAATTTTATTGCCTTTCTTCACAAAATGGTCATCGTTGTACCGGCACGATTTTTTACACTCATGCATTTCCTGCTTAAGCCATGATTTATTTTATATGCTAAACCCCGTATTACGTTCTGGTGTGAGATTTAGCTAATGATGAGAGCAAAAAATTAAGAGTAAGAGCAGTCTATAAGGATTATTGAGTGGAGAGCGTACGGTGGATAAAATAGGATGCAATATAAATTACTGAAGTTGCACAGAGAGAGAGAGAGAGAGAGAGAGAGAGAGAGAGAGAGCAGATGGTACGTCTTAAAGAGAAAATGGATGCAGACAGGGTGATGAAAAGGCTATGGGAGTATGTACAGTACGTGAGTTTGAAGGTGGGAAAAGGTGTTGTAGGCCAAGAAGGTGGACAGGTATGGTAATCTGTATGTGCAAAAAGGTAAATGTGAAAGCTGATGAGGCTAAGAAACTAATTGGCATTCGAGTTTGAATGAATTTTGCATAGATTAAATGACAGTGGTCCCCTCTCCATTCCCTGCACCCTTTTTTAACTTATTAGTCGGCGATTTTGACTTTAATAATGCAAAGTCCGTCTATTAAAAAAAAATACACATGCATAAACAATTTTGAGGGAGAACCAACATTCCGGAGGCCATAAGAATGAGGGTCTGGTGCATTCACTGGCCATGCCGTAAACAGTATTCCATTTTTCGTATTTCCTCTTTCCTTCTTTTTTTTTTTTTTTTTTTTTTTATCCTACCTCATTCTGTCCTTAGGTGGGAAAAAAGATAATGATGATAATGATGATGAAAAATATTTAAAGAAGAAAAGTTATGGCTAAAGTTACACATACACACACACACACACACACACACACACACACACACACACACACACACACACACACACTACTGAGTTTAATGGGAGGCTAAAGTTTGATGGGATGGCCAAGGTGGGGACCGACCGGAATCGTGTGCTTGCGTGCGTCCGTGCCTGTGTGTGTGTGTGTGTGTGTGTGTGTGTGTGTGTGTGTGTGTGTGTGTGTGTGTGTGTGTGTGTCAGATTGGACCGGACCAGGAAGAGGAAGGAGATGGACCGCGAGTGGAGTGAGACAATGGGTGGAGATATTGGAGACAGACTGTGGAGAGAGAGAGAGAGAGAGAGAAGCTACATATTTCTTAGATAACGATGCCACTTCCTTCATGCATTCCATTTCCTCCTATTCTTAATATCAGCCTATCTCCTCATTTTCATTCTATCTCCATAGCGCCACCTCAGCTCTAATCATATGCTTTATCTCCTTTATTTCTTCTATTTCCTTTCATGTCTCCTGCATCTGTGTTCTCTTTTTATTTCTCTTATTACTCTCTATGTCTCCTGCCTGGTCTTTTTCTCTCTAATTCCTCTTTATTGGTCTTACGTCTCTGTTCTTTCCTTTATTTCCTTTGTTTATGATTCGTCTTATCTAGGGATTTCGCCACAATCTGGTGTTTTATTTCCTGATGACTCCTCTTCCTTTCCCTTCATTTCTCTCTCTCTCTCTCTCTCTCTCTCTCTCTCTCTCTCTCTCTCTCTCTCTCTCTCTCTCTCTCTCTCTCATTTTTCTCACCCTTTATCCTTTTCCTCTTAATTAACCTTTAATTTATTACAAAACTTTACTAACAAATGACCTCAATTTCGGGGTATACAGAGAGAGAGAGAGGGGGGGGGGAACTGAGAAGGTAGAGTAGGGAGGCAGAGTGAGAGGAGGAGGAGGGAGAGGGAGAGGGAAAGAATGGAAAGGAGGAGAGGAAAAGAAAGGGAGAGAGAAAACGCTGGAGAAAAAAGATGGAGAGGGATGGAGGGAGAGGGAGAGAAATGAATGAGGGCAAATGAGAGGAAATGAGAGAGGAGGGCGAAAAAGGAGCAGGAAGGAGAAGAGAGAGGAAGAGAGGGAATGAGTGACGCAGTGTAGTGATGAGAGTATTAATTGAAGAAGGTAAGAAAGACGGGAGGGAGGAGGGAGAAAGAAGAGAGGAAAGAGAAGGAGGGAGGGAGGGACAGCATGATGAGGGATGAAGGAGAGAGGAAGGAGAAGAAGGGAGGGAGGGACAGAATGATGAGAGATGAAGGTACGGAGAGCGAGAGATGAAGGAAGGAAGAACGGATGAGGGACGGAAGGGAGAAAGATATCAACTACTTTTACGAAAACTGGGAAACGCGAATGGAAGACTGGAAAACAAACTTAAGAGGCTGACAAACAGATGGAAAGGTAGATAGGCAGACGGATAGATAGATGGATAGATAGATAGACAGATAGATAAATAAATAAATAAAATCGTGTTCATTGGATTTGCGGACCTTACGAAACTACACAAAGGTATATGTTTCAGGTAGATGTATGTCGTTAATTAGGAGGGAAGAGGGAAGGTGAGAAGTTGTGTCTGCCCATTCATTTCTAAAACCACATTGAGAGAGAGAGAGAGAGAGAGGAGGAGGAGGAGGAGGAAGAAAACTGATCAGCACTCGACCTCTCCTCAGCATACTCCATTCAATATACGAAGAAAAATGACGCTGGAAAATAAGGTATCGGAATTTTAACAAGGTCATTTTTAGGTGAATGGATGTGGGTGTTTGTGGAAGAGAAGGCGAGGGGGGAAAAAGAGCACAAAAAAAAGAGAGAGTGAGAGAGAGAGAGAGAGAGAAAAAAATTAAGAAAAAATTCGTATTCATCCATATTCATGACTCACTTTTGGAAAACAATTTTATTCCATTTTATTTTTTTAATGAGCCCGATTCTACGTATACACCTGATAACCCTAAGCTCACCTGTCCTCCAACTTGCCATATACCTTCAAATATCACCACTCTGACACTAATACTCACCGTCCATATTGAATACATGCTAGGACTGCCTCATTCAAGACTGGTGTGATGGAAGATATTGATGTGTTTTGCAATTAATAAATTCTGTTTCTGTGACATTCAAATAATCAATAGAGAGAGAGACAGAGAGAGAGAGAGAGACAGAGAGAGAGAGAGAGACAGAGAGAGAGAGAGAGACAGAGAGAGAAGAAGAAGAAGAAGGAGAAGGAGGAGGAGGAGGAGTAGAAGAAGAAGAGGAAGGAGGAGAAGAAGAAGAAGAGGAAGATGATGATGATGATGATGATGGTGATGATGAACAACAACAACAACGACAACAACAACAAAACGCAGACGAAGAAAAAAAAACATGAAAAAGAAGAACAAGAATAAGAACACAAGAGAAGACGAAGCAGAAGAGTTGGAAGCAGAGGAAGCCTTCTCATCTTAGCCAGCCTCGCCACTAATCCAGAGGGGAAACTAATCTAAAGGAGCTTCCAGTGTTCCAGGCTTGCACAGGAAATGGGAGAGATGGTCCTAATCCCTGCCAGGTAACAACTCTGTCTCCCCTTCATTTGTAACCCACACACACACACACACACACACACACACACACACACACACACACACCTCCTCGACCTCCTCCTCCTCCTCCTCCTCAACTCCCACTCCTCTTTGCCTCCCCGCTTCTCGGCTGATATTAAAGACTTTAGTACCAGAGCAAAATAAAACGCAGTAGCAATCTTATGTACCCTCTCTCTCTCTCTCTCTCTCTCTGAAATGGAGGAGAGAGAGAAAAGAAACCCTAATTGCCTCATCCATTACTTGTCCCACTTGAGAACAGTCTTTCCTTAGTGTATTGTTTCACCTTAATTCTTTCAACCCGGGGACTCTTTCTTCTTCCTCTTCCTCTTCTTCTTCTTCTTCTTCTCCTTCTTCTTTTTCTTTGTCTTCGTCTTCTTCTTCCTCCTCTTTTCCTTCTACTTCTTCTTCTTCTTCTTCTTCCTCTTCCTCTTCCTCCTCCTCCTCTTCTTTCTCTTCCTTTTCTTCTTTTTATTCTTCTTCTTCTTCTTCTTCTTCCTCTTCTTCTACTTCTTCTTCTTCTTCTTCTACTTCTTCTTCTTCTTCTTCCTCTTCTTCTTCTTCTTCTTCCTCTTCTTTTCCTTCTTCTTCTTCTTCTTCTTCTTCTTCTTCTTCTTCTATGGCGTGTCTCATATGCCAAATATCCCCAATCCCTTTCAACTCAGATGATGACCACGTGTAGTCAGATCGGAGGGCTGCTTTGACTAGTAGCCAAGGAGACGCAATCCCTAAGGCAAAATGAAATTCCTGGCACCCTAGTTTTGCATTTAAGGTGTACTTGTGATCCAGTTCCGTTGGATGAAAGCAAAATGGCTGCTCGTATTGATGAGACTAATGAGGAGAATATCAAACCTTTTTTTTTTTTTAATTTCGATTTTCATTTTGGGACGAGATGTGCTGATTGTGAGTCTTGGGTCTGTATTCTTGTAGGTTAAGTTCCCTAGCACCTCTTCCTTAGTGATTTAGTCTCTCTCTCTCTCTCTCTCTCTCTCTCTCTCTCTCTCTCTCTCTCTCTCTCTAACATATACCCCTCCAACTTTCTAACAAAGTGGTTAAAAAAGCTATGAATGACCACGCTAATTCAGAAACACTCTCTCTCTCTCTCTCTCTCTCTCTCTCTCTCTCTCTCTCTCTCTCTCTCTCTCTCTCTTTTTCTCTCTCTCTCTCTCTCTCTTTTACCGCATTAAGTCACCCGAGCAAAAAATATAAATAGAATAATCACTCTCAACATCATAGTAAAATAATTCTATACGTATTTCCAGCGACCAGAGATGACCGTATTTAATCAGTCCAATTAAATACGTGCAATTACGGAGCATAATTAAGGAGGCCATAGTAGCGATGATGCAAATTAATAGGGCTGGTACGCTTGTCATTAATTGGTTTGTGGTAATTCATTCAGCCTTAGTCTTTTCCTTTTTTTCCCTACCTAAAGTAATCAGATTTTATGCTGATATTGATAAGACTCAAGATTCCCTTTATTTCTTCCTAAAGTAACCAAAATTTATTGATATTGTTTAGCTGTAAGTAAGATTCCCTTTTTTTCTACCTAAAGGAACCAAATTTATTGAAATTGTTTATATTTAAGTATGAATATATTAAGAATGAATGTGTTTGAATGGATGAGTAAATGGAGAGTGAGTCGTCCTGTCTCGGCTACCTCCCTTTCCTTGGGGGAAGCAGCCTAGGTATATAGATAGATAGATAGATGATTCCCTTTTTTCTACCTAAAGGAACCAAGATTTATTGATACTGTTTAGATTTAAGATTCCATTTATTTCTACCTAAAGGAACCAAACTGCACTGAGTGAGAGAGAGAGAGAGAGAGAGAGAGAGAGAGAGAGAGAGAGAGGGATGCCTGGCCTGCTGTGGGATGCCAGAGGTCTACAAAAAAAGAAAAAAAAATCGTTTGTGTTCATTTTCTCGTCTTTTTACCCGTATATCTGGAAGCTCAAAAAAAGATACACACACACACGAGAGATCTAGTAATGCAGTACGGCACTGAAGACAGTACTGTTGGTGCAGCGAGGGACTATTAAAACATCGACACTCTCCTGATTAATTTAAGTAACTCAGAGACAAAGCCGTGCATAGGAAGGTCCAGCATTTACAGGTGTTTCGTAAATGCGTGTAAAGAGTTAGGAGCTTGCTTGCACCTTCACGCACGCAGCTGTAATAACTTGGCTCATAAACTGCCCTGGTGTTTACGCTGCTTGGTGCTAGAGATTGTATTTTATGATAATTTTGCAAGCCAACTAATAATGATAACAGCAGTAAAAAACTACACCTGACTGGCGAGGCATCCGGTTAATTAAATGCGGCAACTCTCGGAATAACAATGGAATTAATTAGTTTCACCCGAATCACGTATTTTTGTCTCTTTCTATTCTGGCCAATGTATAGACGAGCATATATGGATTGGGAAAGACCTCTAGAGTGTATTATTTAAACCTGACAAAGATTGCCGGGTGTAGTCAGACCGAGAGGGTGATTTGCCTAATAACCAAGGAGACTCATTCCTACCTCATAACTAGGCTTCATGGAATTTCATGCAACCAAAACATAATATTAAAACTGTAGAAGTGGCACAGTTCCATCAGATAAAAATATACATAGTATAGAAAGGATTCACTACCTCACTATCGTGTATTCTCCCCCCCTCTCTCTCTCTCTCTCTCTCTCTCTCTCTCAGTAAACCCCAACACAGGAGAAGTTATTGGTAAGCGCTCCTTCACTCCTGACGATTTTCCAGAGTGGCCATCAGAAGGGGAGAGGAGGAGAGAAGAGGAGGAGAGAAAAAAGGAGGAAGGAAGAAAGGAAGGAAGGAAGGAAGGAAGGAAGGGATACGAGAGGAGCAAGTGAGAGAGGGAGGGGAAGGGAGAGAGAATGAGCTGAGCGGAAAGATAAGGAGAAGGAAGAAATGAGAAGAACGGAATGAGGAGAATAAGGTGGATGAAGAGAGACAAACAGACAGGCAGAGACAGACAGACAGAGAGGAGAGAGGAAAGGAGGGGTGATAGTGAACTGGATGGAACAATAAGGAGAGGAGGAAATGAGACGAATGGAAACAGGAGAATGAGTTGGAAGAGAGAGAGAGAGAGAGAGAGAGAGAGAGAGTTGGGGTAAACACAGGCAACGCTAAGTCGTTAAAACCCTCCATCTGACCAAGTAAATACCCACCCCCATCTCCCTGCACACCTAACCAAGCACACAACGGCCCTCACCCCCCAATCTTTTCTTCTAAAGGTGGGCGTAACAAGAACGCCTTGAGGACACATAACTTAGGTCCTTGAGAGTACTTGCGCAGGTCGTACTGAAATCTCTAGAAATTTTTTGTTTACTTTTCATTATTAAAAGCAAAAAAAAAAATAATAATAATACTTAAGACACAGCATTCTACCTGTCAAAAGGCACCAGTTCACCGTAAGACACATAACTATGCGAAATATCATGACTTTATAATAAATACTTTCTGAGTTTTGACCCGGACACGAAATCTCTACCCCCGGCAAGCCGCCCTGCCGCCCAACTCTCTGGACGGACACCTATTGATCCCAGTGATAACAACATCCTCCTCTTACTTTGTCAGGTGGAGGGTAAAAAGAGTATAGTACACCTGATCATCTTCATCTGGAATTTCATAATACAGACTTTAAAGAGGAGTATTAATGAAGAGGAAAAACATAACAGGAACCAACACAGGTCCTTGTGGTCAAGAGTAATAACTATCTTCCCAGTTCCGCCTGAAAAAAAATATATATATACAACTGACGAAATACGGTGAAACTCCCCATCTCTACCAGTGCGTGTTTCAGCTGTTTCGATCGTTCCTCAATGTATTCGTCACACTGGGAAGATTCTTGTGTTTCCTACCCTGCCCTTTCCGCTGAGGCTTCCTGATTCTCCTGATTCTTATCTACTCACAAAGGCTTCCAGTTTGCGTCCCATTAGGCAACTATTGATCGCGATGAGGAAGGGAAATGAGGGCGTGTGAGGGAAGGTAGGATGGGAGGAAAGGAGGAAAAAGAGGTTGAGGGATGGAAAGGTGAACAGACAGAGCCTCGGGAAGAAAGAGAGAGAGAGAGAGAGAGAGAGAGGAGCACAATGGGGGATTATGTGGGTAAGGAAAACTTCCGTCACAAGCCTTTGCTTTTATGCCCTCCATTTCTGCTTCTTTTTCTCCTCCCTCTCTCTCTCTCTCTCTCTCTCTCTCTCTCTCTCTCTCTCTCTCTCTCTCTCTCTCTCTCTCTCTCTCTCTCTCTCTCTCTCTCCATTTCCTTTGATCTTTTTCTAATTTTCTCACATTATTGAATTTGTCTTTTCCTCGGCTTTCCTTCTCTGTCCCCATTTTTTTTCATACTGACGTCTTCTTGAATTTTTTTCTTATTTTTGCACTCTCCCTTTTTTGTTTAGAGAGAGAGAGAGAGAGAGAGAGAGAGAGAGAGAGAGATTTATGTCTTCCATATTTTGTCACCACATTTTTCTTCCTCTCTCCTCTCTCGACCTGTTCGTTTTCCTACACATTTATATTTCATCCTTCCTTCCTTCCTTCCTTCCTTCCAGCCATCCACTTAGGCAATGACGTCACAGGTGCCTCCCTTGATAGGATAGTCAGGCAGATAGGTGTCCTCTCGCTTGATAGGACAGAGGCAGGAAGGACAGGAGGGGAAAAGGGATGGAGGGAGGAAAAGAAAATAAGGAGGAAGAGAGAGAAAGAGTACTAGTGGTAGTAGTAGTAGTAGTAGAAGTACAGTAGTAGTAATAGTAGTAAAAGTACAGTAGCAGTAGTTGTACGAGTAGTAGTAGCTGAAGTACAGTAGTTGTAATAATAGTAGTAGTAGTAGTAGTAGTAGTAAAGTAGCAGTAATAGTAGTAGTAGAAGAAGTGCAGTAGTTGTATTAGTGGTAGTAGTAACAGAAGCACAATGGTAGTAGTAGTAGTAGTAGTAAATGGAGCACAGTAGTAGTAGCAGTAGTAGCAGCAGTAGTAGCAGCAGCAGCAGTAGTAGTAGTAGTAGTATAGTAGTAGCAGTTAGTAGTTACAATCCCAGGCTCGTGTGGACGTAAACCCGGTGGACTGCAGACTAATTTGCCTCCTCCTGCAGTCCACCATCCTCCTTGGCAGCAGAGACACCAAGCTATATAAATGCCACCACGTGAAGGCTCCCTCAACTAGTACCCCCCCTAACCCTACACCTAGGAAAGGGAAAAGGGGGAAACCAAATTACGCCACCAGTCTGACCGGCATAAAATTCGACCTCCAGTTCTTCCAAGAGCGAGATGAATATGCTAACCAAAGCACCACCTCTTACCCCCTCCCTCCCTGCTGACAGAGGCTGGAGGAGAGTCAGCAGTGATGTTTGCTGACGATGTGATGTTGTCAGGAGTGAGAGAGAAGTTACAAGGTCTACGTGAGTGAGTTTGGTAGTTACTCGTAAAGAGACGGGAAGGCGATGGGTGAAAGTTTTGGAGTGGGGAAAGATGGGTAAATAGATAGATAGATAGACAGACAGATAGATAGATAGAGAGCTAATAGGTAGAAAGGTAAATTGATACAAACAGATAGATAGAATGATAGACAGACAGGCAGGAAGACAGATAGGTAGATAGATACAGAGACAGACTGAATGATTGACCGAGGTAATTGACTGAGATCTTCTTCACTTTAATTTCATCTTCCTTCCTCTCTTCCTTTTTTCCTCACTCTCTCACTCTCCTGCCTTCCTCTCCCCCATTCTTCTTCCCTCCCTTATTCCTCCACTTACTCCCCTCCTCTTCCTTCCTCTCCTCCTCCTTTTTCCCTACCTCTTCCTCCTTTCCTCCTCTTCCTTTCTCCCTTCTCTCTCTCAATTTTCACGTGGCACTGATAAGTTTAGGACCACATAAACATTTTTCGAGTATAAATTATGCATAAGATTATTTGTGTATACGTTTACCTTTACGTACAGTTACCAAGGACGTCAAATCAATCAAGAGAGAATATTTACGCATCTAAATTCATATGCATAAAAATTCTTAAGCCTGAATAGTTTAATATATTGTCTATGTATATTTTTCCTTCAGCCAAACTAGGATGAAAATAAATATCCGATTCTGGGCATAGGTTCAGCAGCCCGTTCCCAAGGCCCAGCAGCACTCCTATGTACAGCACTCCTTCACATGCCACCACTTCGGCGCTAACATCCATAGTTCGAATTAAATAAATGCTAGGGCTGTCTCATTCCAGATTGGTCTACTATTACTACTACTACTGCTATTGCTTCTCCTTCTCTTCCTTCTCCTCCTCCTCCTCCTCCTCCTGCCCCCATCAGCAGAAAGAGGTACTGTTTTCCAGGAGGTGGACTATGTGATATCACAGAAGCCTGCGATGAGGTCACAAAAGACGCAAATGATCAAACTCTATACGTTATCCATGTTGGAACAAATGATCTGAAGCGCAATAGATCAGAGGAATTGCTAGCAAAGTATCATGAAATGATCAAGCGATTCAAAACTAAGTCCACTAATGTGATTATATCTGGTATACTCCCAAGGATCAAGGCAGAAAATAGTTTCTATGATAAGGCCTTCAGCACAAATAACCGGCTCAAATCTCTCTGCATGCAAGAGGGAGTCGACTTTGTCAATCTGTGGGACCAGTTTTATGAGCAACATACTCTATTCCAGAAAGATGGTCTCCATTTGAACTCAATAGGAGCGGCACGGCTAGGTAGACTTCTACACGATAAAGTTGCCCTCTTCAGATCAAAAAACGCGGCACGTCCAGGAACAGTAACCTTAACGTAAATACCCACATAGTCAGATCACCAACTGTTCGGAACGGAATCAGAGTCTGCTATGCTAACGCACGTAGTCTACGTAACAAGTTTGAGGATTTACAATCTCTAATTTACCTAGAAAATTATGACATCATTGGCATCACAGAGTCCTGGATTAACACATCTGACCGTGACTTTCTAGCGGAATACTCACTAACAGGGTACAATATTTTCAGCTGTGAGCGACCACATCGAGCTGGTGGCGGTGTTTTACTATACGTGAAAACTAGTCTCCATCCCCTTGTGCTATCCAAACCCAGTATTACCAACATAGATGCCAGTTATGTTCAGCTAAGTATTAATTCACACAAAATAAATATATGTCTCATCTATCGTCCTCCAGCACAGTCAACTGAGACAGATGAAAAACTTTATGATCAAATTGCGGAAATTTGTTGTCAAGAGGATAGCGTAATTTTTGGAGACTTTAATCTACCGGTAACAAAGTGGGGTGAACCACTGACGGCACACTCAGGACAAGAGCTTTATATGAATCTTCAAGAAAGCGCCCTTTCCCAACACGTAGAATACCCAACGAGAGGAAACAATATCCTAGACATCATCTTGACTACAAATGATAACCTAGTCAACAACGTTGAAATAGGACCTGAGTTTAGTTCCAGTGATCATCGAACTATACAGTTTAATATTACTACTGAAAAAGTAAAAGAAACGGAGAGCAAAGAAAAGGTCCCAGATTATCGTAGAGCTAATTTCAACAGGCTCAGAGCGCTACTTGCAACTACAGATTGGAATCAAATGTCTGAAACCGATGACATAAACCAAGCATGGGAAATATTCACCGAAAAATTTAATGAAGTGGTAAAGTCATGTGTGCCACTACGTAACAGACGTCCAGCTGGAAATAGTAAACCAAAGTGGTGGTCCAGTGAAATAAAAAGTAACTTAATAGCCAAAAAACAGGCATACCATAAATATAAAGCTACACAAAATAATGATGATAAATTACAGTACGATAATCTACGCCGCACATCGAAAAGACTTATTAAACAAAGCAAAAGAGCACTGGAGATCCACATTGCTAATACATGCAAATCAAATCCTAAAGAATTTTACAGTTACATTAGAAAGAAAAAGGTTATGACTACATCAATAGGTCCTCTAGAAACAAACATTGGCAAACACACTGAAAATGAGGTCGAAATGGCAAATATTCTTAACGATTACTTTGCGTCTGTTTTTACAGTAGAAAACTCCACCAGAAACCTACTGTTACCCACAAACCAAGCAAATAGCACAGTCCTTAGTAACTATGCTATCCATAATAACAATATCCTTTCAGCCATAAATAGTACGGACATAAACAAAACCCCTGGCCCCGATAAAATATCACGAGAATTCTCAAAGAAGCAAAACATGAGCTACTGCTGCCACTCTCTGTCTTATTCAATAAATCATTAAGTACTGGGAAAAGTTCCACGTGAATGGAAACTAGCAAACGTAACACCAATTTTCAAAAAGGAAATAGTCGCACCCAGGAAATTACAGACCAATCAGCTTAACATCAGTAGTGTGCAAGTTAATGGAAAAAATCATAAGAGATAAAATAGTTAATTATCTAGAAGAAAATAATATAATTAAAGACTCGCAACATGGATTCAGACATCGTCGTTCATGCTTAACTAACTTACTGGACTTCTTCCATGATGTTTACAAATCATACGATGACTCAAGAGCAGTAGATATAATTTACCTTGACTTTCAGAAAGCATTTGACACTGTCCCTCACAAGCGTCTCATGAGAAAAATAGAAGCACATGGAATAAAAAGGAAAGACGCAAAAATGGTTACAAGACTGGCTGTCAGACCGAAAACAGCGAGTTGTGATAAACGGAAAGGAATCCAAATGGCGTAATGTGATCAGCGGCGTTCCCCAAGGCTCAGTACTTGGTCCGATACTTTTTATTATCTATATAAATGACATTGATGAGGGTCTAAATTGCAAAGTATCCAAATTTGCAGATGATACTAAAATAACCAGTAAAGTCACTTCAAAATCACAGTGGCAGCAGTTACAAAATGACCTTAATACTTTAGCAAGCTGGGCAGAAAAATGGCAAATGAAATTCAACACAGAAAAATGTAAAGTACTTCATATTGGAAGTAACAATGTCCATGCAAATTACAAAATGAACAATATTCAGTTATCAAGTACAGACAGTGAAAAGGATCTTGGTGTGATAATATCAAATGACCTAAAACCAAGCAAGCAGTGTACCGATGCGGTTAAAATTGCAAACAAGCTAGTGGGTTTTATTGGAAGAACTTTCGAGTTTAAATCGGAAAAAGTCATACTTGCCTTGTACAACTCGCTAGTGCGCCCCATCTTGAGTATTGTGTGCAATTCTGGTCTCCGTACTACAGAAAGGACATTGAAAAATTAGAGAAAATTCAGCGAAGAATCACAAAAATGATACCACGACTTAGAAACAAACCATATGAGGAACGCCTTGAAGAACTTAAATTATTTAGCCTAACGAAGCGCAGGTTAAGAGGGGACCTTATTGAAGTTTTCAAAATCATGAAGGGATATGACAACTTAGACATGAATAAATATTTTGACATAGACCGGTCGAGTCAAACCAGAAGTAATGGCTGCAAAATCATGGGAAAGCGATTCCAATCCCACGAAGCAAAATACTTCTTCTTTAACAGAGTTGTAAATATCTGGAACAGATTACCCTCAGATACCGTGAACAGTATCTCAATTGAGACATTCAAAAACAAATTAGACAAGTATTTGCACGAAAATCCTCAGCTGACTCTTTTTCTGTCCGAATAACTTGCTTTTATAGCTACGGTACATGTAAGTTCATGCCCCTTTAGTCTACAAGACACCCCGTAAACAATGTACCCGTACATAGTGTTGCGTCACGATATTATACATTTTCAATTTATTCGGTGCAAACAAAGCAATATAAGCACAGATTAGGATCTGCACAGATAACCCTGAGTTAACGGTCACTACTCTTACTTTCGACCTGTGATGGGCTGTGGATCACTGAGGGTCCATGTTAGTCAAGTGACCACCATCGGGACTTTTAATGTACCAGGGGTCACTGCTTCAGGATGAAACTTGTGTACTTGTCCCATATGGGAGAGTTCCCTGTCTCAGTGGAGCAAACGGAGCTAGGGCCTGATTGACTGCTGCCTACCTTAAAAGCGCCAGGCAAGGCTGCCGCACCACCCCTAAACATCCACACTGTGCAGTCCCCTCGTGTCTACAGGACACCCCGTAAACTTAACATAGCGTCACGTCACGTCAATATACGTTTTTCGATTTACCCAAAGCAAATGAGGTAATATACAGTAAGCACAGATTAGGATCTGCACAGATAACCCTGAGTTAACGGTCACTACTTTTACTTCCGACCTGTGATGGGATGTGGATCACTGAGGGTCCCTGTTAGTCAAGTGACCACCATCGGGATTTTTTTTAATGTACCAGGGGTCACTGCTTCAGGATGAAACTTGTGTACTTGTCCCACATGGGAGAGTTCCTTGTCTCAGTGGAGTGAACGGAGCTATTGCCTGATTGACTGCTGCCTACCTAAAGAGCGCCAGGAAAGGTTGCCGCACCACCCCTAAACATCCACTCTGTGCATTGCACATCCACACTGTGCACTGTGCAGTCCCCTTTTATCTAAGACACCCGTCCCATATACTTTTCAATCTCCCCAGCGCAAAGAAAGCAATATAAGCACAGATTAGGATCTGCACAGATAACCCTGAGTTAACGATCACTACTCTTACTTTCGACCTGTGATGGGCTGTGGATCACTGAGGGTCCCTGTTAGTCAAGTGACCACCATCGGGATTTTTTTTAATGTACCAGGGGTCACTGCTTCAGGATGAAACTTGTGTACTTGTCCCACATGGGAAAGTTCCTTGTCTCAGTGGAGCAAACGGAGCTAGGGCCTGATTGACTGCTGCCTACCTTAAAAGCGCCAGGCAAGGCTGCTGTACCACCCCTAAACATCCACACTGTGCAGAGTGTAGCTTCTACGTTATGTCCACAGACTTCCCATTAACTCAATGTAACCGGTTTATAATGTCATGCCGTAACTATTATTTTATTTGTTTACTTTCTCTTTCAGGTTACTCTATCGGGTAGCTCATAGATAAAGTATTATAGAATGTGACTTTTCCTTTCCAGTGTTTCCTATAAAATTTCCATGTCAGTTTTTCCATGCTGCATGGTGGTTTTTCTCACTTTTTCCTGGAGGGTTTGGTGGTGGGGGGAGCCTTCTTGCTTTACTATCCTTATCCTTCAACATGTAGAGTTAGATCTTGTAGTCATAGTTTTCTCTAACAAGCAGCCTCGAAAGGACCATAAGGTCTGTTGCTGTTTGCTTTCCTGTGTATTCCTGTGTATTCCTCCTACTACTACTACTACTGTTATTACCACCACCACTACTACTAATACCACTACTACTATTACTACCACTACTACTACTACTACTACTACTACTACTACTACCATTGCTACTACTACTGCTACTACTACTGCTACTACTACTACCACTACTACCACTACTATCAGGGGTGTTTTTATTACATGCCGGTGAGTCTTGTGGAAGATCTGTAAGGCAGTCTTAGCGAAATTCTGACCCTTAAAACTTCCGTGCCTCATTTTGGGATCGAACACACGTCCATTCAAACAGCAGACTCCTCACTAGCCACGCCATAAAAGTTAGTAATTATCAGGGAGAGTTTTGCTTAGTCGTATCTTTTTTTTATTTATTTAGTTTTTTTTTTAGGGTATTTTCTTTTGCCTGATGGGGAAGTGATTAGTCCTCTCTCTCTCTCTCTCTCTCTCTCTCTCTCTCTCTCTCTCTCTCTCTCTCTCTCTCTCTCTCTCTCTCTCTCTCTCTCTCTCTCTCTCTCTCTCTCTCTCTCTCTCTCTCTCTCTCTCTCTCTCTTTTTCATTATTTCCAGCCTGCCTTTTTTTCTTCCCATGATCTCACTCTCATACACTTTATTTTTCTTTCTCTCTGTTCCTCCATTGGCACATATTATTACCTCTCTTTCTCTCTTTCTCTTTTTCTATCACTTTCTTTCTCCCCTCCTACGTCGTATCTAGTTTCTCCTCAGTCACTCTTCCTTTTCGTCCCTTCATCTCTCTCTCTCTCTCTCTCTCTCTCTCTCTCTCTCTCTCTCTCTCTCTCTCTCTCTCTCTCTCTCTCTCTCTCTCTCTCATTTTCACCTCATTCTCCACTTTCACCTCCCATTACCTGAGCCTCACCATCCGCTACAGGTTAACTTATGGGAAATTAAATTACATCCTAATTTAAGAAGCTCTAACTCAATGACAACTACAATTAATGGAGAGAGAGAGAGAGAGAGAGAGAGAGAGAGAGAGAGAGAGAGAGAGAGAGAGAGAGTATGTGGTTCAGTGCAAAGCGAGATTTAATAAGTGTGAGAGCATCCATAGAAGCGGCCAAGTCCACCGGTCACTCACTAACAATTTTCGGACTCGAGGTGCTTCACTCCCGTAGACTTTAGTGACATTAGCGAAGCCACAGCACACCACACAACACACCATACTACTACTATTGCTACTACAACTGCTGCTACTACTACTTCTAATAATAATAATAATAATAATAATAGTAATAATAATAATGATAATAATAATAATAATAATAATAATAATAATAATCTATCTATCTATTGCCAGACGCCTCAATCCCGTTTGGGGTGGCCACAAACAAATCGCCTCCACGTCGCCCTGTCCCCCGCCATTTCACTGCCCTGCTCCCAACTCAAACTCCCCTCTCTCATATACCTCTCCACCCCATCCCTACATCTCATCCTCGGCCTCCCCCTCCCTCTTCCCCCTCCACCTCACTCACATACACTCTCTTCGTCAGTCTTTCACCCTCCATCCTCTCCACATGGCCAAACCACCTCAGTGTGTTCCTCATAACGCTTCCTATCACATCCACATCAACACCACAACGCTCCTTTATATCCTCATTCGTCAGCCTGTCTCTCCATGTGACTCCACAGGCTCCTCTTAGATAACTCAATTCCACTGCTCTCACTCTTGACTTGTGTCCTTCCAACAACGTTCAAGCTTCACTTCCATACGTTAGAGTCAGTATCACAATACTGACATGTAGTAACTTTTTCACTTCCATGCTCACTTCTCTGTTTCTTATCACTGCTTTCAAAGAACTAGCAACCTTTCTTCCCTGCTGTACCCTTTCAAGCACTTCACCCTCCAAACCTCCATCCTCACTCATCACACTACCCAAGTACTTAAACGTACTCACATTCTCCAATTCCTCACCATCCAACCTCGCTGTACATTCACTAACTTCACCTCTCTCAAAGACCATCACTTTACTCTTCCCTACATTCACCTTTAGATTCCGTTTCTTACACACTCTCCCAAACTCATCCACCAAGCCTTGCAGCTCCCCTTCGTCTTCACTCAACAACACAGTATCATCTGCAAACAACAGTACAGGGAGTTTCAAAACACTATCCTCTCTCACCAGGGCCACTCCAACATCCACTACCCTACGTTGTACCTCTTTAATTACCCCATCCATGTACAGATTGAACAACCATGGAGACATGACACATCCCTGTTTCAACCCAACCTCCAAAGAGAAAAATTCACTTAGTTCACCATCCACACTCACTGCAGCCTTAGCACCATCATACATACTCTTCACAGCATTCAACAACTTCCCATCTACTCCATATATTCTTAACACTTTCCACAATCCTTGTCTATCCATCCTGTCATATGCTTTCTCCAAACCCATGAAATAATAATAATAATAATAATAATAATAATAATAATAATAATAATAATAATACACACACACACACACACACACACACACACACACACACACACACACCATCAGTTTTCCTACTACTATTACTACTGCAACTCTCTCTCTCTCTCTCTCTCTCTCTCTCTCTCTCTCTCTCTCTCTCTCTCTCTCTCTCTCTCTCTCTCTCTCTCTCTCTCTCTCTCTCCATCAATCCTCCACCTTTCCCTCCTTTCACCTTTCATTACCTGAACCTCGTCATAAGCGAATAAAATTAACTTCCTAGGGAAAAAATTAATTAGCCAAAAAATCAATAACTCAATGACGCCTAATATTTAAAGTCACACGTATTCACATTTGATTAGAGCGCGTTCGAGTGAGCAGGCTTCATAATATTGTTGCCTTGGCTATAAAAAAGGGGGAGGAGGAGGAGGAGCAGGAGGAGGAGGAGATGAAGAAGAAGATGATGATGATGATGAAGAAGAAGAAAAAGAAAAAGAAGAAGAAGAAGAGGAAGAAGAAGAAGAAGAAGAATAAGAAGAAGAAGATGATGATGATGATGATGATGATGATGATGAAAAGAAGAAGAAGGAGAAGAAGAAGAAGAAGAGGAGGAGGAGGAGGAGGAGGAAAAAGAAGAAGAAGAAGAAGAAGAGGAGGAAGAAGATGATGATGATGATGATGATGATGATGAAGAAAAAGAACAAGGAGAAGTAGAAGAAGAGTGCCATCCATCATGACTGATATTAAAACACACTTTGTTGTATTGAGAAAAGACATTTAAGTAATTGCAATCGCTCTCCTGAAGCTTTGCAACGATGTATGTAGGTCCGTCCGAATAAGGTCAAAGGTAAAGGCGGGGAATTGGTCAACTTTTACAGCTTTGGAAATGGATATGAGGGCAACACGGGGTAGAGCTTGAATGGATAAAATAATGAAGCTCTAACCTGTCCCTTTCCCACCCAACACTTCCACTCATCGCTGTGAATCATTTACTTTTTACAGTTTTTCTCCGATTTAGACGAAACTTGGTAGAATGGTAAAGGGCGAACAGAAGGTGAAGTGTTTCAATTTTAAGAACAATCAGTTCAGATTGAAGGTCACAGGAGTGTGTCAAACTTTCCGTCCTGTAACTCAAAAAGTTTTCATTCAGTCTGGATAAAACTTAGTGGACTTATTTACGGTCAGACATATTATTTTTGGGTCAAGTTTGAGACCAATAGAACAAAGGTCAAGGCCACAAGGGAAAGTAAAAAAAAAAATCCCTTCCTTTCAGCCACCGCCTCCCCCACGCCCTAAGAAACAAAGTGACTAAATTTTTTCCCTGACTGTAGTGTTTAGAATTATTACACTATATAAACTTTTAACCATATGCAAATGGCCCATAGAAGCTTAACACAACTATTATGTAAATATCACAGTTTTTGAGAGAAATATCAGGGAACAACACAACCCGGAAGAAAGACAGGAAGTGAGAAAGTTTTGAAAGTTTCTAAAGAGACAAGAGAAGCCATTAGACACATTAGGAAAGGAGGGGAGGAAATAGTCAACAGGAGAGAGAGAGAGAGAGAGAGAGAGAGAGAGAGAGAGAGAGAGAAAGAGAAAGAGAGAGAGAGAGAGAGAGAGAGAGAGAGAGCAGGAGGGGAGATGATGGAGAGAAGAGTAAGAGAGGGAGGGGAGACTAGAAGGGGAGAGGACGAGGAAAGGGAGATGGAGAGAGAAAAAAAAGGGAAGACGAGGGCAGTTGGAAGGGAAACGTAAAGAAGGGGGAGAGGGGATGAGAAGAGGGAGAGAGAGGGGACATGGAAGAGAGGAAGAGAGAGAGGAAAGGAAACACACACACTCTCTCTCTCTCTCTCTCTCTCTCTCTCTCTCTCTCTCTCTCTCTCTCTCTCTCTCTCTCACCTACAGTACTAATCACAAGCAACAGCCAACGCCGCCAAGGCCTAGAACACCTCGTTATATCCGTTCAGTGAGATGAATAATATATGTAAGATGTCGCATTTACCCCTGTTCAAGTAGAAGGAAGGAAGGAAAGAGGGAAGGAAGGGAGGAAGGGAGTGAGGGAGGGAAAGAAGGAAGGAAGGAGGAAAGGAAAGAAGAGAGAGGGAGGCAGGGAAGCTGGAAAGAAAAGAAGAAAGCAAGGAAGGATGGATGGGAGTGAAGGAAGGTAGGAGGAGTGGAAGGGAAAAAAGGAGGGAAGGGAGGAAGGGAGGGGGCAAGAGAGGGAAGAAAGGAAGCAAGGAGGAAAAGAAAGAAGTCGGAGGGAGGAAAGGAAGAAAGGAAGTAATGATGAAAGGATGGATTGGAGTGAAACTGAGGACGAGAAAATGAAAAAAGAGGGAGGGAGGAGGGAAGAAAGGAAGGAAGGATGGATGGGAGTCAAGGAAGGAAGGACGAATGGAAGGGGAAGAACGATGGGAGGGAGAGAGGGGAGGGAGGGAAGAAAGGAAGGAAGGAAGAAAGGAAATAAAGAGGAGGGAGGGAGGGAATAAAAGAGGAAAGGATGGATAAATGGATGAATGAAGGAAGGAAGGAAGGACAGAAGGAAGGGAGGAAGGGAAGGACTGAGGGAAGAAAAGAAAGAAGGAAGGATGGAATGAAGGACATAAAGAAAAAAGAAATGAAGGAAGGAGAAAGGAGAGAAGGGAGGGAGGAAGGGAGGGAAGGAAGGAGGGAAGGAAGGAGGGAGGGAAGGAAGGAGGGAAGGAAGGAGGGAGGGAAGGAAGGAGGGAAGGAAGGAGGGAGGGAAGGAAGGAGGGAAGGAAGGAGGGAGGGAAGGAAGGAGGGAAGGAAGGAGGGAGGGAAGGAAGGAGGGAAGGAAGGAGGGAGGGAAGGAAGGGAGGTAGGGAGGGAAGGAGGGAGAGAGGGAGGGAAGAAAATTAGAAAGCGAGGGAGTGGAGGATAAAATCTGTACCTCTTTCTTCTACAGACTAATCTTTTCTCTCATTTGTCCCTCCTAGAATCTCTGAGGTCAAATAGAATCTCTGAGGTCAAATAGAATCTCTGAGGTCAAATAGAATCTCTGAGGTCAAATAGAATCTCTGAGGTCAAATAGAATCTCTGAGGTCAAATAGAATCTCTGAGGTCAAATAGAATCTCTGAGGTCAAATAGAATCTCTGGGGTCAAATAGAATCTCTGAGGTCAAATAGAATCTCTGGGGTCAAATAGAATCTCTGGGGTCAAATAGAATCTCTGGGGTCAAATAGAATCACTGAGGTCAAATAGAATCTCTGAGGTCAAATAGAATCTCTGGGGTCAAATAAAATCTCTGAGGTCAAATAGAATCTCTGGGGTCAAATAAAATCTCTGAGGTCAAATAGAATCTCTGGAGTCAAATAAAATCTCTGAGGTCAAATAGAATCTCTGGGGTCAAATAGAATCTCTGGGGTCAAATAAAATCTCTGGGGTCAAATAGAATCTCTGAGGTCAAGTAGAGTCTCTGGGGTCAAATAGAATCTCTGAGGTCATATAGAATCTCTAGGGTCAAATAGAATCTCTGAGGTCATATAGAATCTCTAGGGTCATGGAAACTCGGGTAGTTCTCTCTCTCTCTCTCTCTCTCTCTCTCTCTCTCTTGTATTTTATTGCTGGAAACTATGTCGATATTAAAGCCATAAACATAACATAGAAGAGAATATTAAGGTGTAAAAAAGTAGACTTAATCGCCAAGGAAGAGGTATTACGAAGCTTATTACCACTCAGAAATCCTCCCTAAAATCGTCTTTACTGAATGAGACACCGCCGGCATGTATTCAGTATGGACGGTGGGTACTGGTGTCGAAGTGGTGACATGTGAAGGTTTTGAGGGTGTGTGGTACTTAGAGGAAAGCTGCACCTCAGGGAACGGACTATCTAGCCTATATACACAGTGTCTAGGGTGGTAGTGAGTTTAAGGAGTGGACATAGTGGAAGAGCAAGGATTATTATTTTTTCTTTTTTTACTGTGCTGCAAGAGGTAGTGTTTTAATCTTATGCCTTTTCTTATTACGTCGTCTCTCTCTCTCTCTCTCTCTCTCTCTCTCTCTCTCTCTCTCTCTCTCTCTCTCTCTCTCTCTCTCTCTCTCTCTCTCTCTCTGCGTGCGTGTGTGTGTGTGTGTGTGTGTGTGTGTGTGTGTGTGTGTGTGTGTGTGTGTGTGTGTGTGTGTGTGTTAAAAAAAACACTTCTCTATATGGGTTCATGAATGGAGGTTAACCCTTCACTACTACGCCACGAGGGTCATCAAGGCAGACAGTCATGTTTTTCCAAGTCCAAACCTTCTCCAAGAACACAATCCTCTGTAGTCAAATCCCCTCTTGGCCACTAGCAAGCTTTGGATCAGAAGGAAGTTCAAAATATTAGTTCTTATTATTTCTCGTAGCATGAACACAAATCACGTTTGAAATAAAAAAATATATAGTGGGAAAAAAGCTTTGACATATCAATTACTTGCTGGACAATATTAGGCTTCGACGTGAGAGTAAGAAAAGAAAGTAGGCTACAGTACGACATCGAAGAACGTCCATCTTTTCACAGTGTTTGGGGAAAATGCTTATTATTTCCCTTATTTACAGCTAAATCGAAGCACAGTACTGTTCAGAAAGCATTTAACATTTTATCTCATCTATTTTCACACGAGACTTATATGCTTTAAACCGAATTTATGCCAATACTACGAAAATTCTCCATGTCGATATTTTCAACTTACGTGTAACCCAAAATTTGAAAGAGGGTTATTCGTACTACAGGTGAGCAGGGTCAAAGGGGACGCAAGTTGGTGACGACCTGAGAGAATCGATAAGGAAGCGGAAGGGGAGCTGGGTGGGTGGTGAAGGTGGAGGGATGGTGTGTGGGTGGGAGGGGTGATGGTGTGGGGGTGGGAATGGTAGGGTGGAGGGTTGAATGGTGTAGGAATGGGAGTGGTAGGGTGGAGGGGTGATGGTGTAGGGATGGGAGTGATAGAGTGGAGAGGTGATGGTGTGGGGGTAGGAATGGTAGGGTGGAGGGGTGATGGTGTGGGGGTGGGAGTGGTAGGGTGGAGGGGTGGTGTACTGGTGGGAGTGGTAGGGTGGAGGGGTGATGGTGTGGGGGTGTGAGTGGTGGGGAGGTGTGGAGCGGGGGTGGGAGTGGTAGGATGGAGAGGTGATGGTGTGGGGATGGAAGTGGTAGGGTGGAGGGGTGATGGTG
>NC_137035.1:2985000-3002500 GCF_032717465.1 Coenobita brevimanus
TTGTCCTAAGTTGAAAAAAGTTGTCTAAAGTTGAAAAAAAAAATCGTCTGAAGTTGAACAAGAATTCTTAAATTGAAAAAAATTATGTAGAAAAAAATAGGTGTATACTTTTTTGGTGGTAGCAAGAATTAAATATAAAAATAAGTAACCAGCTGAAGGGAGTTAAGGCATCTTGATATAAATACAGAGGGGGAAAAGATTAAATGTTTCCGAAATAAAGTAAAATGGGGGAAGCCACTACAGGACACAGGTGTACTAAAGGTGACGTGGCCAATTAAAAGGTTCCCACGCCTCCCTCAATCTTTATACATAATTTTTCTTCTCTTTCTTCTTGATAATCGATTGAGAGAGAGAAAGAGAGAGAGAGAGAGAGACTGTGTGTGTGTGTGTGTGTGTGTGTGTGTGTGTGTGTGTGTGTGTGTGTGTGTTAGTGTGTGTATGTTTTTTTTTGTGTGTGTGCAGGAGTGAATATATTTACCTAAACTGGCCGGCGTGGCGATTGATATGCATGCACTTCACAGCGTTTATTATATTATGCTTCAATATGGTAATTCAGGCAGGCAATATTATAATTTCCACCCATAATATAAACCTCCGATATTAATTCTGGGTCGGGAAAGGGGTTCATGTGCCAGAGAGAGAGAGAGAGAGAGAGAGAGAGAGAGAGAGGAAAGTTGAAAGCACTCTCAAATATACGATGTGGTAGTTTTAAGTCGGATCTACGCAGCTTTGGGGAATTTACAGCACCTGATTATTTCCAGTATTTTCTCTAGTACAGTCTAAACGCTCGTACGTACCCAGTAGCTCTAATTCCCTCTAAGTTATAGCTAATACTTTCTCTAATTATAAGTGCTTATATTTGGGTTTTAATTCTTGCACAGTTACATAAAATTTCTCTATTTATTAAAACTCTCACATTTTCCCTTTAATTCTTTCATAGATACATTTAATATTCTGTCTAATTATTTTTACGTTCATTTTTTCCCCCATCCTTCTGTCCCTCTTCAGTAATTTCGCCTAATAATTTCTTAACTAGTTCAAACGTTCATATGCTCCTTCCACCTCTAAGTCCTTCATAGTTACTGCCAATACTTTTTTCCAATCATATTAACACTCCGCTGCACCCTTCTGGCAAGCCCCGAGATCAAGAAAAGAGAGTCAGGAGGGAGGTATTCACAGGACGAGGCTTCAGGTCATTTCCACCAAAGACCTTGTTCTCCATGACAGGATAACTCTGTAATTCGAACATTCCCAGTATAGAATTTTCTGAACTTCGAAAGGGGACTCACAGCCAGACAAACAGCTCCCTATATTATTTTTTTGAGACACTGGAATGGAATCAGTCAGGGGAACAGACCCACACGCAGGGCTCAGTAAAAAAAATCGTCTCCCCTTCTGCTGCTACGAGGGTGTCAAAGAAATATCAATGGACTCCATGCATCCCACCTACGCGATGTTCACAGGGTAGGTAGGGGAGCAACAGGGAAGGAGAGAGACCAAAAGTACGATACGGGGAAGGAGACAGACCAAAAATACGATACAGGGAAGGAGACAGACCAAAAATACGATACAGGGAAGGAGACAGACCAAAAATACGATACAGGGAAGGAGAGAGATCAAAAATACGATACAGGGAAGGAGAGAGATCAAAAATACGATACAGGGAAGGAGAGAGATCAAAAATACGATACAGGGAAGGAAAGAGATCAAAAATACGATACAGGGAAGGAGACAGACCAAAAATACGACGTTCGCAGGGTAAGTAGAGGAGGAACAGGGAAGGAGAGACACCGAAGAAAAAGAAAAAAAGTATACCTCGTTGGCAAAGGGGATTTTTGTTACACCTCATCTAGCGGCTAAATTCGCACATTACACGTTATTATCTTGTTTACTATTTAATTTTACCATCAGAGTGCACACCATCCACTCACTCGATGTAGTGCTATCTTTTGGTTAGACTAGAAAAAATATAAGCCTATAGATAAATTAAAGTTAAAAAAAAAAAAATCCTTGCAAGTAAGTATATAAGAAACAACATTAAGTATTATGTTCGGCATTTGCAGCCATAAAATGCGTTTAAAGGGCTCCGTTACTTAGCCTATTTAAATGGCCGTACACGTTGCCGCCAGTAGATATATAATGATTCTCTTTTTATCTTCTCTCTTGTCACATATAATTTTCTTTTTTTGCAATCATATATTCCTGCTATTCAATTCTTATCCTTGACTTAATAGCTATACCCTTTTTACTCTAACTTGGCTCAGATTCTCGTCCGTTCACAGTTTCTTTCACGTAGCTCAGTGACAATAATAAAAATGTTATGACTCTTGACTCTACATCCTTCCATGGCACTTCGTCTTGACTAGCACAATATTAAAGGGTTCATATACGCCTACAGCTCAGTAGCAAAGATGAAGAGATGGCAATTTTAGACCAAGTTAGAGTAAAAGTAGTATAGTTACCTTTATTATAATCTATCTATCTATCTATCTATCTATTGCCAGACGCCTTAATCCCGTAAGGGGTGACCACAAACAAATCGCCTCCATGTCACCCTGTTATAATCCACCCAATTACAAACTCGAAGGGACGAATAAGCTTGCTGCTGTCTGCCTTCCTTGGATTTCTTTAAGACGCTTTTTGTATTTAAGATCTATTTCTTGAAGAAGTATTGACAAGAAGTTAGTCTTGTTGTCAGAATAATAAGAAAAATTAGCTGGGGATGGAAAAAACGGAGGAAAACAAAAGGACTAGGAGATAAAAAGAAGGATGAAAGGAAAAGGAAGCAGGAAGGATAGGGAGCAGCAAGGAAGGAAGGACGAAGGAGGAGAGAAAGAGGAAGGAAGAAAGAGAAGGTGAAGGAAGATACAGGTAGGGAAGGAAAAGAGATAGAGGTAGAGAAGCGATGGAGGGAAGGAGAAATGGGGATGAGAAATTAGGGAAGAAAGTCGGAAAGAAAAGAAAACTGGGAAGGAAAAGTAAGAAAAGAAAGGAAAGGAGGAGGAGGGAGAGGAGAAGGAGGGAAAGGTGGGAGGGCAGTAGAGAGGGAAAGAACTGTGGGAAGGAAAAGTGGGAGAAGAAAAGGAAGGAGGGAGGGAGGGAGAGGAGGGAGAGGGAAAAAAGAGGGGATAGAGAAGTGGGAAAAAAAAGAAGAAGAAGAGAAAAATGATGGAGGAAAAAAAAAAAAGGAAATTAAAAGAAGAGAGAGAAGGAGGCAACAACGAAGGGGGGGAGGGAGGAAACGAGGAAGAGGGGAGGGAAGGAAGAAACAACAAAGGGAAGGAAGGAGGGAGGAAGGTAAGGGGAGATAAACATGAAGGAAGGAAGGAGGAAGGAGGGAGGAAAAGTCAGAGGAAATAAAAACGAGCGAAGGAAGAAGGGAGGAAAGAAGGATGGAGGAAGAAGAGGAAAGAAGGAAGGAGGAGGGAAGGAGGGAGGGAGGGAGGGAAGGAAGGAGGGAGGGAGGGAAGGAGGAAGGAGAGGAAATATCAAGAGGTGAAAAACAAGGAAGGGGGTGTGGGAAGTTCAGCATCCATGGAGAGAGCAATCAGGTGTTGCTCGTTTCTAGGTAGCAGGTGCCTAATATCACACACACACACACACACACACACACACACACACACGATGGAAATATAACACATGCATACTCTGTGATATTCATCTATATTATAATGTTCCGATGTATGTATGTTTGTTCCGGTGACACAGCAAAAACGGTGCAACGTAGCTCGATTTTTGATAGAGTAAGGTACAATAAAATACTCTAACTTGAAGAAAAAAAAATCTCCACTCCAGTCAGGCCACCGGTTCCCGAGGTATAACTCATTTCTGGCCTTTTGACAGAACGGAGGCAGCCGAAGGCGGCCTGTAAGAAATTGAAAATAGAAACACAACAATACGATCTACATACAAACATGCATACATACGTATGTACATGCATAAATGCATACATACAAATATATATACACACATACATACATACATACATACATACAGTACATACATATATACATACATACATACATACATACATGCATGGAGAGGAAGACAGACAGACAGTTAGATACATATAAACACACAGAAAGACAGACAGACAGATATAGAAGATTAATTTAAAAAAATAACAACTGTAAATGAACGAATATGAGGAGAAACCAGAAAATGCAAAGAAAAACTATAAAAAGAAAATAGAGACAGGAGTGGGAGGTAAGGAGGAAAGTTGAGATGTTGACAGCGACAGGTGTGGAGGGAGAGGGAGGGCGAGGATGAAGATGAGAGCTTAGTGGACCTTCCTTCCTTCCTTCCTTCCTTCCTTCCTTCCTTCCTTCTTCCTTTCCTTCTTTCCTTCCTTTCTTTTTTTTCGTACTTGCATACTTTCTTCTTTCTTTTTCCCGTCCTTCCTTCCTCCATTCATTCATTCTTCATTTCTCCTTTCTTTCCTTCCTTCCTTCCTTCCATCCCTCCTTCCTTTCTCATTTTCTTTTCCTTCCTTCCTATCTCAATTTCTTTTCCTTCCTTCCCTCCTTCCTATCTCAGTTTCTTTTCCTTCCTTCCTTCCTTCCTTCCTTTCTCAGTTTCTTTTCCATCCATCGTTCCATCCTTTTTTCGTTCATTCATTCATTAGGGCTTTCATTCCCTCCTCTCTCTCTCTCTCTCTCTCTCTCTCTCTCTCTCTCTCTCTCTCTCTCTCTCTCTCTCTCTCTCTCTC
Organism: Coenobita brevimanus; assembly: GCF_032717465.1. Classification (NCBI taxonomy): domain Eukaryota; kingdom Metazoa; phylum Arthropoda; class Malacostraca; order Decapoda; family Coenobitidae; genus Coenobita; species Coenobita brevimanus. Next base: position 2,989,709 of record NC_137035.1, read on the forward strand.
TCTCTCTCCTATATCAACTTTTTCTGCGTAGGGCTATCTGGATTTTTTAATATATTTACCGCCCGTGCATACATACACTAGTCACGAAGAAGTGCTAGAATTTCCCTAAAAGACAGGAAGAATGAAAGTGATTGTGGAATAGAATAAATTACTAAGGAACAGAAATTATGGATAAGGGGTGGAAGAGGGGGGTGGACGAAGCATAGATGGGAGTGAGAGGTGGAGTGGCACGTGAAGGAGTGGAGTGGAACATGAGGTGAGGGTTGAGAGGGAGTGGAAGAGAGTGGGAGCTGGAATGAAGGGCGATCTGGGTGGTAAAATGAACAGTGGATGTGGAGGTGAAGTGGAAGTGGATTGGCAAGTGAAGATGAAGGGCGGAGTGACAGGTGAAGACGAAGGGTGAAGAGGGAGTGAAGGTGGGAGTGAGGGTGGGAGCAAGGGTGGAGTGGGAGTGAGAGTGGATAGGGAGTGGAAGGAGGAGTGAAATTCTGACACAGCTCCACTCAGTCTATGCTGTCAAATGCTTGCTCACTGTGTCATTTGTGCTCGAGGTCACTGGTGATATTTGACACGTGTTGAGAGAGAGGGAGAGAGAGAGAGACAGACAGACAGACAGACAGACAGAGAGGAGGAGGATAGAGAGAGAGAGAGAGGGAGGGAGAGACAGACAGACAGACAGACAGAGAGGAGGGGGAATACATATCAAAGGGCAATGGACAATAGCGTAGGGTATAAAAAACGAGACACTAAGGCCAAATGAGAGAGAGGGAGAGAAAGAGAGAGAGAGAGAGTGAGAGGAGAGAGAGAGAAAGAGAGAGAGAGAGGAAGGGCGGATTATCCTGACGCGGGGAGAGGTGTTTGGAGAGATGACGACGCAGGGTGACGTGTGGCATAAGAGAGGAAGGGCTTGCATCTTGGGTGACGTGCTAGGTTTGTTTACGTCTGGGTAGTGTATGTAATTGTGGTGGTAGTGGTAGTAATAGTAGTGGTGGTAGTAGAAATAGTAGGAGGAATAGTGGTGGTGGTGGTAGTGGTGGTAGTGGTGGTGGTAGTGGTGGTCTGGTGGTGGTGGTAGAAGTGGTTGTATCGTTAGTAATAGTAGCGATAGCAGTGGTTGTAGCATTCGTGTGTTCGATATTATTATTATTATTATTATTATTATTATTATTATTATTATTATTATTATTATTATTATTATTATTATTATTATTATCATTATTATTATAGCAGTAGCAGCAGCAGCAACAACAATAACAGTAGTAGTAGTAGTAGTAGTAATTGTAAATGCTGGTGATAGTAATGGTAGTGATGAATACAGGTACCGTAGTCAGGTCCATGTTCTCTACAGTATTACCTCTTCCACAAATTTCTCCATACACCTTAATATCCTAACCCACTCTGCTCAAAAACTCACAAACCACAACAGCCTCAGGGTCTCATAAAATTTCCTGACCTGCCTACGTCTTAAGTCATTCTCGGCGTCTTAGAAGTCTCTATAGAATTCTAGCACTTCTTCCTGACTAGCATTACTCTGAATACAGCACTTTCATAAACCCTCCTACGTTAAAATAATGCATGGAAATAATAAGGCCTAACTCTACCCCTTTTATTCGAAATTGGCTTAAAACTGTCACCTCTCCATCTTAAAAACCAAGTTGTTACGAGATTCACACTAGTATTATGATGCTAGTCACGAAGAAGTGCTATGGAAAGGATGTAGAGCCACAGTATCGCCCTATCCTGCCACTCAGCTACGTGAAATAAGCATAAGAATGAAAAAAAAAAAATCTGAGCCAAATTAAAATGGCGAAAGTGTATAAAAATGACGAGGGTGAAGTGCTTGAAAGGGTACAACAAGGAAGAAAGGTTGCTGGTTCTTATCACTGCTTTCCTTGTAAGCAGTGATAAGAAACAGGGAAGTGAGCACGGAAGTGAAAAAGTTACTGCATGACAGTATTGTGATACCATCTCTAACGTATGGAAGTGAAGCTTGGACCTTATTGGAGGGACAGAAGTCAAGAGTGAGGGCAGTGGAAATGAGTTATCTGAGAGGAGCCTGTGGAGTCACATGAAGAGACAGACTGACAAATGAGGAAGTGAAGGAGTGTTGTGGTGTGGATGTGGATGTGATAGGAAGCGTAAGGAGAAACACACTGAGGTGGTTTGGCCATGTGGAGAGGATGGAGAGTGAGAGACTGACGAGGAGAGTGTATGTGAGTGAGGTGGAGGGGGGGAGAGGGAGGGGGAGGCCAAGGATGAGATGGAGGGATGGAGTGGAGAGGTATATGAGAGAAGGGGGGGGTGAGTTGGGGGCAGGGCAGTGAAATGGCGGGGGACAGGGTGACATAAAGGCGACTTGTTTGTGGCCACCCCTTACGGGTTTAAGGTGTCTGGCAACAGGTAGATAGATAGACAGATAGATTTCTCAGAAGGAAAATGAGATGAGGGAAGATGAATTTGTAAACCTCCTGAGACAACGTGAATATTACTATGCTTCCTGTCTTGGCTCTTTTCTTGGAAGATTAATTAAGGTGTAGCTCAGGTAGGCTTGTAAAATGTAAGAGGAAAAAAACAGGGGAATGGGAACGTGCGGGAAAGTGACATGAAAGGAGAGAGAGAGGGGGGGGCGGGGTTGTTGAGGAGAGAAGATGAGTGGAGGAAACTATGATACGAGAAGGAAAAGTTGGAGGGGATGGGGATATGCGGTGGAGGAAAGACGTGAGGAAATGAGAGAGAGAGAGAGAGAGAGAGAGAGAGAGAGAGAGAGAGAGAATCATAAACTGAAATCGAAATATAATCTGCATATGATAAAAGGAAAAGCGTGTTCCGGGTCCCCAAATCTAAAGTCGGATATATTGAGGAAATTAAAGGGAAATAAGGAACGTCCTGCCTGTCTAGATTTTGCCGCGATATCATAAAATTCCCAAAGGCTGTCACTTATAATAATATGGCTCTCAGTATTTTTATCTATCTATCTATCTATCTACCTGTCCATACATTCATCCATCCATCTATCCATCCATCCATCCATCTATCCATCCATCTATCCATCCATCCATCTGTCCATCTATCTATTCATTCATCTGTCTATCTGTCTATCCATCCATCCATCCATCTATCCAACTATCTATCTGTCTATCTATCTATTCATCCATCCATCCATCTGTCTCTCTATCTATCCATCCATCTATCTATCGGTCTATTTACTTATTTATCTATTTTTATGTGTCTGATTGTGGGCGTATACTTTAGCCCTTTCACGTAAGCCAGCAGTCCTCCTACGTGCCACACACCTTTCCATGTCACCACTCTGGCTCTAATACTCACTGACCCTACTGAATACATGTTAGAGTTGTCACATTCAGGACTGGTACATTGATATTACTGGGGGTGTTTTTACGTCACGTCGGTGTATTCCTCTCTCTCTCTCTCTCTCTCTCTCTCTCTCTCTCTCTCTCTCTCTCTCTCTCTCTCTCTCTCTCTCTCTCTCTCTCTTAAAAATCAGTAAAGTCTATTTTAATGAAATGCAATTCTCTAAACGATAATTATTCACCCATTTATCATACTTCACAAATCTTTAATAAATTTAGATTTAATTCGATGTCTCTCTCTCTCTCTCTCTCTCTCTCTCTCTCTCTCTCTCTCTCTCTCTCTCTCTCTCTCTCTCTCTCTCTCTCTCCTTAGATAAACAAATATTCTTGATAATTCCGTTGTGGGATCAGTAATTATGAGAGGCGTGTTAATTAGCACGAAGAGATACGCAGACAGACAGACAAACTGACAGGTTAACTTCAGTACCATATGAGTAATGAATATGATGGTGGGTAAATACATATCTTCAGACAGAAAAACAGACAGAAAGACAGACAGAAAGATAGACAGATACACACAGACATAGACAGACAGAAAGATGGATGGATAGATAGATAGATAGATTGAAATTCTTGTTAGATTCAGAGAAATAACTATGATGTTGGACGAATTGATATTGTCTGCTCGCTGATTGTGTATTCATGGAAGTAAATCACTCAAGTAAATGGTCTCTCTCTCTCTCTCTCTCTCTCTCTCTAGTTGTTGTTGTCTTAGGCTCATCTGAACTTGAACCCGGCGGACTACAGGCAAGAGAGAGAGAGAGGAAATGCCACCACGTGAAGGCGTAACTCTCCATCACCACGTCCTCGGGGTGAAAGGATAAATAAAAACTCCAATTTGATGCCGAGAACACATTACGAATTCTATTTGTGGTAAGATTAACTCACACATGTTTACCCTTAAAAATTGTTTCGTCCATTACTGCCAACACTTACCAACACTCTTTAACCTCTGCCAACCCCAACCCATGAGAGAGAGAGAGAGAGAGAGAGAGATTCGTCCCTTTGACCCGCTGTAATTTTCCTGTGAGCTAAATACTGTTGACTGATTTTAAACTGAGAATTAATGCAATGTGTTCTCGAGGGGAAAAAAAAAACATTCGTGATTGTTGCATTTGTGTGTGTGTGTGTGTGTGTGTGTGTGTGTGTGAGAGAGAGAGAGAGAGAGAGAGAGAGAGAGAGAGAGAGAGGTCGCGCGCGCCTTAGATTTCTCCCACACCTTCACCCCGATAACACATTTTTCCACACTGATCTTTCTCCTCCCAGACGATTATTAAAAATTGAAAAAAATCGCTTGTCTTGAAGGTATTAATTGAGGCCACACACCCAGACGGTTCGAAAAAAAATATATATATATCTCCCAGCTGAGGAAAATCGTCTGTCGCAAGAATTAAATATACGATAGGTCGCTGAATGAAAAAGCTTCAGGATCGTAAATTCACCCATCGTTAGTCGAAACAAAGTGAAAAATACGTATATACTTCGAAAAAACACGGTAAAACACTCTAGATAAACGTGGTACCAGAAAATTTATCTATCAGTCTATCATCTAGCTGTCTGTCTATCTATTTATCTAACTATAGCCAGACGCCTTAATCTCGTTAGGGGTGGCCATAAACAAATTACCTCCATGTCGCCCTGTCCCCTGCCATTTCGCTGCCCTCTCCCCAAATTGCACCCCCTTCTCTCATATACTTCTCTTCTTCATCATGGAAATCAACATCTTACTTTATTTCAATTAATGTTAAAGATTCAGTATTTCGAAAAAGGACTCATCACTCAAAATAGGACGCAAGGTGTAACACAGCTCCCTCCTTGCCTTTTAGCTGATGAATCCTTGTGTTGCGGGTGCGGCCCAGTCGGCAATATCAACATCTACCCTGCACCTATTCTACCTTCCATAACCATTTCCATTATTAACATATCTTTTTTTTTAAGTATTTTAATGTATGACTGATTAGTAATATTTCATCAAGCAGTCAAAATATCATCCCTGCTTACAAAAACATAGTGGACAGTCCCCGCAACACACGCGATTGAAGAGGGCAATGTATGTATCAATCTGTATATATTTCTGAAGTGGACCGGGCACATGACTGATTGGAAGGCATCACCCTGGAAGATATTCATTGGGTTTTTGAGAGGTGTTAGTAAGAATCATGAATTTTTTATTTATCACATTCATTGCTGTATATATTAAAGTTGACTCTGATGATGAATATTCTGACCACACCACTCAAAGTCATGCTCCCACGTCACACCACACCACGCCACACTATTCTTTCAAACCACTCCAGACCACACCACACCACACCACCCTTTCAAACCACACGACACAAAATCACCTCACCAAACCACAGCACTCCACACCATGCCACACCACTCATTCAGAACACACTACACGAAATCACCTTCCCATACCACACCACACTACCCTTCCAGACCACACCACACCACACCGCACCACACAACACCGCACCACACCACATCACACCAAAAATTAATACATAAAAACACAGAAGAAAATGGCCGAAAAATCAAGAAAAACCGGATAGGAAAGTAAAGTGAGAGAAAAGGAATGCGTAAAGAAGAGAGAGAGAGAGAGAGAGAGAGAGAGAGAGAGAGAGAGTGGGGGAGAAAGGAAAAACTGAAACTGAAAAAAAATAGAAAAAATAAATAAACGAAAAACAATATAACCAAAAAAGAGAAAGAAGAGAAAAAAGAGAAAGAAGAGGAAAAAAGAGGAAGAAGAGGAAGAAGAGGAAAATGAGAAAAAAGATAAAAAGAGAAAGAAGAGAGAAAAGAGAAAGAAGATAAAATGGAGAAAGAAGAGAGAAAAAAGAGAAAGAAGAGAGAAAAGAGAGAAAGAAGAGAAAAATTATCAGTGACAAAAATGTAATCACTGCAGAGGGAATAGTGTAATTACAGCCAAGGTAATGGGAAAATGACTTGTTTATTATTGTCTTGTTTGCTGGGCGTGATTAAGTCCAAAATGTGTGTGTGTGTGTGTGTCTGTGTCTGTGTGTGTGTGTGTGTACGTCGCTGTCCTTGAGTCTAACCGTGCATGTGTGTGTGCGTGTGTGCTTAGAGGATACGTGTACATGTGCGTGCGTGTGTGCAGGTGCATGCATGGGGTACAAGTCAAGGTTTAATCATGGCCGTTTTGTTTACCTCTGAGGGGCCAAGCTTCCTCCTACCTGCACCACCTCCTCCTCCTCCTCCTCCTCCTCCTCCTCCTTCTTTTCTCTCCCCCTCTCCTCCTCCTCCTCCTCCTCCTACTCCTTCACCTCCTTTTCTTTCCACTCTCCTTCTCTCTCCTCCTCCTCCCCCTCCTCCTGCTCCTCCTTCTTTTCGCTCTACTCTCCTTCTATATCCTCCACCCCCTCTTCTCATGCTTTTCTCTCCACTCTCCTTGTCTCTTTCCTCCTCTTCCCTTTTCCTCTCCTCCTTTTTCCTCCACTTTTTCTCCTCCTCCTCTTTCCTTTCTCTCTCCCTCCTCCTCCTTCTCTCTCCTTCTCTCTTTATTTTTTCTTCTTACCTCTTTTCACCCTCTTGCTTCTCTTTCTCTCTCCTTTTTTACTCTATCTTCCTTTCTCTCTCTCTCTCTCTCTCTCTCTCTCTCTCTCTCTCTCTCTCTCTCTCTCATTAGCACCAACTTTTGTTCACACTTCTTTATAACTGTTTACTTCTTAACCTCCTCCTCCTCCTCCTCCTCCTCCTCCTCCTCTTCCTCCTTCTCCTCGTCTTCTTCTTCCTCCTCCTCTTCTCATTTCGTTTCTACCTCTTCCTCTCTTTCTCCTTTCTCTTATTAACTCAATTATCTTTATTTTTTATATTTATTTATTTTCTTCATTTTCACTCCTCGCCCATTTTCCTCCTCCCCTTTTTCTGTCATCTTTTTTTTTCCTCATTTATTTTCTTTCTCATTACCTCCCGTTTCTTTCCATATATCATCATCATCATCATCGTCATCATTATCGTCATCATCATCATCATCACCATCATCGTCATCATCATCATCATCATCATCCCCTTCTTCTTCTTCTTCTCCTTCTTCTTCTTCTTCTCCTTCTCTTCCTCCTCCTCCTCCTCCTCCTCCTCCTCCTCCTCCTTCTCCTCCCCTTCCTCCTCCTCCTCCTCCTCCTCCTTCGCTTCCTCCTTCATTACCAGTCCTTTCTCCCTCATTTTTCTCCCCAATCCTCTCTCATCCTCTGCTAATTTGATGCATCTCTTCCTCCCTCCTCCTCTCCATCATCTCTCCACTCTCTCTCTTTCTCTCCATCCCTCCTCTCCTTCTCTCTCCTCCTTCCTATCTCCCTTCATCCTCCCTCCTTCCTATGCTTATCTCCCTCTAAACTCCCCCCCCACTGATACCTTCTCTCCCTCTTTCCATCTCTCCTCCCTCCTCCCTTATTTCCTCTTTCGCTCCTCCCTACCTCTCCCATCACCTCTCCCTCTCTCCACTCCCTCCCATTCTTCTCTCCATCCCTCCATTCCCACTCCCCACCTTCTCTCCCTCATTCCTTTCCCCTCCCTCCTTTTTTTCCTCCCTTTTTTCTTTCCATCCTTTCTTTCCTCCGTTACCTCACACCTTCTCTCCCTCCTTCCCTCCCCTCCCCTCTCCCTCCTGTTCTTCTCCCATTCCCTCAATCCTCCCCTCCCTCCCCCTCCCCCTCCCCACTTCTCTCCATCACTCCTTCTCCACTTGTCCTTCACACTTTTCCTTTTCAAGAATCATTTCCTTCCTCCCTCCCTGTCCCTGTGCCGTCTCTCTCTCTCTCTCTCTCTCTCTCTCTCTCTCTCTCTCTCTCTCTCTCTCTCTCTCTCTCTCTCTCTCTCTCTCTCTCTCTCTTCCTTCGTTCCATCTTTCCTTCTTTCTTTTTATCATATCTTTCTTCCTTCCTTTTTTACTGCCATCTTAAATTCCTTTTTGTTTTCCTTCCTTCATTCTGTCTTCATCTCAATTTCTATATCCTTCTTTCTTCCTCCTTTCCTTTCTTCCTTCTTTGCTTATTGGTTTCGTTCATTCTCTTCCTCCTTCCCTCCCCCTTTCCCTCTTCCTTCCTTCCTTCCTTCAGTTGTTATTCTCTTCCTTACTTCCTTCCTTTCTTCCTGCCTTCCAATCTTCCTAATTTCTTCTCTTCCTTCTTCCTCATTTCCTTCTTACTTATCTCTTCCTAGTTCCTTTTTTTTCCTTCCATCTTCACTGCTTTCCTTTGCTATCTCTTTTTCTTTCTTTCCTTCCTTCCTTCCTTCTTCCCTTCCTTCCTTCCTTGTTTATTGCCTTCCTTTGATCTGTCTTTTTTTTTCTTTCTTTCCTTCCTTCCTTCCTTATTGCTTTCCTTTGCTCTCTCTTTGTTTTTCTTTTTTCCTTCCTTCCTTTCTTCCTTCCTTCCCTTCCTTCCTTCCCTTCCTTCCTTCCTTCCTTCCTTCCTTCCTTCCTCCCTCCCTCCCTTCCTTTTTCCTTGCGTTCCTCTCTCCTCACATCCCTGAGTCAATTAATTCACATCAAGTAAACTGTTATACCCTAAACACATACTGTATACACCTTCCAACACTATCTATCTATCTATCTGTCTATCTATCTACCTATCCATCTTTGTCTCTGTCTATCAATCTGCCTGTCTATTTATCTAACTATACATCTATCTGTCTATCTATCTATCTGTCTGTCTATATCTATCTACCCATCCATCCATCTATCCATCTCTCTATCTATCTATCTGTGTCTATTTATCTATCTACCTATCCATCTATCTGTCAGTCTATCTATCTATCTGCCTGTCTATCTATCTACCTATCCATCTATCTGTCAGTCTATCTATCTGCCTATTTATCTATCTACCTATCCATCTCTCTGTCTATCTATCTTTCTGTCTCTGTGCCTGTCTGTCTACCAATCTGTCTTCTGTCTATTTCTTTCTGCCTATCAGTCTATCTATGTATCTATCTACTTTAAACACGTATGAATCTTTTAGCTTTGTCCATCCATCTTTCTGTCTATCTATCTATTTGTCTATCTATCTGTTTATTTATCTATCTAACTGTTTATGCATTTTCTCCATCTATCTACCTGTCTTTCTATACCTTAGCACCCAAGAATATCTATCTATCCACCTCTCAGTCTGCCTATCAGTCTATCAGTCTGTCTACCTACCTGCCTATCTATCTATCTATTCATCTATAAACCTATGTATCTATATCTATCAATCTATCTATAAACCTACGTATCCATATCTATCTATCTATCTATCTACCAATCCAACTCTCAACAGAAGGTGAGACTGAAGATGAAATAGAAAGGATGGAATTAAAATGAGGCAACGTGAGACAGACAGACAGACAGACAGACAGACAGACAGACAGACAGACAGACAGACAGACAGACAGACAGACAGACAGACAGGCGGGCAGACAGGAGAAAGAAAGGAAGAGGGTAAAAATGCAAGCAAGTCTTCCCAAAAAGCAAGAATACACAGCAAACCAGATCGTCTTCCATTTGCCTCAAAGAAGACGCGGATTTCCTTGAGAGAGGGCGCGAGAGAGAGACAGAGACAGAGACAGAGACAGAGACAGAGAGAGAGAGAGTGCGAACAAGGGACTATTACATCCTTCAACTCAAGGATATCATATATTTATCTTCTTATTTATCCATTTATTTTTTACATGTGATAATGGTATACAAAGTAGGCGTCTCTCGTTTTCTCAGGACGCTCCACAAGGCATGACTAAATTAAACTAAAGTCCACAATTAGGAGGCTGAGTTGGCCAGTTTAAGGTACAACAAGAAAGTTTCCTAAAGAGGGGAAGTAAGCCAGATGATGGAGGGGGAGGGGAGAGGGATAAATCAGACCAGAGTGAGGGGAAGAGAGGGGAAAGAGGGCTGACTGCAGAACTAGGACTTGAGGGGAGAGAGGAAGGAAGGTTTGTGGGTATACAGAAATGTTCATCTTTTTTTTTATACCCGCGCGCAAGGCGAGAGGTAAGTACGTTCGGCTCTATCTGTTTGTCTTTCTGTTTGTCTGTCTATCCTTCACTAATATAAAGGAAAATTTATTGGTATTAGGGCTAGAACTCCTGATAAATTGGTTAAATAGGAGAGGGATTTTATTTCTAGCAAACATTACCTTTGAGAAGAAAAAAGATGTGTGTGTGTGTGTGTGTGTGTGTGTGTGTGTGTGTGTGTGTGTGTGTGACAGACAGCCAGACAGACAGACAGAGTTATCTCCTCTGCCTAACCCGCTCAACACCTGTCCACTCTCACACCATCTCACCTCTGCTCTCCCTCACCTGCTCTCTCTCTCTCTCTCTCTCTCTCTCTCTCTCTCTCTCTCTCTCTCTCTCTCTCTCTCTCTCTCTCTCTCTCTCTCCAACAAATAAGTTTTCGTTTGCTTCAGTTGCGCAATAACCAAAACCAACATAGCCACTGAAATGAGAGGCAATTACAGGTAAATCAAATGGGCAAAATTCTCCCTGATTGCATTGCTGTGTTAATTGCTATTGGACTGGATATTTAATTGCCAATACTACCACAACTACCACTACCATCACCATTTACTACCACAACTCACTACCACAACTACCACTACCATCACCATTTACTACCACAACTATCACCACCATCACCAGTCACTAACACAACTACCACTACCATCACCACTTACTACCAAAACTACCACTACCATCATTTACTACCACAACTACTACTACCATCGCCACTCACTACCACAACTACCACTACCATCACCACTCCCTAGCACAACTATCACTATCATCGCCAATTACCACCACAACTACCACTACCATCATCATTAACTACCACAACTACCACCATCATCACCATTTTCTGCCACAACTACCACCACCATCACCATTCACAACCACAACTACCACCACCATCACCATTTACAACCACAACTACCACCACCATCGTCATTTACCACACCTGCCAGTACCATCACCATTCACTACCACAACTACCACCACCACCTTCGTCATTCCCTACCATTGCCACCTTTACTACCACACAAAATGACTTACGCAGACATATTCATAACGATAATTGGGTAAGATTATTAATGAATACGCGCCTTGGTCTCCTACCCAGCAAACATGAATTCATCCTGTAAGTCCCTCTTCCTCCTGTCTTGTTCTCCATGGCCCAACAATACATACATACATACATACATACATTACATACATACATACAAACATACATAGACATACATACATACATACAAACATACACATACATACATACATACATACATGCATACTTATAAACGTACATACATACATACTGGTACTTATATACATAAATACATACCATACACATAGATACAGACAGACACACACACAGAACAAAGATGAGGAATGGGAGGCATGAAGAGGAAAGGAAGGAGAGGAAGTGAAAGAAGAGGAACAGAGGTACGGAGAGAGAGAGAGAGAGAGAGAGAGAGAGAGATGGTAATAGTAGTAGAAGTAGTAGCTGTTGTTGTTGTTGTTTGTTGTTGTTGTAAATTCATCTGAAACGCGAACCTGGTGGACTGCAAGCTGAAACTGTCATTCTCCTGCAGCCCCCTATCCTTCCTTCAGGGGATAGGGAGGGAGCTGAGGGACGCGTGAATACCCAGGCAGTGGAGCCACCCCAGCTATATCAGTGCCACCACATGAGGGCGTTCTTCACCCTCACCTCACGGATTAATAAAGGAATGAGTATCTTTATTAACTGGTCACTGTGTTCACCTTTTCATAGTCACATCTTTTTATTTTATTCAACGAATATAATAGTATCGAATGAATCTTTTTTTTTTAATATAGGGGTAATGAAAGTTCTAATTCCTCCGCCTCATCAAAATTTTCATATGTAAAGGACCATTCTCGATATTAATTTATTGCTACAACCAACATTCAAGATGGAGACTGCAGTTTTAGGCCAACTTGGAGTAAAAAGGGTATAGTGTATAAGGGAGGCCAGGATATACGAAAATAAGGCCAGAAAATAAAAATATAAATCATAGGGGAAGGAGAGAGTGAGGTACGAGTGAGGGGAGACTGATTGATCGATAGACGGGTAGACAGGCAGATACTTAGACTCATAAACTAATAAAAATATATGGATAGATAGATAGATAGATAGATAGACAGAGAGGTAGAGAATTGCATAAATAGATAGATAGGAAGATAGACAGACGGACAGATAGATTAAAAGAGTCCAGCAATTAATGGTCAACAGTATGGCGTTCTCTGGCCTAGGCAATCAAATTTCCGTTTCTGATAGCCTGTACAGATAGATAGATAGATGGACAGATAGATAGATGGATGGATAGTTGGATAGGTAGTTAAATAGATAGATAAATGGATGGATGGACGAATAGACAGACGTAGATAGGTAAATAGAAAGATATAAACAGACAGCCAG
>NC_137035.1:3007500-3015000 GCF_032717465.1 Coenobita brevimanus
AGATTTACGAGTATATACGTACATATAAATGCTGTATATATATATATATATATATATATATATATATATATATATAGATAGATAGATAGATAGATAGATATAGATATATAGATAGATAGATAGATAGAGATAGATAGATAGATAGATAGAGAGATATAAACTGTTTCAAAATTGTACCGACAAACAATGACCATAGGTAGAGAATGGAAAGGTAATAGCACATAATAGTTTGCCATAAATGCATAGCAATTGTGGTAGACTTTATTTAATAGATTTAGCATTAGCGGTGAAACCAACTCAGCGATGTGTTATAACCTCTAAATACAAGCAATGTCATGGAACTACACTATACCCGTATGCCCGTGTTACGATATTCTGGTAGTCGGTGGAAAAGGTAATAGGATACACCTTACTCTAGGCAGCTTGGAGAATTTGGATGCTGGCCACATGTTTCCAACCTACTTTTACAGCTTTAGCAACTAACATATTGAGAATTGGTGACGCTGGTTTAATATCGAAACTGTGGCCAATGCCGAGGTCTGCCGTTCGAACAATAATGTCCCCCTCCCCTCCCCCATACCTGCTCTCACCTCCTGCTCTCCCCAAGTCCTTGGTCGCACCCCAGAGTCTCGGTACTTGCGTTTCGTTGGGTTACGCCTGTACCGAAGCCTACCGTACCATTTCGGTTTGGGATAATCATATTGATATTTTGTTTCACAGCATGGTATGTATAGTAAGATCGGTTGGGAATAACATAAAGTATGGATATTTTTTATTTACCTGTAATGACTACAGATGCTGTTAGTACAGCAGTATTGTCGTGATGTTTGCACAAAGTTCAAAGCTCCGAACGCCATCATTTGACTCCACTGAGGATCGACCTTTGTTTGCATTATTATACACGATTTCCATTCAGCTTATCATCTTTCCCATGACCCTTAACTCCGTACTCTACATCACGAAGGACAAAATTAAACGTGAGGGCAGGCGATCTGGTGCTGCTTTAAAATAACAACTGAATAACTCCACGAAAGCTAAGTGTCCTTTTTACGTAAGAGTTCATAATTTGATAACCTTCATCCGACTTTACCTTAAACCCGTGCATAAACCAGTCTCCAAAACCAGTAAAGGATTCATTGATACAGTATAAAACAGTGTGAATGTTGAATGTTTACAGTTCCTACACAGAGGCTATGGGAAGTGCGAGGGAAGGGGGAGGTGATCGGATAGCCGGCTAGAATGTTTATACCTTGACTTGATCTCCATGTTCCGTGTTAAGTAAATCACCTTTATCTCATTAGCGACGCACTTCCGGATAATTATAAACGGAGATGAATTTACTTCCCGTCACTGTATCTATGTGCCTTGAAAGTTTGTCCGTAAAATTTTGAACCACACTGTATATAGGCATCTAAACACACACACACACACACACACACACACACACACACACACACACACACACACACACACACACACACAGGAAGATGGGATCGAAAATAGAGATGCATAACTAAATTTAGGATGTGTGTGTGTGTGTGTGTGTGTGTGTGTGTGTGTGTGTGTGTGTGTGTGTGTGTGTGTGTGTGTGTGTGTGTGTGTGTGTGTGTGTGTGAGGAGGGTGAGAGGAAGTGAATGTTTGTTTGCATGTCGACTAGAGGGAGAGAGACTGTGTGTGTGTGTGTGTGTGTGTGTGTGTGTGTGTGTGTGTGTGTGTGTGTGTCAGGAGAGTGACGGAGGAAGTCTATGTTTACTTGTGTCAGTGAGGAGAGAGAGAGAGAGAGAGAGAGAGAGAGAGAGAGAGAGAGGGGGGGGTGACTGACGTGCTAATGGAAGAAAGAATATTTATCTAGGGAAAGGGGGAGGGGGAGAGGGCGGGGGAGGAGTTAATAATGGCGGTACTGTCTTCCTTCTACTTGTCCCACGTCATCACTCCTCTGGCTTTTTATAGCTCTCTCTCTCTCTCTCTCTCTCTCTCTCTCTCTCTCTCTCTCTCTCTCTCTCTCTCTATCTATCTATCTATCTCTATCTTTAGTGGGAATGTGGCCTACTAACTGATATTCGCAAAATCAGAACTCATTATACTAAATTAAGACACTACAGCTCAGTTAGTGGTGTGAGTAGTGGCCATGTGGTTAGAGGAATGACCTGCTGTCCAAAAAGACCCGAGTTCGATCCCACGGCAGAGAATAATTCTGTGATGTGAATTTTGTCAACCCATACCATGCTGATCCACCTCAAATCCCTCCACCGCTGACTGAGACAACACTAGAATGAAATATGTACAGTGGGTATTAGCGCCAAAGGGGTGACATGTAAAGTTGCTTGGCTTGTAGGTCTGATATGATTCAAGAAAAGGGCAGTTAAGTTTTTATGGCCAAAGTCGGACACATAAAAGAATAGGATACATAGAATATTTTCCTTGATAAACGACAGATTGACGGGCAGATTATTAGCCAGAAAGACAGACAGACAGATGGAAGGACAGACAGACAAACACAGATACCGTAGACTGAGAGATACTACATAATTACACCACCACCACTCGTCTTAAATATGTGCCGAGATAGATATCATCCATTTATAATTTACTGTACTGACAAAGACGATACTTGGCCAATGAAAGTGACGTGTGGACACTAATGGAACCCACGCACATCAAACACACACACACACACACACACACACACACACACACACACACACACACACACACACAACAAACATGTTAATCTTAAAATCACACTTTCTATCTCCCTGCCCATTTTAAAAGTCCCCATCAGAATCGAAAATAAGAAAACGAAATATAGGAATGTATCAAGAATTTTAGACATAAGTTTTTACCTTCTATTATTTACTTAAAATTAAATCAGTTCCCTCATTACTTTAGCACACACACACTATTTTTTTTAAGGAAATAAAATCATTCTTACCTTAATACTTTTCCCAAATCATCGCGACTCCCTCCCTTCCTTTCTCTTGTTTTTCTCTCCTGTCTCGCACTTCACAAAACACTCACTTTTTTTCTCTTTTCTTTATCGATTTCTATATTTAGCCAGTTTCACTCATTCGTTCGCCATTTTTAGTTATATTCCTGGGTTTATGTACGTAATTTTTTTCAGTCCCAGTTTTCCAGTCTTAGCAACTTAAAAAATTGTGCAAAAGATCATAGAACACAGGGAAGCACGTCATCATATATATGCACGTAAGTCCACACACACACACACACACACACACACACACACACTCTCAACCACTCATGCTCATATACACACGCATTCAAGCCGACGCTGATTAGTAGACACACACAAATACACAGCCACTTACACATGTACACACGCACACACAGACACGTACACACCCACTGATACAAGTGATTAGGTGTGTATTCAAGGTAACTTACAACACGTGTTTAGTTTATCAGACCTATGTACTTGTGGTCACATCTGCACACACACACACACACACACACACACACACACACACACACACACACATTATTGTGTGTGTGTGTGTGTGTGTGTGTGTGTGTGTGTGTGTGTGTGTGAGAGAGAGAGAGAGAGAGAGAGAGAGAGAGAGAGAGAGAGAGAGAGAGAGAGAAATACATACATATATACAGTACCTAATAAACACACGTCATACTAACGAGCGCGCCCGCACACACACACACACACACACACACACACACACACATACATACACACGCACAGGTGATCCAACATACACAGCCAGACACCAACACGTTCCATCATGCCCAAGCTCACGCACACACACACACACACACACACACACACACACACACACACACACACACACACACACACACACACACACACACACAAAGCAACACGTGCATATCCTTTACATTTGACGCACACACTCAGAAAGGCTTACTGACACGTTCACACACACAAGCCGTGGACCCGTGCGTAACCTGTATACACTCATACATACATAAGGAGACAAGACTGTACACGCGCACACACATGCATGAGTATACATAAATGCTACATCAGTAATCTGCACACACACACACACACACACACACACACACACACACACACACACACACACACACACACACACACACACACACACAGGTATACAAATTTAGGGGACCGGCTCACAGCACAGAGAGAGAGACACTGACTGTGCTGTTCTCACCTACATCCCTCCCCCCCCAGCTCCTATCACCCCCTCCATCCCCCACTCCCCTACCCCCCACCTCCCCTCCTCCCTACACCCCTCGACCTCCCGCCTCCCATCACCACCTTCATCTCTCCCTCCCCTCCCCCCCCACCTCCCCTCAGCCCTTCACCCCCACCATCTCCCCCCTCCCCCCACCTACCCACATCTCTTTCCCCCCCTCCATCTCCCCCCTTCCCTCCCTCTTCTATCTTTTATCCCTCTCTCACTCATCCCTCCTTCAAGTTTTTCACCACATTGTCTGTCTGTATGTCTAACTCATCTCTCTCTACATCTATCTATCCATCTATCTATCTATCTGGCAGGTAGCTTATTTCAGCAGGTATGTAGTTGCTGTTTATAATTTAGGTAGAACAGATCATGAGTTTTTTTGTGAATCCGGCTCAGACATATAACTTAAGTGTGATACTGATGTTATGTGTAGCTTGGATGTTATGCTGTGTTTTATCTATAGCTCTTTCTCTTTATATCTATCTGTCTGTCTATCTATCTATCTACCTATCTATCTATCCATCTGTCCACCCGTACATCTGTCTGTCTATGTATCTGTCTATCTAGAGCCATACATCTTGATTCTTTAAAGGGTGGTCACAAGCAAATCGACTCCACATCACCCTATCGCCGTGTCACCCTGTCACCCTGTCATCCGCCATCAAGCAGTCCTTCCTCCACCTCGTCCTTGGTCTCCATCTCCTCCTCCCTCCGCCAATCATAATTCCTTTTCATTCTCTCGATATTGCATCAGAACTTATGAGATCTTGGAGAGAGAGAGAGAGAGAGAGAGAGAGAGAGAGGAGGGGGGGAAGAGGATACTGAAGTGGGTTCGAAGGGTTGGAATCTTTCTTATGGTTTGTACCCCATACGTATGAGAGAGAGAGAGAGAGAGAGCCAGGATTAATTCCCACCGTCACTAACTCAAGAGTTGCCATTGATCGCCAGCTAGTTCAATATGGAAGTCGGGCTACTCATGCAGAGACCACAGAAGTCGAATATCTTTAAAAATCTCTCCCCTGATAGATAGTGATATACCGTACTTAAGCTCTTCATGATATTATTCTTTAGTAGTTATACTAATTTCTTAGATATGCTTTTATGCGATAAATGCAGGAAAACGTTACTGTAAAAGCCGTGAAAGCACACCGGGTGTGACAGCATTCATCACATATTTACAAGTCTCTAGCTGCACCTTTTGTTTGAAACTCATATAATTTAGTTTTCTAAAAGAACAATGCTTCATCTCCAAAATGCTGAAGAAAATCTGCAAAGTTTTTCATATGAAAATTGTACAATGTTTAAAGCCGAAATCGTGCAGAGACGAGACCGCCGGCCGAAATCCGACGATGCCGAGGGCTCCAAAATACCGTACAAAAAGTCAAAACAACACGCCAGTGGTGTACCCTGAACAGGGTATTCCTCTAGACTTCAGGAAAACTTCAGTCTAGGCATTGTCCATTATTATATGCAACTGTTTTCCACGATCTTTGTACAGGTCCAGCGGGGCAGTAGACACACGTGAGTTTGTTATTGTTTATAATCGTAACGTACGATCTTCAGCCGTGTCGTGCTAATACTTCTTAACGAAGAATCGTTACATATTTCTCAGAACACTTTTTATTTTGTTTTGATGGACAAATACATGAAATGGATGTAAAATAAAGCTTATCGATATTTAAGGAAGGCATGACTACGTGTCAACAAGTGGGTTGGTGGAGGGTTAGTGCCCCTCCCCGTAAAACAAATAACTCAAAGTCAAATGGCCACCCCTTACGGGATTATGGCGTCTGGCAATAGATAGATAGATAGATAGATGACTAATAACCGTCCCAAAACCGAGATGGTAGACTCAGCCAACCAATTCTTTATTCTATTTGACTATATTACAGCCTCTTTTCCTTGTAGCAGTGGGTAAAATATTGTTGTTATATTTTCTCCCTTCCTTTTAGTGACAAGGAGGGCACATAAAATGAAAGGGATTTAGTTGACCGACTTTGATTTCGAAAATTAAATAATCTGATGAAGAGTGGCAGTTTTTCCTTGGTTAGTGACATCGGGAAGGGTTCGGATCAAACGTTTCATCCTGTGCTTGAGCTTCGCAATGATTCAGTATAAAGAAGGAAGGATGAGAGTTCTTTTTAAATAGAATGTTCGATATGAAAACAAGATGACATTGGTTTTAAATATTAATAGTTATCTTTTGTTAAATTATACTACTTGGTTTATTGGTTCTTAAGATTTTTTTCACTTGGCTAATGCAATTCTGAAGCACTGAACCTGATCACCAGCCCTCCACCCATTCCCTCTCTCCTCCCCTCCCTCACATCCCCCCTCCCCCACCCCACCTCCTCCCTCACCTCCCGCCCTCACCTTCCCTCTCCTCCCTTCTCACTTCTCCTCTCTCATCCCCCTTACTCCCCCCTTACCCCCCCTCACCCTCACCCTCTCCCTCCCTCCCCCATCACCTCACGCCTTTCCTGCTTCCTGACTCCGCCGGTATTCTACTTGGTTGAGGAAGCTCCCTAACACTTTTCCCTTTCCAGTTTATTCTTGCACGTACCATTTAATTGTGTTCTATTTTATTTATGCTATCTATGCCTATCATATAAAGGAGTAAATATAATACAAAGGACGGGTAAGTGTGGCATACAACCTAAATCGCTAAGGAAGAGATGTTAAGCTTCCTCACCCTTCGAGAATATGGGTCTGAGTGGCATAGACCGTAACGCCTTTTCCTTGGCGATTTAGTCTGCAAAATTAACCTTAGTGTCCTTTTGCAAGTTATTGATGCAATGTCAATATTAAGGTGGGAATAATAACATACACTATCAAGAAACAAAATAAATAACTCAGAGCAGGTGTTACGAAGCCCTATATCTAAAATTCGGTCCATTGATTAGTGAGTAAAGGTGAGAGAGGGACTAGGCATACCCCTTGTTTATGAGGGGTAGTAAATTTTAAAGCCCTTCTAATATTACCGAAATATGCTTGGATTTTATTTCGGTTTATGGAGCGCAATTACTAAGAAGATAGGAACACCACACTTTTTATTTTTCATGATACTTTTTACATAATGATCTCAGCAGTTATAGAAATACTAGATACCGAACCATAAGGGGCTTCGTTAGTGTGTGTGTGTGTGTGTGTGTGTGTGTGTGTGTGTGTGTGTGTGTGTGTGCGTAAATGGCTAGTACCACTGGAAGACAATTTTAATAGGAGTTTCAAAAGGTTCAAGATGCCATGACTGACCTAACGCCTTAAGGAAAAGACAGGTTTGATGCTCTGTTCCTGCGTAATAGA
>NC_137035.1:3020000-3050000 GCF_032717465.1 Coenobita brevimanus
CAATCACGAAAGGACAAACGGATCTGCTGCTGTTTGTTTTTCCTTTGTACTCCTTTGTGTGTGTGTGAATCTAGCCACAGGGTCACTGCTTCTCGTTCTTGATTCAGTACCCATTGTTTAAAGTTATATTAAATTATCAAATGTTAAGTAGCTGGTTGAGTGAAAGGGATGCCAGTTGTGATAAGAGTGTGCGTGATAAGCGGGCAGACAGACAGAGGGAGACTGGGAGAGGGGAGGGGGGTGTTAATATGCTATCCTTATGCGGTACAATACACACACACACACACACACACACACACACACACACACACACACAGGCCCGCATTCTCGTCGGGTAAGGAGACTCCCTAATACATCTTCCTTAGCGATTTATTTATTGATATGGCTGGCTAATATCGGTATCCTTTTGGACGTTATTTATGCAGAGCATGGCAATGTTAGAAAGATTTACATAACAGAAACTAAGAGAGTAAAGTGTAATAAGCCAAATAAATCGCTTAAGAAAAGGTGTTAGGGAGCTTCTTCGCATGATCTTTTAATCATCACAGTCGTTGACCCCTTCCTCCCCCCTCTCCCCCCTTCCTTCACTGATCTCTCCCCCCTCTCCCCTTCTCCCCCACCTCAACTGATCTCTTCTCCTCCCTCTTCTCCTTTCTCCATTGATGTCTCTCCCTCTCCCCTTCCCCCCTCCCCCTCTTTCACTGACCTCTCCCTCTTTCCCTTCCCCCTTCCTCCTATTCTCCCTCCCTATTCTCCCTCTTCTCTCCTTCCCCCTCTCTTCCCCTCCCCCCTTCCCCCTCTCTTCCCCTCCCCCCTTCCCTGACCAATTCCCTTCCTTGTTAATTCCCTCCCCTTTCCCCTCCCTTCTCCTCTGATCCCTCTCCCTTACCTCATCCCCCGTCCCCTTTCCCCCTCCTCCAGATTTATTCACCTTGCCTTGATATTCCCATCCCCTTTCCCCTTCCATCGAGAGAGAGAGAGAGTTTGTGTGTGTGTGTGTGTGTGTGTGTGTGTGTGTGTGTGTGTGTGTGTGTGTGTGTGTGTGAGTGTGAGATAGAGGGCGCACACACAGACGAGCAATATCAGATGTCATGGGCGAACTGATGGAGGCTGCCCAGACCACCTTATCAATACTCATTTTTTTGGTCACTAAGATTTCTCAACTTTAAATATTTGGGATCGGATTCTCTAGTATATTTACATTTAATTCCATGTCGTAACTTAAATTGTTAACTACAGGACGGACTTTTACGAATAATTCCTTGTCGTAACTTAGATTTTTAATTTTAGGATGGACTAGAGACAGAAAATTATGCAGTCTCCCTCCCCTCTCCTTCCTGCCCTGTCACAATTAATCTTTCTTTCTTTCTTTCGTTCTTTTTTTTTTTTCTTTTTTTTTGAGGAGGAACTGAAGACAATGGTAGACTCTGCACTCTTTTTTTTCTTCACTTTCCTGAAAATAAATCACAATTATGGTATGAAAGTTGCCATAAACAACATCGATACATTTGCTGACTTTAGGTTACTTTCATTTTCATATGGGGAACGTAGAATATGATTTCCTTTCCCTCCTTCCTATGAAATTTCCTTGAACGCTATTCAGTGCTGCGTGGTGGTCTTTCTCACTGTTTCCTGCCGCCTTTGGATGGAGGGTTTCCTTGGTTGGGGAGCCTTTCTGCTTTACTATCCTTGTCTTTAACTGATAGAACAGTGTTGATAGCTATAACCTTCCATATAACAATCACGAAAGGACAAACGGATCTGCTGCTGTTTGTTTTTCCTTTGTACTCCTTTGTGTGTGTGTGAATCTTGCCACAGGGTCACTGCTTCTCGTTCTTGATTCAGTACCCGTTGTTTAAAGTTATATTAAATTATCAAATGTTAAGTAGCTGGTTGAGTGAAAGGGATGCCAGTTGTGATAAGAGTGTGCGTGATAAGCGGGCAGACAGACAGAGGGAGACTGGGAGAGGGGAGGGGGGTGTTAATATGCTATCCTTATGCGGTACAATACACACACACACACACACACACACACACACACACACACACACACACACACACACGCAGGCCGGCATTCTCGTCGGGTAAGAAGACTCCCTAACACATCTTCCTTAGCGATTTATTTATGGATATGGCTGGCTAATATCGGTATCCTTTTGGACGTTATTTATGCAGAGCATGGCAATGTTAGAAAGATTTACATAACAGAGACTAAGAGAGTAAAGTGTAATAAGCCAAATAAATCGCTTAAGAAAAGGTGTTAGGGAGCCTCTTTGCATAATCTTTTAATCATCACAGTCGTTGACCCCTTCCTCCCCCCTCTCCCCCCTTCCTTCACTGATCTCTCCCCCCTGTCCCCTTCTCCCCCACCTCAACTGATCTCTTCTCCTCCCTCTTCTCCTTTCTCCATTGATGTCTCACTCTCTCCCCTTCTCCCCTCCCCCTCTTTCACTGACCTCTCCCTCTTTCCCTTCCCCCTTCCTCCCTCTTCTCTCCTTCCCCCTCTCTTCCCCTCCCCCCTCCCCCGACCTATTCTCTTCCTTGTTAATTCCCTCCCCTTTCCCCTCCCTTCTCCTCTGATCCCTCTCCCTTCCCTCATCCTTCCTCCCCCCTCCCCTTTCCCCATTCCTTCAAATTTATTCACCTTGCCTTGATATTCCCTTCCTCTTTCCCCCTCCATCGAGAGAGAGAGAGAGAGAGAGAGAGAGTGTGTGTGTGTGTGTGTGTGTGTGTGTGTGTGTTCTATACTGCAAGATCTAATGTCCAAAAGTGAACTGAAAGACGATGAAAAAAATTAAAAAGTCTTTCCCTTTGTGATTTATAATATCTTCCTCCCCACATGTAGGTAAAGATAACGCTATCAGTGACATTGTGATTAGTGACAGATATGCTCCTTTCCCAACCAACAAATTTCTGATAAGCAAAAACACCTGAACCAGATAAAGTATTTCAGAGTGTTAAGGGAGACGATGAGATAATATCAAAATCTTCTGTTTATTTATTTATTTTTTTTCGATATATCAGAAAAAATGTGAGGTTTGCTTGTGACTGGAAGAGAGCAGACATACAAACAACTTAAATGTCTGTTGATTGCGAGCTGTTGTTGCGGTTGTTGTTGTAGTTGTAGTAGTAGTAGTAGTAGTTGTTGTTGTTGTTGTTGTCGTAGAAGTATTAGTAATAGTAGTAGTGGTAGTGGTTGTTGTTATTGTTGTCCCATAATAATAATAAAAATAATATTAGTAATAATAGTAATAATAATAATAATAATAGTAATAATAATAATAATAATAATAATAAAAACAATAATAATAATAAAAATACTTGTAATCTGTGGTAGCAATTACTACTACCACTATTACTACTACCACTGTTACTACTACTACTACTATGACTGCTACTACTTGTAATCTGTGGTTGCAACTACTACTACTACTACTACTACTAATAATAATAATAATAATAATAATACTGCTGATTGTAATCCTATTCTTACTACAAGCAGGCAATTTTCTTCCTCTTCCTTTCAGTACAGAGATTTATGAAGGATATATGTAATCCTTCCAGTTCGAAAAATCCCCCAGAGCTAAATAAATCGCCAAAAAAATAGCAATACGAAAATAAAAATAAGTAAACCATTAAAATGAAAAATAAGTAAGCCATTAAAATAAAAAATAAAGAAATAAGTAAGCCAGTAAAATAAAAAAAAAATAAAACTATAAGTAAGCCATTAAAAAACACAATAAAAAAATAAGTAAACCAGTAAAATAAAAACAATAAGTAAGCCTTCAAAAAAAAAAATAATAAGTAAGCCAGTAAATAATAATAAAAAGCCATTATCTGATACAAGCCACTCAGAAAGTTGGACAGATAATGGAATATCGTCATGAAAGATTAGATTATAGACGTGGATTACGCAAGTTGATTATCTCTCGAATTATTTTTTATTTAAGCGTTGTTGCTACAGGATTATATGACCCCGATTAAGAGGTTGTTCTGGTTATGGGTGGGGGTAATGATGATATGGACCCCGTGTGTGTGTGTGTGTGTGGGTGTGTGTGTGTGTGTGTGTGTGTGTGTGTGTGTGTCTCTCTCTCTCTCTCTCTCTCTCTCTCTCTCTCTCTCTCTCTCTCTCTCTCTCTCTCATTTCCTCAGGTCTTTCCTCCAACGTATGTCCCCATTCCATTCCCTCCAACTTTTCCTTCTCGTATCATAGTTTCCTCCACAACCTCACTCACCTTCTTTCTCCACCCTCTCTCTCTCTCTCTCTCTCTCTCTCTCTCTCTCTCTCTCTCTCTCTCTCTCTCTCTCTCTCTCTCGAAATAGATCTACAAACGTCTTACAGGGATTAAAAGGATTAACTCAACATGAATCCCATCACAATATCCGTTTTTAATAACTTTGCCATAAAAAAAAAAAAAAAATCTCCCTAATAACGAAGAAACTGTAAGGAGTGAAACGCAATATCTTCCCAAAGTTTGACCAATACATAGAGGAAAAAACGAAGCCATCTGAAACACGCATTAGTGGAGACAGGATTTTCACTGTACTTCGTCAGTTGTAAATTATCTTCAGACGGAACTGGGTTATTTTCATTATTTAATTTTTTTTTTTTTTTTTACTGTGCGTGATAAAAAAAAAAAGGCATTATTATATTCAAGCAAGGAGCGAGGGGGGGATATGCGTTTTAAGTAGTTGGTTTGTTCGTCCGTCCTTCCGTCAGTCTGTTATCGAGATTGTGGAATAGCCATTTGGACAAACAGAAGCAGTGACAAACAGAATGACAAACAGAAGCAGTGACAAACAGACAGACAAACAGAGACAGTGACAAACAAAATGAAAGACAAACAGAAAGAGAAGCAAACAGAATGAAAGACAATCAGAAGCAGAAGCAAACAGAATGAAAGACAAACAGAAACAAGCAAACAGAATGAAGGACAATCAGAAGCAGAAGCAGACAGAATAAAAGGCGGTCAGAAGCAGACAGAATAAAAGACGGACAGAAGCAGACAGAATAAAAGACAGACAGAAACAGACAGAATAAAAGACAGACAGAAGCAGACAGAATGAAAGACAGAAGCAAACAGAATGAAAAACAAACAGAAGCAGAGACAAAGAGAATGACAAACAGAAGCAGAGACAAAGAGAATGACAAACAGAAGCAGAGACAAAGAGAATGACAAACAGAAGCAGAGACAAATAGAATGAGAGAGAGACAGAGGCAGACAGAATGAAAGGCAAACAGGAACAGAGACAAACAGACAGATCAGAATCCTCCCTGTCAGCAGTTTCTCTCCCTTGGTCTTCACTTCTCCCTCATCACCCTCTCATTCTCCCTTATTCTGTCCTGCTTCTAATTTACTCCTCCCCTCGTCTCATCCGCTTGTCAGTCTCTCATACACACTTTCTCCTTCCATCATCTTCTTCCCCTCCCTTCATCTTCTTGCTCTCCCTTCATCTTCTTCCTCTCCCTTCATCTTCTTCCTCTCCCTTCATCTTCTTCCTCTCCCTTCATCTTCTTCCTCTCCCTTCATCTTCTTCCCCTCTCTTCATCTTTCTCTCCTTCCTTCATCTTCTTCCCCCCTTCATCTTCTCCTTCCTTCATCCTCTTCCACCTTCATCTTCTTCCCTTCCCTTCATTTTCTTCCTCTTCCTTCATTTTCGTCCTCTCCCTTCATCTCCTTCCTCCTTCACTTTCTTCCCCTCCCTTCATCTTCTTCCCCTCCCTTCATCTTCCTCTCCTTCCTTCATCTTCTTCCCCCTTCATCTTCTCCTCCCTTCATCTTCTTCTCCTCCCTTCATTTTCTCCTTCTGCCTTCATCTTCATCCTCTCCCTTCAGCTTCTTCCCTCCCTTCCTCATCTCCTCCCTGTAACTTCTTCCCCTCCCTTCATCTTCTTCTCCTCCCTGTATCTTCTTCCCCTTCCTTCATCTTCCTATCCCTTCATCTTCTTCCCCTTCCTTCATCTTCTTCCTTTTCCTTCATCTTCCTCTCCTCCCTTCATCTGCTTCCACTCCCTTCATCTTCTTCCCCTACTTTCATCTTCTTCTTCCTTCATCTTCCTCTCCCTTCATCTTCTTCTTCCTTCCTCTTCCTCTCTTTCCCTCATCTTCTCCTCCCTTCAACTTCTTCCCCTCCCTTCATCTTCCTCTCTTCCCTTCATCTTCTTCTCCTCTCTTCATCTTCCTCTCCCTTCATCTTCTTCTCCTCCCTTCATCTTCTCATTCCTTCATCTTCTTCCTCTCCCTTCATCTTCTTCTCCCCTTCACCTTCTTCCCCTCCCTTCATCTTCTTCCCCTTTCATCTTCTTCTCCTCCCTTCATCATCTTCTCTCTTCATCTTCTTCCCTTCCCTTTATCTTCTTCCTCTTCCTTCATCTTCTTCCCCTCCCTCCATCTGCTTCCACTCCCTTCATCTTCTTCTCCTCCCTTCATCTTCTTCCCCTTCCTTCATCTTCTCCTCTCTTCATCTTCTTCTCCTCCCTTCATCATCTTCTCGCTTCATCTTCTTCCCTTCCCTTTATCTTCTTCTCCTCCCTCCATCTTCTTCTCCTCCCTCCATCTTCTCCTTCCTTCATCTTCTTCCTCTTCCTTCATCTTCTTCTCCCCTTCACCTTCTTCCCCTCCCTCCATCTGCTTCCACTCCCTTCATCTTCTTCTCCTTCCTTCATCTTCTTCCTCTTCCTTCATCTTCTCCTCCCTTCACCTTCTTCCACTCCCTTCATCTGCTTCCACTCCCTTCATCTTCTTCTCCCTTCATCTTCTTCCTCTTCCTTCATCTTCTTCCCCTCCCTTCTTACGTTGTCTCCATCTGCTGTCATTCTTTCCCTCCTCTCCTTCCTTGTCTAATCTTCTTCCCATCCTCTCAAGTTGTTCCTCTTCCATTTTTATTCTGTTCTCGTTGCTCTCGAACTATTCCTCTTACTTCTTACTTCCTCTTCCTTTTCTTCCCCTCTCCTCTTCTTCTTTTCCTCTTTTTTTCTTATTTCCTCTCATTACATGCTTTTCCACTCCCTCTCTTTCTTTCCCTTACTTTTTTTCCCCTTCTCTTCTTGTCCTCCTCCTCGTTTACTTTGCTTTCCTTTGCTGTCATTCTCATCATCTTCCTCTTATTAACCCTTTTTTTCTTTTCCCTTCATCTTTTTCCTCTCTCATCTTGTGTTTCCTTTGCTGTCGCTCTCTTCCTTGTCCTCTTACTTTTTTATCTTCCATTCTTTCGTCGGTCTCTCTGTTTTGCAGTCTCGCTTCACATTCACTCGTCTTCACTTCTCCTTTTACTTCCTCTTACTTTATTTTTCCTTCTCCTCTTCTTGTCTCTCTCGCATCTTAATTTTTTTCCTTTCTTTTCACCCTCTTCCTCTTCCCCTCTCACCTTGCTTCTCTTGCTCTCACCTGTATTACCTCTGTATAATTTTTCTTACTTTCGTTCATTTGCTAACAATATTCCTCTCCCCTTCTTATTTGTTTTGTTTCTCTCTTCATCTTTTCCCCTCTCCTTCAACTTGTTATACTTGCTCTCTTACTCTCTCTCATGCCTCCCACCCTGCCTCTCTCCCTTCGCACCCTGCCTCCCTTCCCTCTCACCGTACCTCTCTTCCCCCTTGCCCTGCTTCTCCTTCCCTCACCCTGCCTTCCCTTCCCACTAACCCGCCTTTCTTCCCTCTCACCTTGCCTCCATTCCCTCTCACCCTACCTCTTCCTTCTCACTCTGTCTCTCGCTCCTCTCACCCTCCTTTCCATCCCCCTCACCCTTCACACACACCCTCCAGATGGGCAGTCCGTCAAGTGTCAAGTGTCAAGTGTCAAGTTAAAAAGGGATGCCAAACCCTTGTCACGCGCCTCCCTGACCTCTTCCAATTAAATCTATCCCCTGTCAGCTCCCTGTCTCTTGTAATATAGAGGTGATGGAGAAGGAGACCTTCGCGTGGTGGCAAACAGAATGAAAGACAAGCAGAGGCAGGGACAAACAGAATGAGACAGACAGAAGCAGAGACAAACAGAGAGAAAGACAAAAAGAAACAGAGGCAAACAGAAGGAAAGACAAACAGAAGCAGAAGCAAACAGAATGAAAGACAAACAGAAGCAGAGACAAACCACTGCCTGATTATACACACGTCCCTCAGCTCCCTCCCTATCCCCCGAATGGAGGATGGTGGACCGCAAGAGAGCGGAAGGTTCAGCCTGCACTGCATCAGGTTCAGGTTTGAGGTGAACCCAGGGCTACATCACCACAACAACAATAACACCACCAACAACAAAAACAACATCAACAGCAAATAGTAACCATAATAACACCACCAGTAACAATAACAACAACAACGACAGCAATTACTACTACCACTACTATTACTACTACTACCTACTACTACTACTACCACCACCACCACTACTGTCGCTGAAATTACACCAAAGGCCACAACATTAACATAAACGTATCTCAGTACCATTAAATATTTACATGCGAGAAACACCCAAGTTAAGCAAAAAAATGCAATCAAAATCTCACGTTTTTCTTTCATTCATATCCACAAGGTAACACACACACACACACACACACACACACACACACACACACACACGGGCTATACTGCGTTAGGTCGAAGATTTATAGTCAAATAATATCGGTTCAGAATTTACGTGTTTGATTTTGACGGGTATAGGCTGTGTTTGATGTACTGGACTGTGTTTGGTGTTTGGTGTGTTTGGTGTTTGAAGTGTTTGGTGTGTTTGGTGTGTTTGGTGTTGTGTGTATGGTGTTCGGTGTGTTTGGTGTTTGATGCACTGGACTGAGGCACTATGTTTTGAAGGCACAGGGTGACCCAGAAAAAACTCCCACGTTTCAAAGGTAAATGAAAAAATAATTGTAAAAGAAAATCAAAATATTATTTGCACACATGAAACTTCATCTAATACAGTTTTTATTCATCATGTTTTAAAGATGACATCCTGCAAATGGTGGCCGTCATTGTCTATATACGTTTGGAGGCGATTTCTGAAGGCTGCCATGGCTGGACGGGTCATGTCGGGTGGAATAGTGGCTATCTCCTGCTGAATAGCAACCTTAAGGGCTTCAAGAGTTTGGGGTCAATGAGCATACACTCGTGATTTAAGGCAGACCCACAGAAAAAATATCACAAGGAGCGAGGTCAGAGGAACAGGCCGGCCACCCAACATGCTCACGCAACGAGATCACCCGATCCGGAAACATTTCCCTCAGCACTTGCAATGATCTTCGAGCTGTGTATGCCGTAGCTCCATCTTGCTGAAACCACAAATTGAGTTCTTCAAGCTCAAGGTGTTCGAGTTGTGGCCTTACGAATTTTTCGAGCATATCAATGTAACGGTCTTCAAAGAACACATCGGCAACAGCGATGGGGCTACCTTAAATCACAAGTGTATCCTGATCGACCCCAAACTCTTGAAGGCCTTAATGTTGCTATTCAGCAGGAGATAGCCGCTGTTCCACCCGACATGACCCGTCCAGCCATGGCAGCCTTCAGAAATCGCCTCCAAGCGTGTATAGACAATGACGGCCACCATTTGCAGGATGTCATCTTTAAAACATGATGAATAAAAACTGTATTGGATGAAGTTTCATGTGTGCAAATAATATTTTGATTTTCTTTAACTGTTATTTTTTCATTTACCTTTGAAACGTGGGAGGTTTTTCTGGGTCACCCTGTATGTGGTGGATATAAATGAGATCATTATTCCTTTTGGTTTCCTAACTGTCTCGCATGTATGCACACACACACACACACACACACACACACACACACACACACACACACACGTATCCACACTTTCTTACTCTCAGATTAGAAGTTATTGTCCTTGGAAACTGGCCACACACTGCCTTTATGATTAATTGTGTGCAGTACAATGAGGCTCTCCTGAATCTACAAAAAAATCGTCTGACAGTAGCTTAATCCCTGTCTACCTGGCCAAGCAGACCCATTGACCACAGGTAAGCAACTTTCCCTCAGGTGTCTTCCCATTGGTTTCCTACACCTGTAATGTGTGTACGTCTCAGTGTGGCATGTACTGTGCAGCGTTCCGTGATGTGGGTTACGTTGTATGGGCATATAGTACAAGGCACGTGTTGTCTGTGATGTCACCCAACCCAGCTCTTAAGATGGTGGCTGAGGAGGACTGAATGATGGCCTGATCTATGCCTAGGTAGGTGCACTCGATCAGATGAAAGTATGAAAAATAAACTACACAAGAATATCATCATTATAGAAATGGAAAACAATCCGGCCCACAGAAGTTCCTCACTCCTCCCCACAAACAAAGCTCTCCACAATAACGTGCTCCACCTTTGAAATAAACGTGGACCGCTATTCTCCTTGGTTAGCCTCGTGGACTTTGGCGAGAGTCTTTAAACTGAAGGAAAACGTCTGTTGTCGTCGTAGTTGCTGTTGTTGTTGTAGCCAAAGGTTCATCTGAAACTTGAACCCAGTGGACTGCAGGCTGAATATGTCCTCTTCTTGCAGTCCACCATCCTCATTTTGGGTGATAGGAAGAGAGGTGATGGACGTTTGTATGACCAGGCGTTGAGGACAATGGGTTATATTAGTGCCACCACGTGAAGGTGTCTGTCTCTAGCACCTCCATCGTAAGTTGGAGTAATATACGGAATTCTTAGTAATCGGCTAGAGTAGACATAACAAGAAGAAGTGCTCACCGTATCCAACACCTGCACCCATCAGATGCTCTAAGGGTTGCATGTATATGAGAAATGAGAAATATAGAAGAGAGGGCACTAAGCTGGCAGAGGATTATCGGCGAACGTTTGCTTATGGTTGTATAGTCAAAGAAACAATTTTCCCATTTCTGTCTGAAGAAATTTTACAACTGGCGAAATACAGTGAAAAACATATTTGTACTAGCGTGTGTTTCAGTACGGCCATACCACGTTGAGTACACCGCTTCCCGTCCGATCAGCGAAGTTAAGCAACGTTGGGTCTGGTTAGTACTTGGATGGGTGACCGCCTGGGAACACCAGATGCTGTTGGCATAAAGTTCTCCCTACGTGTCAAGTGAGGTTGGTGGAGGATTAGTGCCCCTCCCTGTAAAACAATTAACTCTAAGCCTTTGGCCACCCCCTTTGGGATACATGGCGTCTGGCAATGAATGAATGTGTGTTTCAGATGGTTCGATTCTTCCGCTATGTATTCGTCAAAGTTTGGGAAGATGCTTGCGTGTCTCTCTGTACGGTTCGTTTATCTAGACCCGATTCCAAGAGCAATTTATTGGCATCTAGTGTTATGTCCTCTTATCAGCAAAAACTGCCTATCGCCTTTCCATGGCCTTAGTAAAATGCACATTATTTTTACTATCGGCAGTTCAGGAGATATTATAACGGTGTGGATGTTAACACCGATTTCCGATAGACTGTCTTCTTCCCATCCTCCTCCTCTCCACCCACTTCACCTCCTTCTCTTCACCCCCATCTTCCCCCTTCCCTACACGCCAACCCCTACTTCACTCTCCCCCCTTCCACCTGGTCCTGCTCTCCTCACCACTGCTACTGCACATTCATAAATCCTTTCATTCCTCTCCTTTCCTCACCTCATCCCTCCCCTCTTCCCCACTTCACCCTCACACCCCTTCCCTTTCGCCTGTCTCCCCCCTTCACCCTGCCCCTTCCTGCTTCACCCCACACCCTAAAGTAGTCTCCTCACCCTCTCCTCTCCTCATCCCGTCATCCCTTCCCCTCTATGTCCCTCTCCTTCGCCCTTCCCTAAAGCTCTTCTTAGAGGAACTTGTTTACCGATATACGTGAATGCAGAGTGCCTGAGTGCTTTTCCTGTATCAATTATTAAAGGAATATGTTTATCTATATATACGAATGCAGATTGTTAGTGTGTTTATGTCTGAATCTGTCAGTAAAGACACATGTTTCCTTATAAATACGAATGCAGCTTTGAGTGTTTTTTTCCCAGTTACTAATAAAGCGAGGTGTGTTTATTCCTGCTTCTGTTAATAAAGGGATGTGTTTAGCCACGGATGCAAAATGTTTGTGTTTTATCCATCTGTTGTTAAAGACACATGTTAATCTCCATATAAAATAAATAAAAAAATGCTTGTGTGTTTTTCCTGCATTTGTTATTGTTGTCATGCGTGTTTTTCTGCATCTGTTACTAAAGACAAATGTTTATCAATGTATTTGAATGTGTATTGCTTCCGTGTTTACATCTAAAGCGGCATCAGAGTCAACTTCACTTGTTTACGGCCCTGTCTGTCAATCGGGAGGATGTGCGTCAGAGTTTGCGTGTCTGTCCTGTCTCGTTTGAGCTGTTTATTTAGCGTGAGTGTTGCTGTAATCTATTTCCCCGCCCCCCCCCCTCTCTCTCTCTCTCTCTCTCTCTCTCTCTCATCAATAACTAACTCCCCCATTTCACTTGACATGAACGATGCATACATTTCCACTCAAGTTAAATCACACATGCATATTGGACCATTTCCGGTGTGTGTGTGTGTGTGTGTGTGTGTGTGTGTGTGTGTCTGTCTGTGTGTGTGTGTGTCTGTCTGTCTGTCTGTCTGTCTGTCTGTCTGTCTCTCTTCTGTATTTGTACATGCAAGTGTTTCTCTGTTTCCATATTTGTGAGTCGTCTGTATGTTTATGTATGTATGTATGTATGTATGTAATGTATATGTGTGCTGTTCTGTATGTGTGTGCATGTGCTTCTCTATGCGCTTGTGTGTATGTATATTTGTGTGCATGTACATTTGTGTCTTCTCCATGAATACATGTACATGTATTTGCTTCCCTATGATATATGTTTGTGAATATGTGTGTGTGTCATGTATATATGTATGTGCATGAGCTTCTCAATGTACGCGCGCGTGTGTGTGTGTGTGTGTGTGTGTGTGTGTGTGTGTGTGTGTGTGTGTGTGTGTGTGTGTGTGTGTGTTTTCAGTTACCCAAGTTTTTCTGGTTCTTGACAACGTGTAGTTTTTAGAGCTTCACGTCTCTCAAAATTCTGCATACTTTGTGAATCCAAGTGTGTGTGTGTGTGTGTGTGTGTGTATTTGTTTCCCTTCAGCTCAGGTGTGTTAAGTGGACTACCGGTATATACACCTGCTAATGACACTGCTTACATCGAATCAGCCTCACGTCCCCTGAGTTTTCCTTTTGGCTTTTATCTTATTTTTATTTTTTGAGTGGATGGTAGTCGTCAAAATTTACGCTGTGGATTATGATATTAAAACTTCAGAATTACCTCCATTACCCTTTCCTCCGAGGGTGATTATTATTATTATTATTATTATTATTATTATTATTATTATTATTATCATTATTATTTCTTTATTTTTTGTACTTAACGTCATACTACTTATTTTAAAAGACTCCCTTGTTATCTAGTCAGAGTTAGAGAAGCAATTATTTGAGGGGGAAGCAATGTCCAAATCATTTTCATAAACAAAGGGACAGAGACAGACAAGAGAGAGAGAGAGAGAGAGAGAGAGAGAGAGAGAAACACGTCATTGGAGTGAAGTTGTAAAGGGTCGAAAGTTCCTGTTCTCGTCTCCCATACTCGAATATTACAGTTTTGTTCTTTCCCATTTTTTTCAAGTGTTTCTCGGAGAATATCCTACGTTGTTTCTCTGAACTCTAAAAACATTGCGTTATTTTTTTCTGTGTGTGTGTGTGTGTGTGTGTGTGTGTGTGTGTGTGTGTGTGTGTGTGTGTGTGTGTGTGTGTGTGTGTGTGTCTCGTCCCTCTTTCGTGCTGTTTCTTCCCTTTTGTCTGGATCTCTACACCTGGACAGATGGAAAACAAAGCTAACATTAAATCGTGACTCAAACATATTTTCGTCCCTCTCTTTCTTATACTTCTTTCGTCCCAGATTTTTCGATTTCCTCAACGTGAGAATTGTGGAGTTTCTTTTAACAGGGGAGAAGGGAGGGAGGGAGGAAGAAGGAAGGGAGGAGGAAGAAGGGAGGGAGGAGGAAGGAGGGAGAGAGGAGGAGGGAGGGAAGGAGGAAGGGAAGACCAACGGGGGAAGAAAGGGAGGGAGAGGAAAGAGTGTGAGGAAGGGGGAAGATGTAGGGCTCTGGTGGTGGGAGGAGGAGAGTGGAGATTATGAGTGTGGGGGAAGGTGGGGAACGCTGTGAGAGTGGAGATGGGGAGAACATGGGGTAGGGGGGTAGGAGGGGGGAATATGAGGGTGGCGGAAGGAGAGAGGGGCTGTTGAGGTGGGGAAAAATGGAAACTCTGAAAGGGGAAGGAAGGGGAAGATAATAAGGGTTGAGGAAGGTGGGGGAGGGGGAACTGTAAGAGTGGGGGAAGAAGGGGGAATATGGGGTGGGGTGGCCTCTTCTGGCCTGGCGGGAGGGGTCTGGGGGCTAAGAAAAGTAGGTCTCTATAGACTGACGAGATCTGTCACTTGGTCTGGTCTTGTGATGACAGAGGATTTTAGGTCTGACTTGAGAGAAATGTGGAGAGGAGAGGCTTAGTGCTAGGAGGGGCTTAACGTTGATGTTCGGAGTATGTTGGGTCTGTGAGATGTGGTCTGTAAAGTGTGGTCTGTAAAGTGTGGTCTGTGAGGTGGTCTGTGAGGTGGGGTCTGTATGGTGTGGTCTGTGATGTGTGGTCTGTGAGGTGTGGTCTGTGAGGTGGGGTCTGAATGGTGTGGTCTGTGAGGTGTGGTCTGTGTGGTGTGGTTTCTGAGGTGTGGTCTGTGAAGTGTGGTCTGTGTGGTGTGGTCTGTGAGGTGTGGTCTGTGAAGTGTGGTCTGTGTGGTGTGGTCTGTGAGGTGTGGTCTGTGAGGTGTGGTCTGTTAAATGTGGTCTGTGAAGTGTGGTCTGTGAGGTGTGGTCTGTTAGGTGTGGTCTGTGTGGTGTGGTTTGTGAGGTGTGGTCTGTGAAGTGTGGTCTGTTAGGTGAAGTGTATGAGATAAAAAAGGTCTGATCATCTTTATCCTCTTACATTCAATGACAATCTTTACTTCTTATATTTCCGAACGCTTTTCCTCAACTTGGGAAAGACCTCTCGTACTGAAGGGGTTATTGAAGGCTGTATCTAACCCAGCCAAGCCACAAGGCCCCCCTACGCTGAATAAAATCGTCCGGAGGTGGGAAGAATATATGAATAAAAATCGTCCTGTCCTTGAAGGGGTTAAGATCCACTGAGTTTTGGTGATGGTATTTTTTTTATCTTATCTCCCGACGCTTTTTTTTTTTAATTCATACAGATCCTCGTGCTGAAGGGGATTATTGTAAGTTCTGTCTGCCTCCTCTCGTTCAAAAAATCCCCCCACTCGAAAAATCCCCCACTCGAAAAATCCCCCCACTCGAAAAATCCTCCCACTCGAAAAATCCACCCACTCGAAAAATCCACCCACTTGAAAAATCCCCCACTCGAAAAAATCCACCCACTCGAAAAATCCACCCACTCGAAAAATCCGCCCACTCGAAAAATCCCCCACTAGAAAAAAAATCCACCCACTCGAAAAATCCACCCAATCGAAAAATCCACCCAATCGAAAAATCCACCCAATCGAAAAATCCACCCAATCGAAAAATCCACCCAATCGAAAAATCCACCCAATCGAAAAATCCACCCAATCGAAAAATCCACCCAATCGAAAAATCCACCCACTCGAGAAATTCCCCACTTGAAAAATGCCCCTCTCGAAAAATCCCCTCCACTTGAAAAATCCCCCCACCCGAAAAATCCCCACTCGAAAAATCTCCCACTCGAAAAATCCCCCAATCAAAAAATCACCCCACCCGAAAAATCACCCACTCAAAAAATCACCCCACTCGAAAAATCACCCCACTCGAAATATTCCCCCCACTCGAAAAATCACCCCACTCGAAAAATCACCCCACTCGAAAAATCACCCCTCTCGAAAAATTCCACCACTCGTAGAATCCCTCTACTCGAAAAATCCCCCCACTCGAAAAATCCCCCTCACTCGAAAAATCCCCCCGAGCTGAGGAAAATCGTCTGGGATAGCAGAGAAAAAAAATATATATAAAAAAAACTTCCTCGAGAAAATCCATTAACTTAGAAGGATAAGGCCTGATACAGCGTCAAAATTTCCCTCCTATCCCCAAATCCCTGATACTAGACTTGTTGTACTATTACCCTGATACCTGCTTCAATTTGCCCTAAGCTGCCATGAGAGTTTCCCTAATATTCATCATTATATTTGCCTTATTTCTCCCTAATATTTGACCTAATGTTTCTCCTAATACTCTTAATACATATCCTAATCTTTGCCTAAGTTGCCTCTCCTAATATCCCTAATACTTCCACTGACTGGGTTAATTCTGATGATAAGGCCTAGATAGATAAGAATTCTGTGATATGAGGTCAAGTAGATAAAGCCCCATATGATCCCTAATATTTACCAGAGGACATTGATAAGCTGAAGATAAGATGTGTGGGTAATAGATAGATAATAGATAGACGGATCTGTGGATTCATACTGTCATACTTAACATACTTAGGGTGACTCGTTCTTAGCTTAATAAAATCGTCTGGAGTTAGCTGGAGTAGAAAGCTAGAGTTGTCGCTACCATGAGAAGGTTCATAAGTAATAGCTTTAGCTCTCAGGTTTCTATGACTCACTCTCAGGTAAATTAAATCGTCCACGCACACACACACACACACACACACACACACACACACAAAGAAACAGAGAGAGAGAGAGAGAGAGAGAGAGAGAGAGAGAGATGAAACTACTGATGCTGCTTCGAACACATCTCAGATTCAGGGATTCGAATCTATAGGGAAATAAACCCAACCAAATTAAGCCACTCCTCCCAGCCTCAGTCTCTCTCACAGCCATGGATGATGCGGGTTTATTCTTGGAGTTTTCACCTTCCCCTTGGATTATACAGTGATACAATGAGTGATAAGGCCAGTGAAAGTGACAGTGACGACGGTGTTACAATGAGTGGTAATAGTAGTAACAGTGAAGACGGTGTTATAGTGATTGATAATAGCAATGGTAGTGACTTTACAGTGATTGATAGTAGCAATGACAGTGACAGTGATTTTATAGTGATTGATAATAGCAATAACAGTGACATTGATTGTATAATGATTGATAATAGTTTTGACAGTGGCAGTGACTTCACAGTGAGTGATACTAGCAATAACAGTGACAGTGATTTTATAGTGATTGATAATAGCAATGATAGTGACAGCGATTTTATATCGAATGATAGTAGCAGTGACAGTGACATAGAGTAATAAGAGCAGTGACAGTGGCAGGGAGTAATAACAGCACAGTGACAGGGAGTTATAATAGCAGTGACATTGACAGTAATAACAGCAGTGACAGTGACAGGGAATAATAGCAGTGACAGTGACAGGGAATAATAGCAGTGACAGTGACAGGGAATAATAGCAGTGACAGTGACAGTAATAATAGCAGTGACAGTGACAGTAATAACAGCAGTGACAGTGACAGTAATAACAGCAGTGACAGTGACAGTAATAATAGCAGTGACAGTGACAGGGAATAATAGCAGTGACAGTGACAGGGAATAATAGCAGTGACAGTGACAGTAATAATAGCAGTGACAGTGACAGGGAGTAATAATAGCAGTGACAATGACAGTAATAATAGCAGTGACAGTGACAGTAATAACAGCAGTGACAGTGACAGTAATAATAGCAGTGACAGTGACAGTAATAACAGCAGTGACAGTGACAGGGAGTAATAATAGCAGTGACAGTGACAGGGAGTAATATAGCAGTGGCAGTGACAGTAATAATAGCAGTGACAGTGGCAGGGAAGAATAGCACAACAACAACGAGTAATAAAAGCAGTGACAGTGAAAGTGATCTAATACTAGCAGTGACAGTGCAATGACTACAGTGCTGCAGTGAGTGATGAGAGTGGTGACAGCCACACTACTCCTACTCAGGTAACAAAAAATGGTAGAACTAATAATTTACCTAAAAAAAATAAAGTACACATGCCAGTACTATACCCGTTTTACCTTAAATTGACCTAAAATTGCCCTCTCTCCATCTCAAATTCTTACTAGAATATGATGACAGTCACGAAGAAGTGCTGTCCAAAGGCTGTAGAACCATTGAAAATCTGGGCCAAGTTAAGGGAATAGATTAACACTAGACTACGAGGCCAGTCACGAAGAAGTGCTGTGGAGAGGCTGTAGAACCATAGAAGATCTGAGCCAAGTTAAAGTAATGAATTAACACTCCAATATGATGCCAGTCACGAAGAAGTGCTGTGGAAAGGAATGTAGAGACACAGTATTGTAATCTTGTGCCTCTCGGCGTACGTGAAACTGCAAAAGGACGAAAGTTGGGGGCCAAGTTATCGTAACAGATTAACACTCGAATATGGTGCAAGTCACGAAGAAGTGCTGTGGAAAGGAATGTAGAGCCACAGTATTGTCTTCTTGTACCTCTGGATGTACATAAAATCAACTGAAAAAGGACGAAAATCTGGGCCAAGTTAAGGTAAAAGACTTATAGTTCACCACATCGCACAACACATTGAACTCACACCTCCTACCTCTTACCCTCCCTCCCATCCGAGCAAAACACTTCTTTCACCGCTACTGGCATGGTGAGTGTTCCTTTTTTTATTCCTGTGGCTTTTCGTATCAGTGGCTATTACTGTTCTGTGACTTTTTCAGATTTCCCATCTTGACTGTTTTCATTCATGTATTTCTTCTTTGGCACTATTTCATCTCAGTTACTATTTAAGTTTTTGCTATTATTATAATTTATGTGACAATCTTCATATCTATTTTTTTTTTCCGTGACGTCTCTTGTCCGTGATTATTTTCAGGGTTGTGACTGTGTTCCTTTCCTTAAATATTTCAGTTTCAGTGATTTGTAATTTCTTTGACCCCATTCCTATGACTAATTTAATTTTTGTTACTATTTTCGTACCTACAACAAATTTTTCCCCATTTTCATATTTGTCACTATTTTTCACTTTCTGATTTTTTTTTCGTGATAAGTTTCATATTTGTGACTATATTCATTTTTGTATCTTTGTTTTTGTTTAATATCTTTGGCTATTTTCATGTGTGTGACTCGTTATATATATGACTATTCTGTTCTGTGACCATTTTAATTTATGTGACTATTTTCATTCCCTTCACTTTTCTTTTTCTGAGACGGCTTTCATTTATGTGTCTCTCTCTTTATGTTGTAGGTATATTTTTCTTGCAGGATAAGTAACGTGATATATATGTTAGTGTATTTCCTGTATATATTTAATTTGCTACATTTTTTTTATGGTATAGTAATAACACAGATATATAAAATAGCATTAGTTGACGGTTCACATTTTCATTTAGGTGTCCTCGTTTATACTTTTTTTTTTATTGGACCTGTGAGGCTGAACCATGATTCCAAGGGCTTCAGTGATGTGTAAATGAGTGTGTGGCTCATTTCACTGGGTTTATTTATTGGTAGTTCTCTCATTATCGTATTTTCTCTTTGCTTCCTGGATCCTACCTCACCCCATTCTTAAGTGGGAAGAAAGCTGGATGTTCATAGTGGCTATGATGTTTGTATAATTTTGTAAATGAGTGGTAATTAATAAACAGGTATATAATAAAACAGAGTTGATAATTATTCTCATTTTCATATATGTGGCTTTTTCTTTTATCTGTATCATGGGGCACCTTAATCCTATTAGGGGTGGCCACAAACAAATCGTCTCCATGTCATACTGTCCCCCACCATTTGGCTGCCCTTTCTCCATCTCACACACTCCTCTCTCATATACCTCCCCATCTCATCCTTCCATCTCTTCCTCGGTTCCCCCTCCCACTCCGCCTTCCCACTACGCCTCGTACGTAGTCAACCTCATTCTCCATCCTCTCCATATGCCCAAATCATCTAAAAATCTAGAAGAGCAGCCCCATTTACTGAAATTGATTTTTTAATGAACAGGATTAGGTTTCACAATTATGCAGTTCATTTATGATTCCCAAATTCTGCGGAAAATTACTATGATGCTGCTGCCACTAAGGTTAAGTTTGTTTGCATTTGCAGACAGGTCGACTCGGCCCCAGAACTTATTCGTCCCCAAGGCCTTCCGGTTAGGGTAGAGTAGGTTAGGTTAAGTTAGGTGAAGTTTGATGAAGTTAGATGAAGTTTGACAAAGTTTAGATTAAGTTGGATTATGCGGAGTTAAGACAGAAGGGACAAAACAACTAGCGACGGGCTAAGCAGAGGACCGAATCGACCTGAAAGTCACCCAGTGAAGGCCACCATTTAGTCGCGTTTTGTGGGGAAATCTATAAGGCTGTGTGATTCATAATATTTTTCATTTCCGTAATTTTTCAATTATTTTTTTCTATTATTTTGATAATTAGGATACATTTCACTGGAAAGTAAAAGAGAAAAAAAAAGTACTGTATATACTGTATTATCCTAAATTGTATGCATGGGAAGCGTCCTAAATTTTCACTTTTTTTTTATCATACAGAAAAAGGTTAATTGAAACACAGGTATGCAATCAGGTGTATATTTATTTATTTATATTTGTATCTAAAAGCCTTTGCTAAGCTATGTTAATGAGACCTTGTTCATTAAATTCAGACGAGTGGTTACAGAGCTGTGGTACATCATCATCATCATTATCACCATCATCATCAACACCACCATCGTCGTCGTCGTCATCATCATCATCATCATCATCATCATCATCATCATCAACATCGTCATCATCATCATCATCATCATCATCATCATCATCATCATCATCATCATCATCATCATCATCATCATCATCATCATCATCTTTACGTACTCTCCTACGCCTACCTACTCATGCTCATGTACGCTTCCACTCTAGCATGCAATCTTACATTGCCTAATCTCCAGGTAACGTACTCTCCTACGCCTATGTACTCACACTCTTTCATTCTCTCTCACTCGTAAAGCTCTCCAGGATACGTACTCTCCTTCCTACGAACTCTTTTACGTACTCTCATGAACTCTCCTACGCCTACGAACTCTCTTACGTACTCTTTCATGTACGTAGGCTACCCTTCACCTACTCTCCTACGCCTACGTACTCTCTATCGTTCTCTCCGGCTTAGCGTTCTCCAGATCCACTGCTTGAGTAGCTCTTAGGCTCCTCGTTATCTCCTCCTGTTTCTTCCACCTGGGGGGAGAGAAGTGGAGGGGTTAGAGCTGGAAGAAGTGGAGAAAATAAAATGAAAGAAGTGGGGGGTTAGAGGTGGAGGGAGAAGTGGAGGGGATATGAGTGGAGGGGTTAGAGAGGAAGGGAGAAGTGTGTGTGTGTGTGTGTGTGTGTGTGTGTGTGTGTGTGTGTGTGTGTGTGTGTGTGTGTGTGTGTGTGTGTGTGTGTGTGTGTGTGTGTGTGTGTGTGTGTGTGTGTGTGTGTGTGTGTGTGTGTGTGTGTGTGTGTGTGTGTGTGTGTGTAGGCGCAAAGTAAGGTTAAATGGGGTTGTATAATACCCATCCATCAACGTAATTAAACAAGGCTTCTTCACTTGTTTCACTCTTCACGTTCACTCTGGCACACGTTCACTCTGGCTCACATTCACTCTGGCTCACATTCACTCTGGCTCACACTCACTCTGGCTCGTCCATCTTCACTCTGGCGGTGATTTTAGTCTTCTTGTAGCGTGTCCAGAGTAAGAATAAGATGCTACCAAGATTCCACACTTTTCCCAGAGCACTTCTTCGTGACTTGCACAGTAACTAGTAGTAATGTCTTGTTTAATTTAAATGACAGAATAAGGCAACACCACGAATCTGAATCCTTTCCATAGCATTTCTTCGTGACTAGGACCATATTCTAGTGCTACTCTATTGGTACAACTCAGCACTGGAGTGAGTGAGACAGAGAGAGAGAGAGAGAGAGAGAGAGAGAGGAGGGAGAAGGAGAGGGGGCAATTTTTAGTTCGTTTATGCAAAAAGGGTGAGAGAGAGAGAGAGAGAGAGAGAGAGGGAGGGAGGAAGAGAGAGAGAGAGAGAGAGAGAGAGAGAGAGAGAGAGAGAGAGAGAGAGAGAGGGAGGGAACAATTTTAGGTCAAGTTAGAGTAAAAAGGGTGCAATTAATTACTCTCCCTAATTACCCCTTGTGTATCAATTAAGGCTTTTGTCATGGATATTGTGTTTCGGTGCAAATAGCCTCTTGTTATTATCGTACTTGTTAATGGGAAAATAATAGGGAGATGTAGACAGAGAATGAGGAGGAGAAGTAGACAGAGAATGAGAGAGGGAATGAGGGAGGGAAGGAAGAAGGAGGCGAAGCATACAGAAGGAGAGAGGGAAGGAGGGAGGAAGGGAGGGAAGCAGAGAAACGCAGACATAGAAAGAGGAAGGAAAGTGGACAGGGAGGAAAGGAAGGAAGAGGGAAGGAGGAAAGTATGGAGGAAAGTAGACAGGGAAGGAAGAGTAAAGTTGACATGGAGGGAAGGAGGGAGGGAATAGACA
Source organism: Coenobita brevimanus (assembly GCF_032717465.1). NCBI lineage: Eukaryota > Metazoa > Arthropoda > Malacostraca > Decapoda > Coenobitidae > Coenobita > Coenobita brevimanus. The sequence continues at coordinate 3,042,426 of NC_137035.1, forward strand.
TAGGGAGTATATAGGGAGGGACAGGAGTAGGAAGAGAGATGAGAAAGTAAGCAGGAAGGGAGGGAAATAAAAAGGGATGGAGGGAATGAAATAAGGAGGAGAAAGTAGGTAAGGAGGATGGAAAGTCCATAGGGAGGAAGGGAGGGAAGCAGACAGAGATGGAAGGAATGAGAGAAGGAAAGGGCTTGGTGTGTGTGTGTGTGTGTGTGTGTGTGTGTGTGTGTGTGTGTGTGTGTGTGTGTGTGTGTGTGTGTGTGTGTGTGTGTGTGTGTGTGTGTGTGTGTGTATGTGCTTACTCTCCATTTCCTATTTTCCACTGACCTTCTCTTCCCATTTCTCTCTCCCCTCTTTCCTTCCTCATCTCTTCTCCATTTCCTCCAGTTTTTCCCTTCTCCTCCATTCCTCCTCCTCCTCCATATCATCATCATCATCATCATCACCACCATCACCATCATCATCATCATCATCATCATCATCATCATCATCACTCACCTGAATCTGATTACTGTTGTTGTTGTTGTTGCTGGTGTCATCCGGGGCTTGAGTCACCTGCACAGCCACGGCAGCTCCTCCTCCTCCTCCTCCTCCTTCCTCTTCCTCCTCTTCCTCTCTTCCCTCCTCCCTCCTCTGCTCCTCCTCCTCCCTCTGTATCTGAGCCTGAAGCTGAAAATAATAATGATTCTCTCTCTCTCTCTCTCTCTCTCTCTCTCTCTCTCTCTCTCTCTCTCTCTCTCTCTCTCTCTCTCTCTCTCTCTCTCTCTCTCTCTCACACACACACACACACACACACACACACACACACACACACACACACCAGGGGAAGCTAGGCAATAAGGCACATTTGCACATTGATTGGCCACGCTTCCCCATTTACCCCGCTTTGGTCTGTTGGAGTCGTATTCTGGGTGACAGTGAAAGGCTCCGTAATTCCTTTTCCTCAGCGATTTATTCTGTGTCTACCTATCTATTTATCACACAGAATACTGAGGTTTACAGTAGTATTCGGGATAAATCGCTTAGGGGGAGGCGTTACGAAGCTTCCTATCCATGTGACAAAGATCCCTAACCTCTCCTCATCCCCACTGATGGTCAGGTGTAATCAGACTCGAGGGGCTATTTGACTAGTAACCAAGGAGACTCATTCCTACCTCATAACTAAAGCTGATGAAAACGAACTGAATATACTCTTTTTACTTTAACTTGGCCTAAAAATGACATATATCCAATTTCAGCAGTGAGTGGTAATACTAGACAAACATTAAAATATGATGCTAGTCACGAAGAAGTGCTATGGAAATGACATAGCTCCGTAGAATAGTCTCTATTTTGCCAGAGTTACGTAGAGGAAAAAATCTGGGCCAACTTAAGATGAAGAGAGTATAACAGTGTACAGGACGTGAAAGTAGGCTAGTTCCATCAGATGAAGACACTATAGTAGCCAAATAAATCGCTAAAGAAAATGCGTTGCACATTCTCAAAGCCACTCAACCCCCACTCACCTCAGCAACCTGTCTGTAGTACTCCTCCTCCGCTTCCTTAATAGGATTCTTAGGATTCTCTGGCTCCTCTCCTCCTCCTCCTCCTACGGCTCCTCCTCCTACGGCTCCTCCTCCTACGGCTCCTCCTCCTACTCCTCCCAAGGATCCTCCTGGTGGGGGCCCTCCTCCTCCTCCTGCTCCTTCCCCTCCTCCTCCCCTCCCAGCTCCTCCTTTCACTCTCTCCCTTAACCTCTGCTCCTTGTGCCTCGCCTCTAAGACTCTCTCTCTTCTTGTCTCTCTTTCTAAAATCTGAAAATGAAAATAAAGAAAAGTTGGAGGAAGGGGGACTGATATGAAAATCACAGAACATTTTCCCGTTGAACCCAGTAGCTTACTTTTCACTAAATACTAGCCACTAACAGACGATTTTATGAAGGGGACTTCTTGTAGTGGAGGGGTTAATGGAGGCTGTCAAACCCCTCCAGAGAGACAGGGATTTGGGCAAATAAAATCATCTGGTGGTAGCAGTAAAATCAAAGAATGTATGTCATTTGATTCGAGGGGTTAAACATTATTTCCATGACTACTTACCTCCCCACAACCACTCCACAACCACTCCACAACAACACTCCACAACCACTCCACAACACCCACCCCACAACCACCCCACAACACCCACTCCACAACCACCCCACAACACCCTCTCCACAACCACCCCACAACACCCACTCCACAACCACCCCACAACACCCACTCCACAACCACCCCACAACACCCACTCCACAACCACCCCACAACACCCATTCCACAGCCACCACCTAACAGTCCTATCCGTATGCTATTTTGCCATGCTCTCAAACACTCATTAGTCATCATCTATTTCTATTAATTTCTATTCATTTTAAGGATCGATCCACCCAGAAAGCACCATAAGATACGAGTGGTCTGTTAATTTACGTGACTATTTAACTATCACTCCACAACATCCACTTTACACCCCCTCCACAACCACTCCAAAACCACACACCACACCCACACCACCACCAATCATTCACTTCCTACTACCTCCTATATTTTCTCCACAATCTCCACTCCTTAAACTCACTTATATTCATTACCACAAATTGCAACTTAAAGCCCCTCCACAACCACTTCTACTCATTGCTAATTTACTCGTTGACTCATATCTATCACTCCACAGTCACCTCTACTCACCACCTTACACTCATTGACTCATATCACTCCATAGTCATCCACTCACTCCATAACCTCTACTTCACTTCCATCACACCACCACACTTCCACTACCACCACCACCCCATTTCCATCACCACTCTGCAACCACACCCAGTCAATCAGATTCGCAAAGAGCCACTAAAAAAAAGTCCACATCCGTTGCTCCACGTCCACTCTTCCACTCTTCAATTCTACCCATGCCACAGCAACTCCACGACCACAACACCACATCAACCACACCACAGCCTCCACTTCACTACCACCAAAGATCCACCGCCACTCAGAATCACTCCACCACTTCACTACCTCAGCCACTGAACAATCACTCGTTCTGATCACAACCACTGTAGCACCGATCATTCATTCCATCCCACTCCATTACCACTCAACATCCACTACACCCACTCAACATCCACTCCACCCACTGAACATTCACTCCACCCACTGAACATTCACTCCACCCACTGAATATCCACTCCACATCCTCTCCACCCACTCCACATCCACTCCACCCACTGAATATCCACTCCACATCCTCTCCACCCACTCCACATCCACTCCACTCACTCCACCCACTCCACATTCACTCCACCCATTCCACATTCACTCCACCCACTCCACATTCACTCCACCCACTCCACATTCACTCCACCCACTCCACATCCACTCCACCCACTCCATCCACTCCACATCCACCCATTCCACACTGTACTCACGGCGGTAAAAGCAGCCTTCTCGTGTCTGTCTGATGGGTGGACGAGGCGAGGTGGAAGGTGGAGCAGTGATAGTGTGCCTTTCTGTGACCCCACCCCCAGCAGCCGCCCTCCACTGTGACACCACACCACCTCCACACCCTCATCCACCACCTAAAGAGAAAAGTGGAGGGTTAGAAAGTGGAGAGGTGGATGGATACTTTAGAGAAGTTGCTAGATATGAAATGGATGGACCTATAGAGAGAAGTGGGTGGATAGATACTGGGGAAAAGTGGATGAATATCTGTGAGAAAGTGGATGGGTAGGTGCTAGGTGTATAAATGGATATAGAGACAAAATGCTTAGTGCAATAAGGAACGTGGAAGGCTCAATCTCCCTTCTCTGTGACACTATCGTACCTCTGCATTCTCATCCACCACCTGAGGGAGAATGAACGAACAACTACGAGAGAGAGAGCATCATCTTCATCACCATCATTATCATCATCATCATCATCATCATCATCATCACTGTCTGATCTCCTAGAAGAAAAGTCTATCTATCTATCTATAGCCCGACGACCTAATCCCGCGAAGGGTGGCCGCAGACAAAACGCCTCCAGGGCGCTCTGTCACCCACCATTTGACTACCCTCCCCCCAACTCACCCCCCCTCCCTCATATATGAATAAAAGGACAGAAAAACGAAGCAAAGAAGAAAGGAGAACAAAGAATGACAGTAATCAAGAGGCAAATGGGCTTTGAGAATACGTGGAATACTTACACAGTGTTCATTACGAAACAAATTAATATACTTAGCCTAGGACGTCTTCTAAGTCTTAATCATACTACATCCTGATGGTTTTCTTTAATTTGGGGAAGATTTTTTCGAGCAAATAGGGTTAGATGTAGGGTTTATTTCCCACAATACTCTTTTTACTCTCACCTGACCTAAAATTGTCATCTCTCCACCTTGAACACAGAGCTGCAATAATACATCAGCACTAGAATAGGGTGCTAGTCACGAGTAAGTGCTGTGAAAAGGATGCTGAGCTGTCTTTTTAGCTACGTGAAGTAAAGTGCAAAATGACTAAAACCAGGGCCTACAGGTAAAAGGTCAAGGCAGCATAACAGCGTAGGTCACTGCAAGGTAAGGTGAAGGTGAAAAGGGTATATGTTTTTCTCTTCATCTGAATAAAATCGTCTGGAAGTAAGAAGTATATAATGAAAACTAGGTAGCCTAATTGAGGGAGGTTAATAACAGTGGTTTGGGTGTTAATGAGGTTGGAGAATAGGTGGAATTATTGTAATTAGGTTGGTACGAAACTGTTAAGGACGTAGGAAGCGTAGCGAAAATGTATGTTGGTGACAGAGACAGACAGACAGTGAGACAGACAGAGAGACAGAGTGAGACAGAGACACAGACAAACAGACAGAGCTAATGAAAGAGAGACAGACAGCGACAGACAGAGAGGGACAAGAAGATAAAAGAAAGGGTTAGTGACAGGACTGGATCAAGAAACAAGAGACTGGTGAAGTGCCAAAGGGTTGAAAGGAGAGAGAAAAACAGGAGAGGAATGCAATAGACTAGGAGAGAGGGGAGGGAAATTTGAGGAGGGAGGGAGAAAGAAGTGGAGAGAAGAGGAGGAAAAGAGGGAGACAGAAAGAAGAAGAGGGAGAAAGAGAGAGAGAAAGAGGGAAAGAGGAAGATTTAGGAGAAGCAGGGAGAAGGATATGGATAAGGAGAAAGAAGGAGAGGGGAGGGAGAAAGAGGGAAGGAGGAAGTTCAGGTGAGGGAGGGAGGGAGAAAAAGGAGAAAGATTGAAGGGGGGGAGATAGAAAGAAACGAGGAAGAGAAGGGGAGGAAGAGGAGAAGGGGGAAGCGATGGAAAGGAGAGAAGGGAGGAAGGAGAGAGAGAAGCGGAAAATAAGATTAGGATTTAGGAGTGAAAGGAATAAATCTTGAAAGAGGAGTTTAGACGAGAAGGATCAACAGAGGCTGAATGAAACGGATTGAGAGAGAGCGAAAGAGAGACAGAGACAGAGACAGACAGAGACAGACAGAGACAAAGACAGACAGACAGACAGATAGGCGGATGGACAGACAGAAGGACGGAAGGACAGAGACAGACAGACAGAAGGACAGACAATCAGAAATACAGATAAACAAAAAGAAAGACAGACAGACAGACAGAAGGACAGGCAGAAAGAAAGTTTGAGAGAATGTGAGTGAGAGTGAGAAAGTCTGTGAATATATATGAAGCAGTTTGAGCGTGATACAGTGGAAGGTGAGAGAGAGAGAGAGAGAGAGAGAGAGAGAGAGAGAGAGAGAGAGGGGGGAGATCAAGTAAAAAAAAAAAAAAAAGCCAAGTGTATAACTCTATATTTTGTCATGAAGATCTAAAGCCCTAAATTGGGAATATGTACAGTCAGTCAAAAAATTATAGGAACATATTTACGGTAGATCAAAAAGTACTAGAACATATGTACAGTCATTCATAAAATTATAGGAACATGTACAGTCGATCAAAAAATTATAGGAACATGTGTACAGTTGATCAAAAAATCATGGATGCACACTTGGGGCGATACTAACACCACAGACTTTGGCAACTGGGAAATGCACGATTATTTTTCCTCGCTGGATTGATTAGATTTTCACATATCGCTTTTTGATGGTTGTTTTCCAGTCGGTATTGTTACTGTATGCATTTCTTTTATATTGAAATATTGTTCCTTGGACTTCACAGGGTATACTCGTACAAATCATTTCGGATATCTTTGCAGCCTTCTTGCTCGATACTTTCCTGACCGATTGTACATTCTGAAATAAGGTGAATCATTTTTAAGTAAGTATTCAGTATCAGACAAGCAGAATGACACCTTCTTCTTCTTCTTCTTCTTCTTCTTCTTCTACTTCTTTTTCTTCTTCTTCTTCTTCTTCTTCTTCTACTTCTTCTTCTTAACAACTACTACTACAACTGTTACTTCTTTTTCTTCTCCATCTTCTTCTTCTTCTTCTCCTTCTTCTTCTTAGCTACTACTACTACTACTACTTCTTCTTCTTCGTCTTCTTCTTCTTCGTCTTCTTCCTCTTCTTCTTCTTTTTCTTCTTCTTCATCTTCTTTTATTTTCTCCTTCGTCACTCTCATCTCTAGCTAAAGTATCAACATGAGAAACCTTGCACTCCCGAACACCTCGCTTTTGTTAACTCAATATCACCCACTTTTTCGATTAAATTTCCAAGCTACTTCTCAAAAAAATATATATATATCAGACACAATTTCGTCAGTGAGAGGCAGGGAAGTAAAACTGAATGGAGACGGGAAAATCGCTTATGTGAGAACCCGACGCAGAAATTGGCTGCCTGGAAAATGTCACCAAAGCGAGTAATGAAGGGGAAAAAAAAAAAAAAAAAAAGTGTATTTCACGTTTTTATACTTTTTCTATGGAGGGGGGGTTAGGGTAGCGATTTTAAGGCCTACAATTAAAGGGGTTTTTCTTTTTTCTTTTCTTTTTTTTTCTGCCTCTAGACGATTTTTCTCCGGCTTTGGAGACACTTCAAGGGGATGATGGAGCCTCTGTCTAGCCTCTCTCGTGCGAAAAGTTCATTTGTGTGAAAATAGATTGATGTAAAGTCCTTTTTTTTTTTCGTTCTATTCTTGTTGCCTGCAGACGATTTTATACAGCATAGGAAGACACTTCTGGGAAGAAAAAATGGAGGCTACTTCTAATCCCCCTCCCCCAGTCAGAGAAGTCTGTCCCAATCTGAATAAAATCGTCTGAAGGAAGAAAGAATTAACCAGCCTTACATATCATTTGATTCACGGGATTTGCCACTTAAATCCGAGGATGTATTATTGTTTTATTTAATTATTGCTGCCATCAGATGATTGTATTCAGTTTTGGATGGACTCTTAGAGCTGGAGGGGTTAGAGTATATATTCTTCATTAACACAAGTAAGATAAATAAAATCGTCCGTTGGTAGCTTAATGAAATTTTTAAATATATCATCGAAGTGAAGGGATTCAGCCAAGGGCATAGTAGTCCCCCTCTAGGTTCCCTCCAGATCCCCTCCAAGACCCCTCCAGCACGTCCAAACTCAGGTCTCTCTCCACGCTCCCTTCCAGGTCCCCCTCAGGTCCCCTCCAGGTTCCTTCCAGGTCTTCT
>NC_137035.1:3052500-3085000 GCF_032717465.1 Coenobita brevimanus
ACCTAGGGGAGCACCCTAGTAGTGAAGGAATCAATTTATATACTCGTATCGAACTAACCCAGCTTGAAACGCCTCTCTTAATCTGAACAAAATCGTCTGGAGATAGGAAAAATGAAATGAGCACGTCATCGTATTTAATAAGATGTTTTCCCCTTCCGAACTTCTAAATTTCCCTGCATGCGTTTGCCATCAGTTTTTTCCAAGGAGAGCATTTTCTGTTAGCACCAAATTTCCCCGTCCCTCATCTCGGTTTTCCTCTCCGTGCTCATTTCCTCGACACTAAATTTCTCCATCTGTCATCTCTCCCAGTCTGCGTCTCATTACTGATCTTAATATTCCTTCATTTAACCCCTTAATTACATTCCCATCCCTACATTCATCTTCCCCAACCACATAATAACACATTCACTGCCACATAACCACTCACCCACTACCACCCATATCTCCATAACCACACAGCTGCTTACTACCATTCACTGATGCTGTTAGTGTGATTTCTAGCTCTCCAACTGCAACCACACTACCACACATCCGCCTAGAGTTTCAGTCTTTCTTTTAGCACCACCACAATCACACAACTACTCACCATCACCACAAACCACACAGCTACCCACCATCACCACAAACCACACAGCTACCCACCATCACCACAACCATACAGCTGCCCACCATCACCACAACCACACAGCTGCCCACCATCACCACAACCACACCGCCACCCACCATCACCACAACCACACCGCCACCCACCATCACCACAACCACACCGCCACCCACCATCACCACAACCACACCGCCACCCACCATCACCACAACCACACCGCCACCCACCATCACCACAACCACACCGCCACCCACCATCACCACAACCACACCGCCACCCACCATCACCACAACCACACAGCTACCCACCATCACCACAACCACACAGCTCCCCACCATCACCACAACCACACCGCCACCCACCATCACCACAACCACACAGCTCCCCACCATCACCACAACCACACCGCCACCCACCATCACCACAACCACAGAGCTCCCCATCACCACTATACTGTCACCCACAAATACTTCCACACAACCACTCACCATCACAATCAGCCACCACCACCGCTCACTACACTGTGGGGCTCCTGGTTCGTCTTTAGCAGGCAATACAATTACACATTCACCACCACACATCCCACGTTTCTTTCACTGGCGACTCGACTACACAGCCACCCCCATTACTAAGCTTGCCAATTTAGCACTATTTGGAGAAAATCATATCTTCCTAGCGGTAAATCTTGAAGGCAAGCTGTATGAAGTCTATTAATATTCGAGAAATTTTGTCCATATAAAGAAATATTTCAGATATTTTGGCATTATTTTGATTTCTTAAATTTTACGTACATTTAAGCATTCATTTGAACTAGACGGAGATTTTCGTCCTTTTGTAGCTTGTTTCCTGTGACTCAGCGGCTGAATCACACAGTACTTCTGCACTACATCCTTTTCCCCGCACTTCCTCGTGACTAGCACTGTATTCTAGCGTTAATCTCTTGTATTCAAACTGGAGAGTTGGCATTTCCAGATCAAGTTAAATTAAAGAGAGTATTTATCCTACTCACTGATCCTGTCTGACGGGCTCCTGGCTCTCCTGTTACAAGCCACTACTTTGCCCTGTTCAGTCGCCACCATCAGCTTCGTCGGCATCGTTGGCTCATATTCCAGGCAGGTCGCGGCCAGAGGGGGGCGGGGGGAGCTTCCAGGGGGCCCGTTCGCTCCAGAGGGGGTGCTTCCTCCCCCTTTCTCCTGGGGGGCGTTGGCTGGGGTTTCCAAAATTAGGCGATCGGTGGGCTGGCTTAACTTTCTCGTATCCCACCACAACACCTAAAACGAGAAAGAGTGTGTGAGGAATCTGAACGTCTCTGTGTGTATAGGATGTGAAGGTCGCTTGGTACATGATAGATTTTAGTGATACAAACCAGATCAGTGTTTCTTTTAGATTTCTGATGCTGCTTTAACTTTCGCGTACCCCACCAAAACACCCCTAACGAGAAAGAGTGGGTGAGGAATGTGAACGTCTGTAAATATATAGGATGTAAGAGTCGCTTGGTACAGGAGGGATTTAAGGGATGCAAACCAGATCAGTGTATCTTTTTATTTTTGACATTCTTTAACTTTCTCGTATCCCACCATAACCGGAACTGCTCCTCTACAAAAATAGCTTCCCTAGATTATTTCCCCACCAAACTTCAACCTACAGCGGTTCAAGTCCAACTGTTACAGGTTTTCTAGCGAATGGAGAACACCTCTAACAGGGTGTATGGATTTTTTTGTCCTTCCTTTGTTCATCTGTAAAAAAGAAAAAAAGAAAGAAAGAAAAAAGAAAAAGTGAGTACGCGAGACAACCTGAGCGTCTATGCATATGCAGGATGAGAGAGTCGCTTGGCACGTGATGAATAGTAGCGATGCAGTGTTGATTTTTTCTTTTTCCTTTTTTTTTGTGCTGTCCTAATTTCCTTGTTCCCCACCTTATTTATACCTGGAATGAGAAGGTAATATGAGGAAAATATTAAGAATGTAGGGGTTGTGTCTGGGTTCTTAAGTGGGAGGGGGTGGTGTTGATTTTGAGAGCCCTTTTTCTTAAGGGTGTGTTGGCTGGGGAAGAAAATAAGGCAGTCAGTGGAATGGCTTAACTTCCTCCACTCCCACTATAGTATATATCTCAAATGGCAAAGACTTTAGTGTGCGAGGAAAAGATAAAGTTTACAGGGGCTTTACATGGGTGATTGAGAAGGATCTTTATATTAATTTCTTGGGTTGCCTTAACTTTCTCACGTACCATCATGATATGTATGAGGGAGAGTGCGTGAGTGGAATTAATAATATGTGGGCGTGTATCAGGATCAGACATACGGGCAGACAGACAGACATCAAAAACACGCACACAAAAGAAAAAACAAGCCAAACACCTACAGTAGGCACGATAGATGTATATTGAGAAAAATGCAACAACTTGTCATATCAGATTGGTTGGTACGAGGTATGTTTGATTTCGGAGTGTTGCAATTTAAAGCACTACACTGGTCTATGGTACACTGAATTATGGTTCACTGGTCTATGGTGCACTAGTCAATGGTACACTGGTCTATGGTACACTGGTCTATAATGTACTGGTCTATGGTGCACTGGTCTATAGTACACTGGTCTATGGTGCACTAGTCAATGGTACACTGGTCTATGGTACACTGGTCTATAATGTACTGGTATATGGTGCACTGGTCTATGGTACACTGGTCTATAATGTACTGGTCTATGGTGCACTGGTCTATGGTACACTGGTCTATGGTGCTCTAGTCTGTGGTGCGCTAACTATTCTGTCAAAGGTACATTCTAGGAGAGCTGTTTTCATATTCCCCTAATTTCGAAATATATTGTGTGTGCAGCGTTAGCATAGCCTTTGGTGAAAATGTAAATGGTTTTAAAATTGTCCAGGTATAGTCCAAGTAATTATTTCTTTTACACTCCTGAGGGTGGCTTAACTTTCTGGAGTCCCACCATAATACTTAAAAGTGGAAGATAGTGTATGGAGGAGCAAAGTGGCGTGTATGTGGGCACTTAAGAGGATCCAAGAGGTGTATCTATCATTTACACCTCTTGATATAAGGTCGGTGAGATAGCCTAACTTTCCTAACCCGCCATAATAACAGTAATAGAAAGAGAGTGTGAGGAAGATGTAAAGAATGTGGAGAGGGGCCTGGGTATTTCAGGGAGGCTGTTTCCTAGAGGGCCTCTGTCTCTTGGGGAAGGGGGTGGCTCTGGCTCTTTAAGATGGGGATTAATTGGTATCCTAAAAATTCTAGATCATCATAATAACTGAAATGGGAAGAGGTTGTGAGTGGAGTTATTATGTGCGAAATTATACAGTGTGGTGGAATCTGAGAGAGACATTTGGTATTGATTAGTGAATTATATAGGTGCAGTTCAGGTTAATATTTTTCTTTTTACCTAGGTTGTGTGTGTGTGTGTGTGTGTGTGTGTGTGTGTGTCTGTGTGTCTGTGTCTGTCTGCATGTGTGTGTGCGTGTGTGTCTGTGTGTCTGTGTCTGTCTGCATGTGTGTGTGCGTCTGTTTGTGTTCAAATGCAGTGTCTATGTCTGCATCCCAGTGTTTGTCCGCGAACATGATGGAAAGAGACCTGAAGGAGGGAGAGACCTAAAAGCGTGAGAGAGCGAACTAAAAGAGAGAGTGATAGAGAGACCTAAAAGAGAGTGAGAGAGAGAGACCTTAAAGAGAGAGTGAGAGAGGGACCTAAAAAAGATAGTGAGAGAGACCTAAAAGATATTGAGAGTTATATACAATGATTGCAAGGTGCCTCACAACGCAAAGAAGGAAAATAAAAGACATATACTGGTGTTAACGTAGATATGTTGTGTGAGAGTGTAAGGAGAGGAATTGGAGTGGGGTGGATGTTGGGGAGAAAGACTGTGGATTATATTGGAAGGGAGGGGTGGATGGGAAGAAAATTGTATGGGTGATGAAGGGATATTGGTGGGTGAAATGACTAAGGGGGAGAGTTGAAGGGGGAGTGTGAAAAATAGGAGAGAGTGGGAGGGGAAAGAGACAGACAGACAGACAGACAGAGACAGAGACAGACAGATAGACAGACAGGCAGACAGACAACAGACAGAAAGACAGATAGACATAGAAACAGAGAAAGTAGGGAAAAGAGAGGTAAAAGAAGAAGGGAAGCAGAGAAGGGCTTTAGCGAAGGAAAAATAGCCTCACTGAGAATAAAAAGGAAAAGAGAAAAATAAAGAGAGAAAGAGGTGAGGAAAGAGACGGAAGACCACTCGAGAAGTAAGTGGGTTGCGAGAGACGGGAAGGTTGGGCAATGCAGGAGAGAGAGAGAGAGAGAGAGAGAGAGAGAGGGAGGTGGGGGTTGTGAGAGAGAAATGGAGAGCAATACAAGTGTGTGTGTGTGTGTGTGTGTGTGTGTGTGTGTGTGTGTGTGTGTGTGTGTGTGTGTGTGTGTGTGTGTGTGTGTGTGTGTGTGTGTGTGTGAAAGAAAAATAGAAAGAGAGATAAAGAAAAAGAAAAGGAGAAAGTGGGTCGTTAGAGAGAAATGTTGAGCAATACTCGTACATCAGAAAGAGAGAGAGAGAGAGAGAGAGAGAGAGAGAGAGAGAGAGAGTGAAATATTTTGCAATACAAAGACAGAAGTTAATTGAGGAGCAAATGAACGTCGGAGAAGGAAGATGCTAAGAGGTCAAAGGTGAGAGAAAGCCAGAAAGCAAGGTAGAGGAAGGAGGAGGAGAAGATGATGATTAAGACGAAGAAGATGGAGAAGAAGAAGATGAAGAAGAAGAGGAAGATGATGATGATGAAAAAAACATGAAAAAACGTCATGATGATGATGACGATGATGATGACGAAGGTGAAGGTGAAGATGAGAATAAAATTGATGATGATGATGATGATGATGATGACGAAGGTGAAGGTGAAGCTGAAGATGAGAATAAAATTGATAATGATGATGATGATGATGACGAAGGTGAAGGTGAAGATGAAGATGAGAATAAAATTGATGATGATGATGACGAAGGTGAAGGTGAAGATGAGAATAAAATTGATGATGATGATGATGATGATGATGATGACGAAGGTGAAGGTGAAGATGAAGATGAGAATAAAATTGATGATGATGATGATGATGATGACGAAGGTGAAGGTGAAGATGAGAATAAAATTGATGATGATGATGATGGTGATGATGACGAAGGTGAAGGTGAAGGTGAAGATGAGAATAAAATTGATGATGATGATGACGAAGGTGAAGGTGAAGATGAAGAACAGAATAAAATTGATGACGATGGTGATGATGATGATAACAGGCAGGCAATTACACAGTATATATTTACTCCTTTTGCTCTTCCGTCACCAAATGATGTTGCTTACCTTAAAGGGATTTTCGAGAGAGAGAGAGAGAGAGAGAGAGAGAGAGAGAGAGAGAGAGGTTATAAATTCTCTTATTCAACCTATTCACTAAAATGGCATTAAAAAAAATGAATAAAATCTCGTACTCTTAGTCTGAATAAAATGAAAAATTCGCCATGAAAGTGAAGGGATTATAATTCTTGCACCAGCTGAATAACATTGTTGAATAGGAGTGAATGCTGAAAGGCTGAATAGTAGGAAAGTGAATGAATGAAGGGATTTACATTGCAGAGAGAGAGAGAGAGAGAGAGAGAGGCGAGTTAGTGGAATGTTGGGTGGGAGAGAGACACAGGTAACATCTTGAATTCTTTATCTTCTCTAACATTTCAGGTTACACAGAGAAAAGGCTTAAATCTTCTCTCAGGCTTAGTAAACTTAGAAGGAGGTTGATAATACACTGTGGCCTCAGGGATATAAGATTGAATAGAGATGCTGCTAGAGATCGAGCATTGGAAAGCCGCCAATGGGTGATCAAGGTGGACGCATGAAGGCAAGCTGGGACATTTATAGGGTAAGGAAATGAACATAGATGCTGCTAGAGATCGAGCATTGGAAAGCCACAATTGGGTGATCAAGGCCGACGCATGAAGGCAAGCTGGGGTCTTTATGAACGAATGAAGGAACTTAAACTGTCGGAAGATATCAAAATGAAAATAAAAATTGCGTCCTTCTAATCCCAGACTTTAAAATAATGTGCTTACTTAAAACGCCAGGAAGAGGGGAAAAGGGTTGATCAGAGTTAATGCAGGTTATATATCACGTGTAAAGCCTTTGATATGGTGATGGGGTTCATGCATTACGCCCCTGAGGGCTTGTATATTAAATGAGTGAATGGTGTAATGAATTCTGGCGAGTACTGAGTCGACAGATCCCAGTGCAATAGAGTGGTTGAAAATATTCCTCAAATCATGTCTACAGTTCGTGCATTTTAACTTGATTTTCGTAATTTTAAAGCTCATTTCCCGTAACTCGATGGCTGAAGGAGACAATACTACGGCTCTACATCTTTGCCATAAGACTTCTTCGTGACGAGCATCATGTTCTAATGTTAATGTCTTCTTATATCTCAGCATTCACGATGGAGAGATGGCAATTTTACGTCTAAAGAGAACAGTGTGTAGTTAGGTATAAATACACACACAACCATGACTCAACGAACACATACACACACACACACACACACACACACACACACACACACACACGCTTCTTTGTCCTCTCCCTCTGTTATCCTCTTAAATACTCTTCCCTGTCTTTCTCCTTTCCTTCCCCTCCCTCTGCCTTTCCCTTCACCCCTTCCCCTTCCCTTTCATCCATCTTTCTCTCTCCTTTCCTACCCCTCCCTCCGATTTTCTCTCCACTCCTACCCCTTCCTCCCCTTCCTCCATCTTTCTCTCCATCCCTACTCCCCCCCTCCGTCTGTCTCTCCATCCCTTCCCGTATCCCACAAAATCTACATAAGCAGTTAGGGGTTGTGAAGTGGAAGAGGAAGGTGTGTGTGTGTGTGTGTGTGCGTGTGCGTGTGTGTGTGTGTGTGTGTGTGTGTGTGTGTGTGTGTGTGTGTGTGTGTGTGTGTGTGTGTGTGTGTGTGTGTGTGTGTGTGTGTGTGTGTGTGTGTGTGTGTGTGTGTGTGTGTGTGTGTGTGTGTGTGAGAGAGAGAGAGGCAGACAGGCAGACAGACAGACAGAGACCGAAGTAGAGACCGAAATAGTTACCGAGACAGAGACCTAAACAGAGACCTAAACAGAGGCCTAAACAGAGACCTAAACAGAGACCTAAACAGAGACCTAAACAGAGACCGAGAATCATACCTGTCCGTCCGTGGAGACCGAGAACAGCTCAGATCTCGTCTTGTGGGCCAGCCAGGTGACCGCAGTGACCATCTGACCGTGCGAGACCGAGAGCGCCGTGGACTCGACTGGCTTGGACCCCTGCCGGCCGTCCCACCACGAGACCTGCCCGTTGCTGAGACCTGTGGAGGGAGGGGGAATGAGGCTGAACGTGTGGAATGAGATTGGCAGGTGTGGAATGAGGATGATAGGTGTGGAATGAGGGTGACAGGTGTGGAATGGGTCTGACAGGTGTGGAATGATCTGACAGGTGTGGAATGAGTCTGACAGGTGTGGAATGAGTCTAACAGGTGTGGAATGAGACTGGCAGGTGTGGAATGAGAGTGAGACAGGTGTGGAATGAGACTGACAGGTATGGAATGAGACTGATAGGTGTGGAATGAGTCTGACAGGTGTGGAATGGGTCTGACAGGTGTGGAATGAGTGTGAGACAGGTGTGGAATGAGTGTGAGACAGGTGTGGAATGGGTGTGAGACAGGTGTGGAATGAGTCTGACGGGTGTGGAATGAGACTGACAAGTGTGGAATGAGACTATATCTTTGGAATGAGGCTGTAGGTGTGGAATCAGGTGTAAAATGAGGCTGTAGGAATGGAGTCATGTGTGGAATGATTCTGCAGGTGTGGAAGCAGGTGTGGAAGGGGCTGACGCGTGGAATTAGGTGTGCAATGAGAGTGACAGGTACTGAATCAGGTGTGGAATGAGATTGACAAGTGTGGAATCAGGTGTGGAATGAGATTGACAAGTGTGGAAGCAGGTGTGGAATGAGGATATGGGTGTAGAATCAGATGTGGAATGAGACTGTAGGTGTGGAGTCAGGTGTGGAATGAGCCTGTATGTGTGGAGTCAGGTGTGAAATGAGACTGTAGGTGTGGACTCAGGTGTGGAATGAAGTTATAGGCGTGGAATGAGGACAGGTAATCTTTATATACAAAAGAGCTAACCTGGAGTGAGAGATTTAACCCTTGTCCTTTGAAAAATAAAATAAAATAAAATAAAATAAAATAAACAAAGATAAACCCAGCTTCGGAAATTTAAAATCATGGAACAAGAGAAACATTGCGAAGGTTCCCTAGCACCTCTTCCTCAGCGATTTATTTTTAGATATGGTTGGTTAGTATCCTTTTGCACGTTATTATTGAAGAGTATGGCGATATTAGACTGATTTGTGTTACACGGAGATGGACAGTAAGATGTAATAAGCAAAATAAATCGCTTAGGAAATGGTGTTTGAGGGCTTTCTTAACTGACGAGGCTAAGGGTCCTAGTCTCTCCCAAGGCCACAAAATTGTCTTTCCTTGTCTGATGTGAGCCAAAAAGGAGGAGGAGGATTTCAGGACAGCCAGGGACATGTCAGGGTCGAAAATTCTCAGCTTCCATCAATTACAAATCCCTTTTACGGACTCAAAACTTCAGGACAAACTTGTGTAATTGATTTCCAGACCCGCAGTTCCTTTAGGACCTCCTCTGGCACTAACCCACGCCTCCCTCTCCTCTCGGCCACTTCAGTTTTTTTATACAGTGTCTTTTAGGTTTATAAGATATTGTTGGGGTTGGAATTATTATTATGTATGGAGTGAAATGTGTGTAAGAGTAGGTAGGTGTTTAAGTGGTGTTTGAGTGGGTGTTTCGATGGGTGTTTAAGTGGGTGTTTGAGTGGGTGTTTGGTTGGGTGTTTAAGTGGGTGTTTAAGTGGATGGTTAATTTTTCAACGTCGAAGAAAAGAAGTGAGTGATGTCCTCATATTGTTGTTGTTGTGGTGGTGGTGGTGTTGGTGGTGGTGGTTGTGGTGGTGGTGATCCTGTTGTTGTTGTTGTTGTTGTTACATCTGGACGTGAACCCGGTGGACTGCAGGCTGAAGTTGTCCTTTTCCTGCAGTCAACCATCCTCATTTCTGGGGATAAGGAGGGAGTGAAATATTCTGTTTATTACACCTTACTGTCCTCCTCTGTGTTACATAAATCCTTCCAATATCGCCATACTCTGCACAAATAATGTACATAAGGGTATTAACCAGTCATATCCAAAAAGAAATCGCTAAGGAAGAGGTGTTAGGGAGATGTTAACCAGCCATATCCAGAAATAAATCGCTAAGGAATAGGTGTTAGAGAGATATTAACCAGACAGACAGGCAGACAAAGAGGGAGAGAATCTATGCGACAGTGGAAATGCATCCATAATCTCCTTCATATTTCTCGGCTCTGTAGTTTCCATTCTCTAGAGGAAAATTGTACAAAAGATATTACAGAAGATAGATTGATAGATAGATAGACAGTAGATAGAGACAGACAGATAAACAGACAGACAGATAGATAGATAGAGATAGTAGATAGAGACAAATAGCTAAACAGAAATATAAGACAGATAGATAGTAGACAGAGACAGATACACAGACAGATAAATAGATAGATAGATGGGAAACAGAAAAATAGATATTACAGTATCATCTAACAGTCCACGTATTAACTCTTTGCTTCTGTATAATCTTTTTTACCTTATCTGATCATACCGCCTTCACCCTTTCAATTATTCTGTCCCCCTAAGAAATGCAAAACAGTATTCTCAGTCGTCGACGTGTGCATATCTAGGCCCGTCAATTCGTCGCCTGAGACTCCCTAGCACCTCCTCCTTAGTGATTTATTTTCGAAAAAGGACGAGAGACTGACGAGGAGAGTGTATGTGAGTGAGATGGACAGGGGAGAGTGAGGGTGAGGCCAAGGATGAGATGGAGGGATGGGGTGGAGAGGTATATGAGAGTGGGGGGTGTGAGCTGGGAGCAGGGCAGTAAAATGGCGAGGGAGAGGGCGACATGGAGGCGATTTGTTTGTGACCACCTCTTACGGGATTGAGGTGTCTGGCATTAGATATATGGATAGATATTATTTATGAAGAGCGTCCTGATAGTAGAATGATTTAAAGAACACAAGATTATAGCACCCCGTAATAAGCAAAATAAATCGCTTAGGAATAGGTGTTAGGGAGATTCCTTGACCTGCGAGAATACGAACTCAGGTCAGTTCTGAACGTCGTCCTCGGTCGATCTCCTCTTCCACCGAGAATTTCGTCTTTTAAGTAAATCCTGTCTAGGTATCTCGAAATGAAAATACTCCCCCATTATTTTAACTTCCTCTTGTTTATCCATGAAAGGGAGATTTTTGCAGGTTTCCAATTTCTGAATCAATCTTTGTCCAAAAAAATAATTGGAATCAAATAACAATGTCTTTTTTTTTTCTCAAGGGGTGGAGGAAATTCAATTCCTTTTCCATTTAGTTATCAATTTCTATGACATCGACACAACACCAAGCCTTAACGTGAGAGACAGACAGACAGACAAAAAGACAAGGAGGAAGGAAGGAAGAGGGAGAGAGAGAGAGAGTGGGAGAGAGTCGCTTCCTATTCTCCTTTAAAATTCCTCTTCCTCTTCCTCAACTACTTCAGTACCACACACCCTCTTAAACTCCTCTTGATTATTATTATTACTATTTTTTTTTGGGGGGGAAGGCGCTTGGCATTGGGTGTGGTATATCGAAGCGGAACCAATTCTCTAAGTGCTGCACCTTATCCCTTAAAATGTGTGTGTGTGTGTGTGTGTGTGTGTGTGTGTGTGTGTGTGTGTGTGAGATGCAGATGTGTGTGAGATGCAGATATATTATATATGTGTGCAAATGACTGTGTGTGTGTGTGTGTAATTCACCGGGTCGGTCAGGATCACTTGATGGTCGTGATGGTCAGCTTTTACCCTCCCGGAAGGGAGCTGAGAGCTCATATAGTCCGATCTAAGGGCAAGGCTGTGACCTTCACACACGCACACACCCGTCCCCTTGCTCAAGGGGGACAGTAACCACCCACTTCGTCAGTGAAACTTTTCGCAACCTGAGCGAGGCGCGAACTCCCGTCCACCAGTTGGCAAACGAGAACGTTACCACTGCACCAGCGAGCGGTGTGTGTGTGTGTGTGTGTGTGTGTCTGTGTGTGTGTGTGTGTGTGTGTGATGCAGATATAGTATGTATATGTGCAAATGACTGTGTGAGTGTGTGTGTGTGTGTGTGTGTGTGTGTGTGTGTGTGTGTGTGTGTGTGTGTGTGTTTCTTATTCTCGTTAAGTTTCGCATTAAAAAAAAAAATCGGTCTGAAGAAGCTAACAGAAAATTAGGTACAGGGTGACTCAAAATAAACAGACCAACAATGTGGCTCAGAAACAAACTGCCTACCTCTTTTTGGGCCACCCTGTACAAGACCCAGACGCAGACTCTCAAGGACTAAGTAAAGCAGAGAGCAGACACCAATCTTAGTAGGTCTTAGGAGCCATTAACACACTCTGCTCTAGGATATTTTTTACTATTTATTTCTTGTTGTATTTAGATGATATTGCTAAGCTTAGAGGAGACTTTTCTAGCTGGAGAGGTTAAATACAGCCATCATTTATCTTTTTATTTATTAGGGGTATTTTTTTAGATGGGAAATAGTGTCTGAAGTTACCTGGAAAAAATCTCATATACACGAACACACAAACACGGAAGCGTACACACATACACACACACACAGAAACGTACACACACACACACACACACACACACACACACACACACACACACATTAGGGAAGCAATACAGGCTCGCTCCTTTCCAGACGCCATTATGAAGGTAAAAACATCTGCATAATGACCATACCAGCAGCACCATCACACCTGCTGGTATTGTGGGCATCAGGTGTGGTATATTCAATGAGAGAGAGAGAGAGAGAGAGAGAGAGAGAGAGCGTAAAAAGAAGACGGCAAAGAAAGAGGGAGTCAGCAGAGACAGGCAGTAAAAGAAGAGAGACAGCAGAGAGAGAGGGGGAGGAAGGAGAGAGGAGAGAGAGGAGGAGGAGGAGGAGGAGGAGGAGATACAGACAGACAGACAGACACAGACAGACAGAGATGGAGGCAAAGAGCGACACAGTAAAAAAGAGGGAGACGGAGAAGAGAAGCACAGCAGAGACGACAAAGACAGAAATAAATGGAAGGCAAAGAGAATGTCTAGAGATGCCTGGTAGTGTGTTAACAAGGGCGGCAGGAACAAGACTCCCTTGGAGACACACACACACACACACACACACACACACACACACACATAGGTAGATAGATAGATAAATAGATAGATAGATCGTCAGGTAGATAGTTATATAGATATACGGTAGATTTACACTTGTATAATATCCCTGCGGCTGACTTACACATACTTGGAATTACACAGCAGTGAGGATTTTTGCCGACACAGATAGATAGATAGACTGATAGATAAATACAGACAGACAGACGGACAGACAGACAGAGACACAGAGACAGCGACAGAGAGAGTGAGAGAGAGAGAGAGAGAGAGAGAGAGAGAGAGAGAGAGACATTCAATATATCTCTCCATTTCTCTTTATCATCACTCATGCCTTTCCCATTCTCACCATCAAGCTCACACCTCTTCTCTGAAATATCTTCCTCCTCTCTCTAAAAATCTTCTTCCTCTCTCTAAAAATCTTCTTCCTCTCTCTAAAAATCCTCTTCCTCTCTCTAAAATATCCTCTTCCTCTCTCTAAAAATCTTCTTCCTCTCTCTAAAATATCCTCTTCCTCTCTCTAAAATATCCTCTTCCTCTCTCTAAAATATCCTCTTCCTCTCTCTAACATATCCTCTTCCTCTCTCTAACATATCCTCTTCCTCTCTCTAAAACATCCTCTTCCTCTCTCTAAAATATCCTCTTCCTCTAAAATATCCTCTTCCTCTCTCTAAAAATCTTCCTCTCTCTAAAAATCTTCTTCCTCTCTCTAAAATATTCTCTTTCCTCATTTCGTCTCATATCTACCCTCTCTCTCTCTCTCTCTCTCTCTCTCTCTCTCTCTCTCTCTCTCTCTCTCTCTCTCTCTCTCTCTCTCGCTCGCTCGCTCGCTCGCTCGCTCGCTCGCTTTATTTGCCGCAATGCTGAATTATTCATATACATTCTTAAGATTCAGAAAAGGATACGTGCCTACTCTCAAGAAAACACACACACACACACACACACACACACACACACACACACACACACACACACACACACACACACACACACACTCACACACATGTAAACTTCTGTATCTATTCAAACTCTGACACACACACACAGGCAGACAATAAGGCGAAATGGCGCTCTTTTTTCACCAAAAATCTTAAACTTTTGGGTATACTGTTTCCTTATGATATTCTTGAGCATGACTGTCCTGACTCATAAAAATTTTATCTGTCTATCTGTCTATCTGTCTGTCTGTCTGTCTTTCTATCTATGTAATTTTCTATCTAAATATGTGTGTCTGTGTCTCTCTTTCTCGGTCTGCCTCTCCGTCTATCTGTCAGTCTGTCTGAATCTAGATCTATATACCTATCTATCTATGCATCAATCTGTCTATCTATCTGCCTGTCTATCTACCTATTTATCTATCTCTCAATAGCCAGACGCCTCAGACCCTGGAGAGAGTTGCTTTAAGTAAATCTCCATGTCACCCTTTCCTCCACCACCAACTTACCCTCCCTCCAGCTCACTCCACTCTCTCTCTCTCTCATCATGTTTTCCATATATCGCCTACATACATACATACATACACATAAACATATAATATGATAGACATGCATGTGCTTCTTTAGACAGATAGATAGACAGACAGATAGATAAATAGATAAACACTCTTCCTTCTCTCTATTCTTCCCTCTCTGATCCTGATCCTTCTTGCTTTCACACGCCTCCCTTTGTTTTATGTCTCTCTCTCTCTCTCTCTCTCTCTCTCTCTCTCTCTCTCTCTCTCTCTCTCTCTCTCTCTCTCTCTCTCTGTATATAATAGATAGATAGATAGATATAGACAAATATTTTCATTCTTCCTCCTTGTTTTTATCGTCTGCTCTTTTCCTCTCCCTCCTTACTTTCCCTCCTTCTGTTTCTCTTCTTTCCTTCTCTCTCCCTCCTTCTGTTCTCCTTCCCACCTTTATTCTCCTCATCCTCATCCTCCTCCTCCCTCTGCTCCTTCATCACCCTCCCTCCCATTCCCATTCCATCCTTACTCTCCTCCTCTCTTCCTTCTCTTCCTTTCTCCTCCTCTTCTTCCGTTATTTCTCCTCCTCCTTCCTCCTCTTCCTCCACTCCTTTTCCTTCTTCCTCCTCTTCTTCCTCATTTCTTTTTCTCCTTCCTCCTCCTCTTCTTCCATTCCCCTTTCTCTTTCTTCTTCCTCGTCCTCCTCATCCTCATCCACTTCTTCTAATTCTTCAGTTCCTTCTCTTTCTTCCTCTTCTTCTTCTACATCTTCTTTCATTCCATCTCCTTCTCCTCTTCCTCCTCCTCCTTTCTCCTCCTCTTCTGCCTTTCCTTTTCCTCCTCCTCCTTCTTCTTCTTCTTCCTCCTCCTTTTCCTCCTCCTCCTTCTTCTTCTTCTTCTTCCTCCTTTTCCTCCTCCTCCTCCTTCTTCTTCTTCTTCCTCCTCCTTTTCCTCCACGCCTGCTCCCTCTCCTTCAGTAATCCTCCTCTTCTATTTCCCTTCCTCCCTGTAATCTCGTTTTCTCTTAATCTCTCTTATTTTACTGCTGTCCTAATCCCCAGTTTCACTTCCCTCCATTCGCCTCTCAGTCTCATTTCTTCCTCCTCCTCCTCCTTCTCCTCCTGTGTAATCCATGTGTGTAATCCTCCTCCTTCTCCTCCTCCTCCTCCTCCTCCTCCTCCTCCTTCTCCTCTTCAGTCTCATCCTTTTCTTCGTCATCCTCCTAATCCTCATCCTCACCCTCATCCTCCTCATCCTCATTTCTCCTTCTTACTCTCCTCCTTCTCCTTTTCTCCTCCCCCTCCTTCTCCTCCTCTTCCTACATCTCCTTCGCCTCTTCTTCACCTCCTCCTTCTCTTCTTCCTTCTCTTCCTCCTCCTCCTCCTCTTCTTCCTCCTATCTTTGTTTTGCTCTCTGTCATCCGCACTTCCTCTCATCCTTTTTCCTCCTCCCCCCCGTCGCCTCTCGCTTTCATTTCCTCCTCCTCCTCCGCATTTTCTCATCTCTCTCTCTCTCTCTCTCTCTCTCTCTCTCTCTCTCTCTCTCTCTCTCTCTCTCTCTCTCTCTCTCTCTCTCTCTCTCTCAAATAGACGCCTGGTGGTTTAGTGGATTTTAGGGCTCCAACCAAATGTGGCCAAAAAAAAAATAATAATAATTGAAATAGGAGGCATGGTTGGATTTTCCTCGTATAATACCGCTCAAGGAGAAGCAACTGGTCACTCTCCCCTTAAACGTGGGGATAAGTAGCCTAGCCCAGGGTCCCTACGCTTCTGGGGGGACAATAAAGGAGTGGGTAACGGGTGAATGGACTAGTTAACCCATTCAGTACAATGATTTATTTTTTATTGGTGGGTGGGGGAGTCTTCTTGCATCATTATCCTCACTACCTTCACTATTATTATTACCTTTGACTCACAGAATTAGATGATGGATGGGTGAATAATTTTGCTTCACTATCCTCACTATCTTCAGTACCAATATCTTTGACTCACAGAATTAGATTATGGATGGGTGAATAATCTTGATTCACTATCCTCAGTATCATCATTATCTTTGACTCACTGGATTAGATATGGTCATAGCCTTCCTTGTAAATCCATTCCTTTGTGCCTCTTTATATATCTTCTTTACCATATTCAGCTCACAAATCAGATACCATAGTCATAGCCTTCTTTGTAAACCACTATCCTTTGTAATCTTAATCTGACGTATTTCTTTGTACTCCCTGCTTAACATCTTCAATTCAGAGTTAAATACCATACTCCAAGTCCTCTATGTAAAGCTGCCATCATTTGTATTCCTTTGTACTCTCTCCTTAAAATTTGAGTACAATACTCGTGCTTTTCTGTCATAATACTTCCCTTGTACTCCTCTGTATTCCTTTGTATTCCATTTCATCTCAGAATTAAAAGCCATACTCCTAGTCCTCTCAGTAAGTTTGCCATCCTTTGTACTCCTTTGTATTCCTTTCTACTCTTACCATCCTCTCTTCCTTAATCTGATCTCAATTCTGTTTTCCCTCTACACCATCTTCCAACACAACATCCAATGCATATAAAACGAAGAAGTGCGATTGCGATCAAGGAGGAAGACGAATGAGGAAGAAAACTCGATACAAGATGTGGGTGAGTGACTGAGGATGTGTATGCGGAGGGAAACAAAGGAAAGACTGAGGAGAAAAATTAGAAAGGTTTGATACCACCGCGACCACAACTACTACCACAACTACCACAATTACCACCATCAGCACCCACCTGCCGCCAGCACACTGTTGTCTTTGCTGTTGTATTGAAGACACTGCAGCCACGAAGGTCCAGTCAGCTCCAGCTCAGGGTGGCTGCTGGTGTCTGTGGGGATTGGGGATTGGTTGATTGGTTGACTGGGGATTGGTTGGTTGGTTGACTGGGGACTGATTGATTGGGGATTGGTTGATTGGTTGACTGGGGATTGGTTGGTTGGTTGACTGGGGATTGATTGATTGGGGATTGGTTGATTGGGGATTGATTGATTGGGGATTGGTTGATTGATTGATTAGGGATTGGTTGATTGATTGATTAGGGATTGCTTGATTGCTTGATTGGGGATTGGTTGATTAGGAATTGATTGATTTGGGACTGATTGATTTGGAATTAGTTGATTGATTGATTGATTGATTAGGGATTAGTTGACTGATTGACTGATTAAAGGAAATACACTACCAGGGTCATATGCCGCCTGGATTGGGGATTGGGGATTACTCGAGAGGGATTACTGATACGTTAAAAGGTGATTAGTGGAGATCAGGGATTGGGAGTCTTTGAAATGACGATCTAGTTATTGTCTAGTAAAAATTGATTGGTTTAGTGGGTGATTTGAAGGTGAATGAAGATTGGGATTAGGGTGATTGGTAAATTTGTTGATTGGGGAAAATAAAAAATGTAAAAAGAAATAGGTTAAAAGGAAAGCAAGCAACAGCAGACTTTATGATCCTCTGTCTCTTTGTTACAGAAAAAAAAAAAACAGTGACTATGATATCTATTCCTATGAGTTTTGAATTGAGAAAAATTGGCGATTGGTTGATTAGATGAGACGATTTGTTGACTGGTTGAACTGGGGGTGATTGATGGTGATTTAGAGGTGATTTGGTTTGGTTGACTGGGATACGAATGATTTTCTAAAGGGTGCTTGGTTGACTAGGAAAATAGGGAGTGATTGGTGGTGATTTAGAGGTGATTTGGATTGGTTGTCTGGGATACAAGTGGTTTTCTAAAGGGTGCTTGGTTGATTGGGAAAGTAGGGAGTGACTGGTGGTGGTACGGTAGAAAATTGGTTTATGTGGGGAGTAGATGCGTCCTCATGGGGAGAAAAGAGCATTATGGGGTATACACATCCATGGGGGAAAATAAATCTTGAGGGAAACTAATACAGATGCAGGGGGGAAATTTGGGTTCATGGGAAAATTAGGTCCACAGGGTAAAATACGCTCATAGGGAAATACGTTCACTGGGAAGCTGGTCCATGGGGTGAAAATAGGAGCATAGAGGGGAGATAGGTCCATGAAGTAAAACAATTGGTCCATGAGGAAGTAGGTCCATGGGGTAGAATGGGTCCATGGGGTAGAACAGGTACATGGGGTAGAATAGGCACATGAGGTACAGTACTGTAGGTCCAAGTGGTAGAATAGGTCCATGGAGTAAAATGGATCAAAGAGGGAAATAGGTTAATGGGGAAAATAAGTTCTTGAGGGTACAGTTATTCCACGGGGAAAACAGGTTCATGGATAGGTTCATAGGGACTCATTAGGTCGATGAAGAAAAATACGTCCATGGATGAATAAGGTAAACAGACAGGTGATAATATAGGTCAATGAGAGAGCATTGATCCAAGCAAGAAGAGGTCCATGAGAGAAACAGGTGAGTGGGAGGTGTGTAGAGAGGTGTAGAGGGGTGTAGCTGCCCACAACCATCATCATCATCAACTCACTAATGTCCCAGATATAAGACTCCTTGGGTATATCCGAAGTCAGCCCCATGAACTTCGAAGAGGAGTAGGCAGCAGCAATCTTGTGTCCCCCCTCAGGAGAAAAGTCCAGCCCCGTCACCATCCTGCACCCGCCGTGGGGGTCCCGGATCACGTTCACTGTCTTCATCGGTTCCGGAGCTTCGATGGTTGGGGTCTCGTCGTCCTCGAAATACATCTCGTAAATGTCGATAGCATTGTTCTGGCGGATGCAGTGTTCGATTTTCTGGAAGGAGTTGGAAAGGGAATTGATGGATCCTGTATATCTGAAGGGACCGAGGTGTTCTTTTATGAAGGAAGAATGCAAGTAGAAATGGAGGAAATTATAAAAGAGGGTTATATTGTCTCCTGTGTTGGCTGCCTTATTGTGGTGGACGCAATGCTCGATGTTCTAGAAGAGAGAGATTTAAAGAGAGAATTAGGAAGTTATCTTGAGGCAATGGGGTTATTATAATGAGGGGAATTGATAAAGAAAACAAAGGGAAAAATTCTCCATCTCGTACATATCGATGACGTTGCAGTGCTCGACTTTCTAGGGGAGATGGGATTATGAGGATTAGATTTTGTACTCAGGTGGATTTCTGGAGGCGGTAGGGATTTGGTTATGACAGAAATAAAACAGGGAGAAGTGGGAGAAAAGATTCGTTTGTCTGATGTGTGGATAGTGTTGCTCTCCCTCATGGAATGCTAGATTTTCTGAAAGGGAACGATTTAAAGAAACAGGGATTTGGGTGTTTTTTAGAAGTAACATGGAAGAACTAGACAGCATTCAGAGAGCACGTACCTCCACCAGTCCCAATATATATTTTTTTTTTACTGCTGTATTTCCTCTTTCCTGCCAATCTAAAACTTTTACGGTCATCTAACCAATTAATTTTACGGTCTTAGTCTGCCGTGTTACACTATCTCACAGATGGCGTACCTCCCCCAACGCTAGTCAAATTGATTACATTTACTGCATCCGGATCCGGATCCTCCTCAATATCTAATCAACACTACTGACCCACTGCCCACCTACCCACCATATTTCACTGAAGTCCAACAACAACTTTTAGAGGTATCTTGTAAGTAAGCAGACAATCAGATACACAGACAGACATTCTCTTTCGTATACTCGTACGGTGTATACGGATTTTGACGCGTCTGAATTTGCCCTAATTGAGCTACAGTTAGGTGCAGTTTTGTCATATGAATGATCAATCAGCTGAATAACCTTTACTAGTTCCAGTTATATGATTCATCAGTTAATACTCGTATAAATTATGTTCACTGAACCCTGCCCTCAAATATAGGTGTGAGTTTCCGCTCGCCCGGCCTGCTCCGTTCCAGCCCTCCGGAAAACGTCATCAGGTACTGTACACCGGAAAACGCGTAGTTCCAATCTGAACCAACAGAAAGACACCAGGAAAATCAACTTTTTTTTGCAATATCAGCAGTGTTTTGCAAAATTTTAAAAACTGTAATGTACGTACCTGAATTCACCGTAAAAAATCATACCTGTTAGAATCTGGTTGGAGAGATCTAAGTGCATTCCCTCGATTTCCACAGAGGACAGACAGACAGAAATACAGACATTCTCCTTTATATATATATACAGAAAATCAAAAGTGCTCCAAAGATGGCAATAAAAAATTAGGGGTTTGTATTCCACTGTACGATGTAAGGTTTAAACATACGGCCCTTAGGCTTAGGTGGATCGGTGGAAGGAATGTGAATACTTATGTGATAAAGACTGTGTTTGCGGCTTAACCCCGGTCTGTTTGAGTAGACCCGTCGACCACAAGTATGCAAGTGCTTCTGTGAGGCCATCATACATGTACAGTACAGTACACACATCGATCCGACTCCACCTAGTGGTAGACAGCGCCTCACCAGGGTCAGACAAAGATCCTTCCCAAGGCAAGGTGCTGGGAAAAATGAGGAGGTTTGGCACTCGGGTGGACGCCGCCACTGCATCAATCGAGGTGCACAGCGCCACCACATGTAGGCTTCTTTCCAGCACAAGTCATGAGGTAAAATGAGTGCATGGGGAAAAAATGTTACGTGGCCGTCACGTAATTATGCCGCTTACTTTTTGTCGGTCAGGGTGCATGGATCCGATAGGAAAGAAGGTTCACGTCGTTCATATGGTATTGTTCAGGCACATGATGTGGTCAGGTGGTTAGAATGTACCAGCAGGAGCGAGGGCTTTCTAGAAGTCCGATGCCAACTGGAGACTGAAGACTTTTCGATCATAATAATGCCATCAAGGGAAGTAGGCTGGTCATCTACTTTTAAATGTACTGGACCATGTAGCCTAGCCTCGGCCCCCTACGCTTCCAGGAGGGTAATGTGGGATTAGATGGTAAAGAGGAGGGAGTTATGTAAAAATCTTGAGGCAATGGAATCATCTATGGGGAAATATGAAAGCAAAAAGAAAGACAAATGGGATATTAATATGTCTCGTATGGAAGTACTGTTTTGTTGACGGCGGTAATCAGTATTTTTTTTTTTTTTCGTTTCGTTTCATTTATAAAGGCTCTATCATGTTTACATACGTCGACCTTGATCATCTAGTGGCAGTTTTCCACCCTGTTCGATCTCTAGCATCCTCTCTGTTCAGGTCTTCATCCTTTAGGTCACAGTACATGACCTCAGGGGTAAAGGAGTGAATAGAGTGGCTGCTAAGAGAAGGAACTAGAAAGATTATGATTTTATGTGGATATTTGGGAATAGTGAGGAGTTTTCGATGAGGGAGCACCTCAAAGAACGAGAGTGGCCGTCAGTCACTCACAAAGGTTTTTCGGAAATAAGTGAAAATCTGGAAAAAAAACAAAACAAAAAATTGTCTCTTGTGTCGATGGTGTACTTAAGTGGATGTTTCAAAAGAAGGATGTTGAAAGGTGTATATATTAATCTATTTATCTATCTGTCTATCTGTTTATCTACCTATCTACCTATCTATCTGTCTATCTATCTATCTATCCATCTATCTAATGTCAAGCGCCTTAATCCTGGAAGGGGTGGCCACAAACAAATGGCCTCCACATCGCCCAGTCCTCTACCGTTTTGCTGCCCTCCCTCCAGATTACATCCTTCTCTCTCGTATATCTCTCGACTCTCTCACCATCCCTTCCTTGGTCTCCCTGTCCTCCTCTTCCCCTCCACTTCACGCACATACACTCTTCTAGTCAGTCTCTCACTCTCCATCCTCTCCACATGGCCAAAGCATCTCATAGTATTTCTCTTGACACTTTGGTAAATTTAAAAAAGAAAGAAAAAGTGAATCAAGTTAATAGGTTAAGGAGAGAACTTAGAAAAGAGAAAAAAGAGTGCAAAGGAGATGGGAGAATTATTAGAATTAGGTCAAAATTTAGAAGAGAGAGAGAGAGAGAGAGAGAGAGAGAGAGAGAGGAGAGCAGAGGAGAGAAAGTTATCAGATTTATAGTTACAAGAGGGAAAATTATTAGCTTTAGAATTTATACGGAGAAATGAGGGCATGGAAGAGGGGAGAATTTAGAAGAGGGAGAGAAGAGAGCAAGAGAGAGAGGGGAGAGAATTTAGAAGAGGGAGAGAAGAGAGCAAGAGAGAGAGAGAGGGGAGAATTTAGAAGAGGGAAAAAAGAGAGCAAAGGAGATGGGAGAATTCTTAGCTTTAGGTTAGAAATTATATGGAGAAAAGAGGGCATGGGAGAGGAAAGAATTTAGAAGAGAGAGAGAGAGAGAGAGAGAGAGAGAGAGAGGGAGGGAGGGAGGGAGGGAGGGAGACAGACAGACAGACAGACAGAGGGAGAGAAGAGAGCAGGGAAGAATGGAGAATTTAGAAAAGGGAGAGAAGAGAGCAAGAGAGAGGGGAGAATTTAGAAGAGGGAGAAAAGAGGACAAGGGAGAGGGGAGAATTATTGGCTTATGTGGATGGGGCTGTGCTGGTCATCTGTC
This sequence comes from Coenobita brevimanus, assembly GCF_032717465.1. NCBI lineage: Eukaryota > Metazoa > Arthropoda > Malacostraca > Decapoda > Coenobitidae > Coenobita > Coenobita brevimanus. The sequence goes on from NC_137035.1 coordinate 3,075,277, forward strand.
AACTGGAGGACCTGGCTTCAATTTCTGAGAGTAGGAGTAAGATTTTTCATGGAGCTGTCGTGTGTGTGTGTGTGTGTGTGTGTGTGTGTGTGTGTGCGTGTGTGTGAGTGTGAGTGTGAGTGTGAGTGTAAGAGTGAGAGGGAGAGGGAGAGGGAGGGAGTCAGCAAGTTATTGAAAGTGAGAAAAGGAAAGTTAGAAAGAATATAGCAGTTCACAGGGAGGAGATAGGCCCATACGTCTTTGGAATAGCTTTCCATGGGAGAGAGAGAGAGAGAGAGAGGTTCATAGATAGATAGACAGGTAGATAGAAAGACAGATAGATAGATTACCAACATTATTAAGAGTATGCAGAATAGTCATCACACAACTGTCATACACTGACATACTTCTATACAAATTGCTAGTTTGGTTAATGAACATACAAGAACATAGACCCACGAGTCTTGTATGTTTGTGTAGCTTATTCCTTGATCCTATTAATCCCTTTAAAAGATAGAAAAAAAGAAGATGAAATAAATAAGTAGGTGTCTTAGGGTATCTAGCCAAGGAGATTTTGTACCAAGACTGAAGCGAATTTGTGAAGAAATAAAGAAGAGAAATAAGAAAGTAAAGAGAAAGAAAATAAATAAAATGAGCAAAAATGGTAGGTCTCCATACTATTGTGTAAAGACCTAAATATATCTACAGTATCTATTTGTCTGTCTATCTATTTATCTATCTATAGCCAGACGCCTTAATCCCGTAAGGGGTGGCCACAAACAAATAGCCTCCATGTCACGCTGTCCCCTGCCATTTCGCTGCCCTCCCCCCAGCTTACACCCCCTTCTCTCACATATCTCTCTACTCCATCCCTCCATCATCTCGGTCTCCCCCTCCCGCTCCCACCCCTTCCACCTCAGTCATATTCACTCTCCTAGTTAGTCTCTCACTCGCCATTTTCTCTACATGGCCAAACCACCTCAGTATATTTCTCCCAACGCTTTCTATCATATCCAGTTCCACACTACAACGTTCCTTCACTTTCTCATTTGTCAGTCTGTCTTTCCATGCAGCTCCACACGCTCCTGTCAAATGAAACGCCGAGAACTCTGGCCCTGAGCTGCTGGTGCAAATCGTCGCTCGGTATGCCTCCACCAAGCCTTGCACACAGACTCGTCATACAGCCTCCATGACCTTGCTGACCTAACCAGTTCATCGTCCCTTCATACTGTATCACTGACAAAAGTTAGGTCGAAATCCGTCGAGGGGTGCATGAGATACCACACCCACAAGGATAAATTAAGTCGACCTCATGTCCTTGACCTTTGACCCGTTGACCTTGCTGACCTAATCATTTTATCATCTTCTCATACTGCATCGCTGGCAAAAGTTTGGTAGAAATCCGTCGATGGGATCAGGAGATATCGCGCCTACAATTGTGTTACGGACGCACGGACCCACGCACCCACAGACAGAGAGACCAAGCACATAATGTCGCCTCCAAAACAGGTGCTCGGAGACATAACTCATTTCCACTGCTCTCACTCTTGACTTGTTTCCCTCCAACAAGATGTAACGTTCTCTTCCATACGTTAGAGTGGAGGTCACAATAATGTCATGCGGTGGCTTTACTTCCATGCTCACTTCCCTGTTTTTTATCACTGCTTTCGATGAACCAGCAAATCTTTCTTCCCTGTTGTGCCTCTTCAAGCGCTTCATTCTCCAAACTTCCTTCCTTCCTCATCACACTACCCAAGTACTAACGCACTCACATTCTCCATTTCCCCGCTCGGCCAGTCCACGCATACTTCCCTTTGTGGCATTTCCTGGTCGTAATACCTCTTCTTGGGGCTTTGTGACAGTTGGACCATTAGGTTGATGTTGAACCCTTACAGAGAAAGTGAGAGAGAGAAACATTCCTTTAGTTCGGCTTTCACGACAACAATACTCCCGACTTTGTGGTTTCTGTGTGTGTGTGTGTGTGTGTGTGTGTGTGTGTGTGTGTGTGTGTGTGTGTGTGTGTGTGTGTCCCTCACTTTCTTCCTCTCTGTCTATCTCCCTGCCTATCTTCCTGCTTACCTCCCTAATTACCTCCCTATCTTCCTCTCTGCCTGTCTCCCTGTCTACTTCCCTGCCTGTCTCTCTGCTACTCCCTTGCCAATCTCCCTATCTCCCTGTCTGTCTATCTACCACCCTGACTATCTTGCTACCTATCTCCCTGCTACCCCCCTGCCTACCTCCCTGCCTACCTCCCTGACTATCTCCCTGGTTACCTCCCTACCTACCTCCCTACTATCTCTCTGCCTACCTCCCTGCCAGTCTCCGTGCCTACCTCCCTGTCTGTCTCCCTGCCTATCTCCCTGTCTACCTCCCTGTCTACCTCCCTCCCTATCTTGCTGCCTGACTCCCTGGCTATCTCAGCCCCTACCTTCCTGCCTACCTCCCTACCTATCTTGCTTCTGCCTCCCTGCCTACCTTCCTACCTACCTTCCTGCCTACGTACCTTTCTACTTCCCTGCCTATCTAGCTTCTGTCTCCCTCCCTATATCCCTGTCTTCCTTCCTGCCTACCTCTCTTCTCCCTTTCTTCCTCCTTTCCTATCCGATCCTCCTTTAATCACCCTGCCTACCCTCTCCTCCCTCCCTACATTTTTCCTCCCTTTTTTCCTTTCACCCTTAATTCTTCCTACCTCCCTGCCTCTCACCCCTTCCCGACGCCCTTCCTCCCTTCCTGCCAACTCCAATCCTGCCTACCCTCTTCTACCTCCCTTGTTTTATTCCTCCGTTTCTGCCTACCTCATCAAGCCTACACCCTTTCTGCCTTCCTGCCTTCCTGCCTGACCCCTTCATTTCTACCGGTATTTTTCCTCTCTGCCTTTTCCTCTGCCTCCGTTCCCCCTGCCTGGCTCTACGTTCCCATTCTGCCTCCCCTCACGCATTTCTGCCCATATTTTCTCACCCCTGCCTCATCCTGCCTACCTCCTTCACCTTGCCCACCTCCCTCACCCTACCTCCTACCCCCCTCAGCTCTGCCTACCTCCCTTAGCCCTGTCTACCTCCCTCACCCTGCCTACCTCCCTCACCCTGCCCTCTCCACTGTCAACACTTCCTTCTTCTTACGCTTCTTTGTGCTTTTGAACAAGCGTGGGATAATAATAGATTGATAGATAAATACATAGACAGAGATAAACAGAAATAGATAGGCAGATAGATAAATAGATAGGAAGACAGACAGACAGATAAATAGACAGATTATAGATATGTGGATTAATTTATAGACAGGAGGCCATCTATCATTTTACTGCAGCAAAAGTTAAATAATTTCCCTTATTTTACAAGAGACCGATATTAGCCCACGGGTTAAGGAAGGCTCCATCTAACCCCTCCAGTGCTTAAAATCTCCCGAGCTGAATAAAATCGTCTGGAGGTAGCGAGAATAAAGTAGCAGACAAAAAAAGATCATAGCATTTGAGGGAAGAATTAATATATATATACCACTGGCATTACTCGACTCTAATTTATATATATATTTTTAGTAAGTTTGAAGAGCTTGTCAAAATGATGATATACTCCAGAAAAAAAAAAAAAAAAAGAGTAAGGACACCAGCTAAATAAAAAAAAAAAAAAACTTATATATATGGCATTTCCAAGTTCAAGGAATTAATCTATGTTGCTCCGCCAGATTGCACTAGGTTACTCTCTCTCTCTCTCTCTCTCTCTCTCTCTCTCTCTCTCTCTCTCTCTCTCTCTCTCTCTCTCTCTCTCAATATTTTTTTTATCGTCTACAGAAGTACAAGAATAAAACAAAAAAAATATAAACTTTGTGGTACAACAGAGGGTAGATTATGTTTCTATCAATTTTTCGACTCTATCACTCCTTTTTTTTTTTTTTTTAGATTCAAATAGCTTGTCATATTTGCAGGACACGCTTCAAATCAGAGCTCATAAATTGGTCTGAAGGTCCAGGGAAATTATTAAAAGGGGGTGGGGGGGATCATGATACGAAAGATGATTGACATTCGTTTCTACAGCATTTTTTTATTCTGAAGTAACTTTACTTACTTATTTATTCATTCATTTACCTATTTATTTGTGTTTAGGTAAGGACAGGTGTTATGCAACAAACTTCATTTACTTTATTTGCAGGTTCAGATACATATATTGATTATCTGCCTTAGTGACTCCCGTGTGGTTGATAGGCACTATACCCTCTTAACTCTAACCTGGCCCAAAATTATCCTCTCTCCATCTTGAATGCTGAGTTGTAACAATAGATTAACACTAGAATAGTCTACAAGGGCAGAAGAAGACAGTGTGCCGCCCTGCATTCCTTCCACATCGCTTCTTCGTGACTAGCATCACATTTTAGATTTAATCCATTGCTCCAGCTCAGAATTCAAGACGGAGAGATGGCAGTTTTAGGCCAAATTAGAGTAAAAAGAATATAGACGATTTTTCTATCCTAATTTTTTTTTTTTAAAGCAACAGACCATCTCATATCCAGGTCTGATTAAAAAAAAAAAAAAATCTATCTATCTATCTATATACCTAGGCTTCTTCCCCCAAGGAAAGGGAGGTAGCCGAGACAGGACGACACACTCCCCATTTACTCATCTATTCAAACACATTCATTCGCATCTTAGTCCCAAAGGGGAGAACGGACAGATCCTCACCGCACCACACCGCACAAGGGTCAACTGCGCAATGCAATCAGTGACATCCGCAGCAGGGCCCGACAGCAGAACTGGTTTACCCCTGCCACATCATAACAGACCCATCCCCTTACCTGCACCTGACCTGACTAGCTGATCAGACCAAATGCGGGAGAATATCCCCTCAGAGCTGCGTCATCACTTATTCGTTCACAAAATCTCTCCATTTATTTCTGTCACGCACAGCCACTCTTCCTTGCTCAACAGACATCCCTCTCGCATCCAGAGCTCTCTTCACACTGTCCATCCATCCTATTCGTGGTCTTCCTCTCAGCCTTACACCTCTTACATCAGATCTAGTTATCTTTTTCACCAATCACTCATTATCCATTCTCTCCATATGCCCAAACCATCGCAACACCCTCTGCTCAACTCCACCAGCCATCTCCCGAACAACTCCAGTTCTCCTTCGCACTTTATCATTTCGCACTCGATCCATACGCGTCACTCCACACATACTCCTCAGACACCTCATCTCCATTACATTCAAACTTTTCCTCTCTGCTACACCCATATTCCATGTTTCAGCCCCATATAATGCAGTCGGTACCACAACACCCTCATACAGCCTTCTCTTTGCATCCATTCTAAGCGAACGACATCTAAACACTTTTTTCATTCCTCCCAGCACCTTTCCTATTTCATTTATTCTGAATTAATTATAGATATTTGAGGTGTCATTTTAAAGTTTCAGATGTCAGTCAGTGTCATTTCCACCCCAGTGATGCGTCCTTCAAATGAAAGGGTACATGATTTTTTTTTTTTTAGTTTTATTATTATTATTATTATTATTATTATTATTATTACTATTATTATTATTATAGGTGTTCTTTTTGGTGGCGGTGTTGCTGCTGTTTGCTATTGTTATTTATATTATTATTATTATTATTATTATTATTATTATTATTATAGACAGACAGCCAGATAGATACAGACAGATAGACAAATGACTAAAGATACATACATAGACAGACATAGATATTTATACCTACACCACATACACCTTCCTCGCCACCCACCTGTCCGAGTTGCAACATGGAGTGTATATAACCATCGTCCTTCTCCACCTTCTTCCTGTACCTGGTCTTATGGTCATCCTCGGTCAGCGATACGTCCCTGGGCCAGCCTCCCTCTGTGTGGTTCATCCCCGTGCTGGCGAAGTCAATGGTCTCTGTGTTTACCTGGGGAAGAGGAGGCAGGTGACCGAGTGAGCAAGAGAGAGAGAAAGATAGAGAGAGGGGGGGACGGGGGAAGGGAGGGAGGCAGACAAACAAACAGACAGACAGAGTGATAGACAGACAGACAGACAGACAGGAGACAGGGTGACAGACAGACAGACAAACAGAGAGACAGGGAGACGGACATACAAACAGACAGGAGACAGGGTGACAGACAGACAGACAGACAGATAGACAGACAGACAGACAGAGACAGAGGGGAAAAGTTAACCCCTTCGGTCTGATGATGTATATTGTTTTTTTTCTTACTATACTCAGATAATTTTGGTCACTACGAACTCTTTTCAAACTGGAAGGGTTAGTTATGATTCCTATTAATTTCTCACTTATAAATGTACCTCCTAATTAAATAAAACAGATTCTAGTAATTAGAAATGAAAATTATAGCACGTGATCGAACTGAAGAGGTTAATGAAGTGCCAAATAGAACCAGAGAGAGAGAGAGAGAGAGAGAGAAAAGAGGGACTCAAAAATGTCTGCCTGGGGTTCCTCGATCTTACTGTGTTTACCCTCAAAATTTTACGTTTTCTGTTTTGTCTGCAATAAGGAAAATGTAATGTTGAAAGAAAACCTCTGAATTTATACTGAGATAAACGTGGCCCTAAAATATCTATATAGTTCAATCAGGCTAATAGTACAATTCATTTCTCTCTACAGCTTAAATAGTAGTGGATTTTTGTGAGGTAGAGCCAGGATTCCATGGGCTGAGAAGAGATGTGAATGGTTGTGTGGCCCTTAGTACTATAGGCATGCTGTTGATAGTTCTCACAGTTTCTTACTTTCCTTTTTCCTGGATCCGACATCACCATATCTTAGGTGTAAAAATGATGATGATGATGATGATGATGATGACGATGAGAGGGTTAGGGTGATGATGATAATGATGATGATGATAAGGAGGGTTAGGGTGATGGCTGATGATGATGATGATGATGATGATGATGATAAGGAGGGTTAGGGTGATGGCTGATGATGATGATGATGATGATGATGATGACTTAAATATTACTAGCTTAACAAGTCTGAAAAACCTTCCTCATGTGAATCTAACCCTGTAGGACTCAAGAGATCTGCTTTGGCTCATTAATCCACTCCACAGTACAACAGAACAATGGATTTCAACACTAAAAGAAAAGTACACAAAAGAGTCTGGAAACAAGAGATCTGTCTGGACCTATTTAGCGTGAAGCGAATCTTTGGTAATTATTGGACGAATTTTCCAGCATTTCGTCTCACGCTTGGGTGGCATTGAATCTACCGCCTTGTTCTTCACCCTCTCATCACGAGGACTTATATTTCACCTTATTCACTGTTCATGTTGTTGTGGCCCCTCTCTCATCTGGAACTCAGTGGACTGCAGGCTTAAGTTCCCCTCCTTCTACAGTCCAATGTCTATTTTTCATGGGATTGGGAGGGCGATGAGACACGTTTGTATGGCTGGGCAGTGGAGCCGACCGGTAATATCAGCAGCACTACATGAAGGCGCCCCTCCCCTGTGCCTTTTTACTTATACTACCTCCTGACGATTTTAAATGCTTTAGAGATTTTTTTTTTTTTTTTACTGGAGGGATTAGATATAGTCTCCCTGGAACCCTACTATGGGTGATATGGAGGCCTTCACGTGGTGGCATCAATATGACCAGGCGCTAGAGCTGCCCAGATATACAAACGTCCTTATGTCCCCTTCCTATCCTCCGAAAGGAGGATGGTGAACTGCAGAAGGACAGCTTGGGTCTGCAGATTACAGGATACGCGTTCAGATTCTCTCTCTCTCTCTCTCTCTCTCTCTCTCTCTCTCTCTCTCTCTCTCTCTCTCTCTCTCTCTCTCTCTCTCTCTCTCAACCATCCCGTCTTCTTTCTCGTCACCAAGCCTTATCGCCTCTTATCTTAGCCATCCTGCCTTTTCACTCAGTCTGCTTCATCTTCTCATCATTTTTCCATCTTCTCCAATCCCTTCCATGTTCGTAAGCTTCTGCACTCCACTCTCAAACGCCATTCTTGTATAATTGCTTCTTTAACTTCTCTGCGATAAAGTGGATTCTGTGCTGGGACGAATGAGGAATAAAAATGTTGGTGCTCTTGTTGATGACGATGAATGTAGAGTATGGATGATGGTGGTGGTGGTGGTGGTGGTGGTGGTGGGTAAAGGGTGGTAGAGTTACGGTGATGATTTATGATGATGATGAGGGTGAGGAGGAGGATTTTGGTGATGATGATGATGATGGTGGTGGTGGTGGTGGTGATGGTAAGGGTAGGGTGATTTATGATGATGATGAGGGTGAGGAAGAGGATTTTGTTGATGATGGTGGAGGTGGTCGTGGTGGTTATGATGGTAGGGTTAGGATGACATATGATGAGGAGGAGGAGGGTTAGGAAGAGGATTTTGATGATGATGGTGATGGTGGTGATGGTGATGATAGGGTTAGATTGTTGACTAATGATGAAGATGGTGAAGATGAGGAGGATGTTGATGATGATTTTGGTGATAATGATGAATAAGACATGAAGGACACTAACGGTAGAGATCTAGGAAAGAGAGTTAGGATGATAACAACGAGGAACACTAAAGACTGTATGATAAAAATGGGAATGGAGAGAGAGAGAGAGAGAGAGAGAGAGATTCACACACACACACACACACACACACACACACACACACACACACTTACCTCATGATGTGACATGCTAGGTACGGCCTGCACGGCAACCTCCTGAGTGGGCAAAGGCACGTACTGTTGGGCAAGCACGGGGTCGGGAGGCACGGACACCAGTAGACGTGCCGGCGTGCGTTGGAACTTGACACTACGACCCTAAACAAAACAAAAAAATGATAAAAAAAAAGTCACAAGATCAGATACACACTCTCATATTATATTCCTCTATGTCCATATCTTTCTCTCTAACACATTTACTCATCATCCCTTCTCAATAGACCTACACTCAAGCAGTTATACTCTCTCATATTTATCATTCCTATTATTCACACTCCATTTACATACATCCATTAGCTTGTCATCCACATCCACATCTCTTGTCATGTTCATCTCTCTACGTTATTATTCTCCTCACATTACATTCCTCGTTGTCTATGATATTTACTCGCTATCCTGGCCATGTGCATCTTCTTACACCCATTCATTTAAAAATCCATTCAGGTAAATACTCTCTGTTTTATATTCCTCGATACCCATTCTTCTCTTCGCAGATATAGGCACTGCCCTTGTCATTTACAACTTTTAACTTCCATTCATTCAGGCTTAACTGAACTTCCACTACAGCCACTTTAAAACACCCTCACTCTCACTTAAATGTCGGGACCAGTTGCCTAGCCCCGGGTTCTTCCTACGCTCCTCATGGGGCAATGTAGGATTGGATGATGGATGGATGGATGGATTAAAACGCCCACGCAACTCTGAATACACCAATCCTGGATGGACGGTGGGTATTAACTCTTAAATGGAGACACGTGGAGGAGTGTAGCATGTAAGAGGATTGGTGGGTTTCAGGGAACGGATTAATTTTATATTTCTGAACCTCCATACCTCGTTTTCTCACATACGAACCCATCTCTCTAGCTTAGTCTCCCGCACGTACAGGGAAACCAATATCTTCCCAGTTCCGTCTGAAGAACATTGCTCACTGGCGAAATACAGTGAAAAACCCTAACTCTACCAATGCGTGTTTCATATTAGTTCGATTTTCCAGCTTTGCATTCGTCAAACTTCGGGAGGATACTTGTGTCTCTCTCTGAACCTTTGTGCTATGCTCCATTAACTTTACCTTGGCCTAAAACTGC
>NC_137035.1:3092500-3095000 GCF_032717465.1 Coenobita brevimanus
AAGAGTGAGTAAATGAGTGTGTGGCCCATTTCACTTCGTATGCTGTTGATTAGTTCTCCTTCTCTCATGTATTTATCTTCTCTTGCTTCTTAGATCTTCCCTCACTTAATCCTTAGGTGGGAAAAAGAGGTCGTGAAGAAGAGAAAAAGAAAAAGAAAAGGAAAAGGAAAAAGGAAAAGGAAGGAGAAGAAGATGAAGAAGAAGAAAAAGAAAACGAAGAAAGAGATAACGATGACCATAACGATAATGATGATGATGATGATGATGATGATGATGATGATGATGATGATGAATTAACTTGCATTTTCGCAGGTCTAGTACTCACATTAAAAAAAAAATCAAACTCTCTGGCACCTAGAACTGAGTTTGAAAAGGAAAGTACTCAAACTATCTACTGAATAAGCCAACGAGAAAGGAGTCAAATATTCCCTAAGTGTGAAGTGGACTCGGTAGAATAGCATGAGAGTAGAGTGACAGATATGCCATAAGTGTGAAGGTACGTGCAGTGGAATGACGGGCATGATCTACGTGTGAGGTGGAAGCGGTAGAAGAGTATGAAAGTGACGGACATCTTTTAAGTGTGAAGTAGTTGAAGTGAAAGAGTTAGGAAGGAAAGTGACATACGTGGGCTAAGTGTGAAGTAGGGGCAGTGGAAGAGTGAGGGTGGAAAGTGACGAATATGACGTTTGAGGTAGATTTAGTGGTTTAGGAAGGGGGGAAAGTGACAGATAAGGGAGGAAAGTGACGTATAAGGGAGGAAAGTGACAGATAAAGGAGGAGAGTGACAGACAAGGGAGGAAATTGACAGACAAGGGAGGATAGTGACGTTTGTGTGAAGTAGAGGCAGTGAAAGAGTGAGGAAGGCACAGTGAAGGATATGCCGTAAGTGTGAGGTGCAGCCAGAGGAAGAGTAATAGAACTTTTGTACCCTATTGTACCTGACCATTTCCAGGACAATTGTTCCCTGTTGTACCCCACGTATGAAAGTTTTAAGTGCTATGCTCCCTACTGTTGAGTTTCAGAGAAGGAGGGTGACTACGATGGCTGAGAGAGAGAGAGAGAGAGAGAGAGAGAGAGAGGGAGGGAGGGAGGGAGGGAGGGAGGGAGAGAGAAAGTAATAGCTGACCTCTAAGACATAAAATATCGCCTGACATTAACGAGATTAAAGACCTAAAGTGTCTCCCTCTTTCTCCCTAAATTTGAGAGAGAGAGAGAGAGAGAGAAAGAATGTGTGTGTGTGTGTGTGTGTGTGTGTGTGTGTGTGTGTGTGTGTGTGTGTGTGTGTGTTCTAGCCAGGTTTCAGAGAGATGAAATGGAGATAATTGGAATGAAAGGTGACATCTCCAAAGTGCTGTGTGTGAGGTGCGGTGACTGATTGCTTACACACACACACACACACACACACACACACACACACGCTTAATCAATCACACTCCTTCATAAACTAATGACACACAAGCGCTCTCTCTCTCTCTCTCTCTCTCTCTCTCTCTCTCTCTCTCTCTCTCTCTCTCTCTCTCTCTCTCTCTCTCTCTCTCTCTCTCTCTCTCTCTCTCACTCTAACTCACACACTCGCTCCCACTTCCTAAACCCATTTACCTTCGTCCATACATTCCCCTACGCCTTCCAATTCTGCCTTAATCATTCCATTACCCAGCCTTTCTTCACGCTTATTGGCTCACTCTCAGCCTCTCTCACTCTCTCACTCACTCACATCCTCACTCACTCACTTACTCTCACCAGCTCACTCCATTGCTTTCACGCTCCAAGTCCTACCTAACTCGGTCGTCTCTTTTCGTTCACTGATTCCCTCCCTCGCCCACTCATTCGCTCCGTCACTCTCTCACTCACTCACTCACTCTCTCACTCACTCACTCACTCACTCACTCACTCACTCGCTCGCTCACTCACTCACTCTTGTGCTCCCACTCCCACCCACTAACATAATTTATCCCAGAATCCATCGTCTCTTTTCGTACATTGACTCCCTATCAGCCTCTCACCCACTCACTCACTCACTCACTCACTCACTCACTTACTCACTCACTCACTCACTTTCACGCTCAGACTCCTCTCCACTCATCAAACTGATCCCACTACTCATCTTTTCTCTTCCTTCACTGATACCCTCTTAGCCTTTCACTCTTACTCATTCGCTCACTCGCTTACTCGGTCACCCTCTCACTCTCTCACTCCTATCTACTTACCAAACTCGTTCTGTCTACTCACTCTTTCTCACACCATCCACTCATTTCATCCACATATCCATCATCTCATGTTACTATTTAGTCTGCTGCTCATCCACATCCTTCCCTTCTCCATCCACTCATCACACACACACACACACACACACACACACACACACACACACACACACACACACACACACACACACACACACAGAAAGAAAGAGAGAGACAGAGACAGAGACAGAGAGACAGACAGACAGACAGACAAACAGAGGTCTAAACACTATTTTTCTTATCTCCAGACGATTTCA
>NC_137035.1:3100000-3115000 GCF_032717465.1 Coenobita brevimanus
GACATAACAGGAAAAATATATAAAACTCAAAAAAAATAGTGAACCGAACAAGAAAATACAAAAAATACAGTAAGGAAAAAACAAAAAGAAACCCACACACAGGGGAAAAAACAATCTATAAGGGAAGAAAGTAATTATATAAGAAGAAAACATTAATAAGCTAAAACTGGGAGGATGCACTAAGAAAAAAAAAAGTAATTACGAAAGATTAGACCAAAAATCCACCGTCCCGTTTTTTGTCGAGTTGGTGCCCGTTTTCTCTACCATGATGGTGGGGAGACTAGCGGGTTACGTGGTGGTGCTTCTGGCCGTCCTTGTGTCACCTATTAATGGCCAAGGCAGGGAATGTGAGTATATTATTATTTTTTAAGGCGATTTTTGGGACTTTGGAGGACTTTAGGGGTATTAGGGAGCATTTTGGGGGAGACATTGGGGGTCTATTGGGGGATTTTTTAAGTGTCTGGGGAAATTTAGGGAGCCTTTGATTTTTTCTCTCTCTCTCCTCGTCACCTGTACAGGATCAGGGCGGCGAGTGGGAGAATAATTTTTTGACCGATTGAGGAAGGTTTGGGGGTAATACAAGGGGAGTCTGGGGATCCTTCGGGAATATTTGAGGCATAATTGACTTTGTGGGGTATATTAAAGATGTACAGATTTTACCTCATCTCTCTGGGGGGGGGGGGAATTTATGGTGATGTTTTGAGGAAGTTTTGAGGACCTTTGGATATTTTTTTTTTTTTTTGGGGGGGGGATGTTGGTAGTGTAAGTATAAATTTTCGTCCGAACTGTTCTTGAAAATACAGTCAACATCAAAAGTCCTCCCCAACTCCTCTCTCTGTGGATGTTGACGTGCGGGTAATGTTAAGCAGGCGATGTTGATTTATAACTTTTTTGGTCATTAGTGTCTATGTCGATTCACAAGATTGGTTTGCAAAGCTTATTGAGGAGGAAAAAAGTATGATAGGGGACAGGACTTTTGATTCCGCCTGTACGTTGGGGTGTTTGAAGGTCTTTGGAGAATTTATGGATATTATAGATAATTTGGAAGAAATTTTGGGTCTATCCTTTTTTTTTTTTTTTTTTTTATTATGGCTGGTCTTGTGTGTCCCATCCATCCCAGCTCAGGAAATTGAGTATGATATTTCGTCTGGGGTGTTTTTATTTATTTATTTATTTATTTATTTATTATTTATTCGCTTATTTATTTTATGGAGGGGGGTCTTCTGTTTTTTTTTTGAGTTTTAGGGATCTCATAATTTTAGGTTAGTGTTTCTTTTTCACTTTTTTTTTCTTTGATTTCTTTTTTTGAGGGGGGAGGACACTAGGGATGCCTGCGGAAATTTGAAAGCCGTTTGGAATATACGGAGCCTGTGTGTGTGTGTGTGTGTGTGTGTGTGTGTGTGTGTGTGTGTGTGTGTGTGTGTGTGTGTGTGTGTGTTTTATGGGTTACTTGGAGTTTCCGTGAACATATGGTAGAATTTTGGAGCTGTTTGCAATATGAATCATTGTGTGTGTGTGTGTGTGTGTGTGTGTGTGTGTGTGTGTGTGTGTGTGTGTGTGTGTGTGTGTACCAGTGACAAAATGTGGTCCTGATCATGACCGCGTTTGTTGGCCGTATTATCGTGGAATCTCCCTAATACCTTTTCGTTAGCGATTTATTTTGCCTATTTCACCTTACTGTCCATCTCCGTGTTACGTAAATCATTCTAAAATCGCCATACTCCTCAGAGATAATATTCAAAAGGATATTAACCAGCCGTATCCAGAAATAAATCGCTAAGGAGGAGGTGCTAGGGAGTCTTACCAATGAGAATGCGGACTGTGTAAATAAAGAACTTAATTTTATTGTAAGGGGATATTTTGAGATATTTTAGGGCCTTGAAGGGGTAATTTTGGAGTTTTGGGGACATTTTAGGATAATTTAGGGAATAATGTGTGTATATATAAAAAGTAAATTGTTTTGAGGATTTTTATATCGTGGAAATTGGTTCATAAATCATTGTAAATTCTTTCCACAGACGTCTACTCTCGTTTTCTTTTTTTTCTTTTGTTTATATCCGTTTTTTTATGGGATGGAGAGGAGGGGAAACTATCGGCTTTCTAGATTCCAGGGCTTCTTGTCATAACTTTTTCTTTTTTATGGATCGCGTGGAGTGTCTGGTGATGTGATGGTCAAATATATGTGAGCCCATCTTCTCTCCTGTGATCTATCCAGAGCTCTCTCTCTCTCTCTCTCTCTCTCTCTCTCTCTCTCTCTCTCTCTCTCTCTCTCTCTCTCTCTCTCTCTCTCTCTTTCGTTCCATCAGATTTTCTTTATTTCTCTCTTTGCTCTACCCTCTTCCCATCTATGTCTCTTTCTTTCTTTTTCTCATTGTCATCTGTCTTTGCTTTACTCTCCTCTTCACTCCTATCTCTTCTCTTATACCTCTGTTCTCTCTCTTCTCTCTCCTCTTTCTCTTCCCTTCTCTTCCTGTCTCCTGTTCTCTCTCTTCTCTCTCCTCTTTCTCTTCCCTTCTCTTCCTGTCTCCTCTCTTCTCCTGTCTTCTCTTGTCTTCTCCTCTTAATTTCTCTACTCTTCTCCTCTTAATTTCTCTACTCTTCTTCGCTCTTCTCTTCTCCCTTTTCCTCTCTTCTCTCCTCTCTTCTCCTCTCCTCTCTTCCATTTCTTCTCTCTCCGTTTGTGGTTTCGGAGAGAATGGAGAGTCTCTTTGGCCATTCTCTTTCCGTCCCTCATTAGGAGAGACTTTTGAAACTGGAGAGTGAGACGAAGCTTTTATGTCCTTGTCCTTGTTCTTGTCCTTGTCCTTGTTCTTGTTCTTGTCCTTGTTCTTGTCCTTGTTCTTGTCTTTGTTCTTGTCCTTGTTCTTGTCCTTGTTCTTGTCCTTGTTCTTGTCCTTGTTCTTGTCCTTGTTCTTGTTCTTGTTCTTGTTCTTGTTCTTGTTCTTGTTCTTGTCCTTGTTCTTGTCCTTGTTCTTGTCCTTGTTCTTGTCCTTGTTCTTGTTCTTGTTCTTGTTCTTGTCCTTGTTCTTGTCCTTGTTCTTGTCCTTGTTCTTGTTCTTTGTTCTTGTCCTTGTTCTTGTCCTTTTTCCTATTCTTGTCCTTGTTCTTGTCCTTGTTCTTTAATGTTCTTGTTCTTGTTCTTGTCCTTGTTCTTTAATGTTCTTGTTCTTGTCCTTGTCCTTGTTCTTGTTCTTGTGTTGTTGTTGTTGTTGTTTGTGGTGGTGGTGGTACTGTATTTTTGTTGTTGTTGTTGTATCCCCAGGCTCATCCAAGTCATGACCCCAGTGGACTGCAGGCTGAGGTCATTCTTCTCCTGCAGTCCACCATCCTCCTTTCGGGGGATAAGGAGGGAGTTGAGGGATGTTTGCATAACCGGGCAGTGGAGCCCCCGGGGTATATCGGTGCCACCACGTGAAGGCTACCCTCTTCAGTACCAAAGCCTTTAACCTTCAGAGAGAGGGACTTTTTTGAGATGAATAAAAATGGAGAGAAAATAGCAAGAGTAAAACAAGCCATGAGTTGAAAGAGTTGAGGTGTGTGTGTGTGTGTGTGTGTGTGTGTGTGTGTGTGTGTGTGTGTGTGTGTTTCTTTTCCTCGTCATCATTTCTGTTACCTCTACTTCTTTTCTGTGATATATTTTCATATTCTCTCTCCCTTTCTATCTTTCTCCCTTTTAAACTTTTCTATCTTACTCACTTTCTGTCTCTTCCTTTCTAACTTTCTCACCATTTACTCATACAGATAGCTAGATATATAGACAAATAGATATAGATACATAGATAAATATAGATAAAGATATAGATAAAGAGAGAAGCTTTTTATGTCTCTCCCTTCCCATCCTCCTCAGTTCTCCCTTCGCTGATCTTTTCTCCCTGTTATGCCCCTGCTCAATATTCCAGTCTGGTTCCCCTGCTATCGCCGCTATCTGTTACTGAAATAAATGAGGCAGTGAGGCCGCTCAGTACATCCATATATCTTTTATCCCTGCAGGTTTGGTTGGCGCTATGTAGGTCAATTTGCATGTATAGTGGTGCCAAAAATATCTGTATATCTGATTATCTTTCTGACTATCTGTTTTCTATCTGTGTCTACCTATCTGGCTATCTGTCCACCTGTATGTTCGTCTATCTGCCTATCTGTCCAGCCATCCATCTGTCCACTCATCCACCCATCCATCCATCCATTCATTCATCTATCTATGTATCTATCTTTCTGTTCTTCTCTGCCTATCTCTCTATCCATCCATCCATCTATCCATCCATCTATCTGTCTGTCAGTCTATCTATCCATCTATCTTTCTAATTATATATCGCCAGACGCCTTAAACCAGTAAAGGGTGGCCACAAACGACTCGCCACCACGTCACCCTGTCCCCTACCATCTGCCTGTCTTTTCTCCAGCTCACAACCCCCCTCTTTCTCATATGCCTCTCCAGCCCACCCCTCCATCTCGTCCTCGGTCTTCCCCTCCCCCCCCTCCTCCACTTCACTTACATACACTCTCCCAGTCTCATACGCCTCTCCACCCCATCCCTCCATCTCATCCTCAGTCTCCCCCTCCCCCTCCCTCCATCTTATCCTCAGTCTCCCCCTCCCCCTCCCTCCATCTCATCCTCAGTCTCCCCCTCCCCCTCCCTCCTCCACTTCACTTACATACACTCTCCCAGTCAGTCTCTCATGCTCGATCTTCACAACCCTCTCTCTCATATGTCTCTCCACCCCATCCCTCCATCTCATCCTCGGTCTCCCTCTCTCCATCTCTCCTCCACTTCACTTACATACACTCTTCCAGTCAGTCTCTCATTCTCGATCCTCTCCACATGGCCAAACCAACTCAAAGAAATTCTCCCATTTTTTCTACCACATCCTTATCAACTTGTAATACATCCATCGAATTTGGGACGAAGAAGAAAATGGACAAATAAATAGATAAACAGATAGATAGATAGACAGATAGACAGACAGCAAAAATCGACGTCAAACAATGCAACACAGTACAGCCAAAACCGCTTGAGATGAGGAACACAACCAAATTTGGGATGGAAATGAACCTTAGACACATGCATAGATGAGGTTCAAATCAGGTTCTCGGGGCTAAAAAAATCCATGCAGAGTACAGAAGAGGAAAAGAGAAGGGAAGAGAAATATATCCACTAAATCTGGGACGAAGAAGCCAGGCCCCCACCTTGAAGCACCTGTAATTAGAAGCCCCCTTAAAAAAAAGGAAAAGAGAGAGAGAGAGAGAGAGAGAGAGAGAGAAGTGCACGAGTTACGTTCACCAAATCTAAGACGGAAATACACAAACCACACCTTAAAATTACGGTGATTTGATAATAATAATAATAATAATAATAATAATGTCAAGGTCAAAAACTCCATGAACGATAGAGGGAAAAAAAACTCCACTATATTTCGAACGATGATGCATTGGAATCACACTTTCAAATTACTGTCATTTGAAGGAGAAAAGAAAAAGTTAACACACACACACACACACACACACACACACACACACACACACACACACACATTAAAATCTCCCCCTCACCACAAACAGAATTCTCTCTCTCTCTCTCTCTCTCTCTCTCTCTCTCTCTCTCTCTCTCTCTCTCTCTCTCTCTCTCTCTCTCTCTCTCTCTCTCACACACACACACACACACACACACACACACACACACACACACATCTTCACCCCTCTGTAGCTCCTGTGGGTAAAGTGTCTGTCTATATGCATGAAGAAGGACACAAAAATCGCCAGAGATAACACTGTTCACCAAATCTGAGACGACGGCGAGGGGAAACTACACTAGGAAATCGCTGCAATTCTAGGTAATAAATCCAGACTTCAAGGTTGTAAGGCTAAAAAAAGGAAATAAATCAAAATGCATGTGGTAGAGCAAAAATATATGTCAACCAAATTTGGGAGGAAGACGATCCCTCACAGCAGTAAATCGAGAGAAGTCAGAGATCAAGGTGGCGAGGTTAAAAATTGAGAGAGAGAGAGAGAGAGAGAGAGAGAGAGAGAGAGAGAGAGAAAGAAAGAAAGAGAGAGAGGGGGGGAGAGAGAGACAGACAGACAGACAGACAGACAGACAGGCAGACAGAGACAGAGACAGAGAGAAAGAGAGAGACAGAGAGACAGACAGACAGACAGGCAGAGACAGAGACAAAGATAGAGACAGAGCTAGAGACAGAGAGAGAGAGAGAGAGAGAGAGAGGGAGACCAACAACTCCATCACCGCAGAAAATGTCCCCCAGTACAAGAGATGACACTAACACAGCTGATACCGAACACCAGCACCACACCAGAAATTCCACACGGTTCCCCTCAGAGTTGTGTTGTGGAGAGAGAGAGAGAGAGAGAGAGAGAGAGAGAGAGAGAGAGACAGAGAGTGACAGAGAGAGAGAGAGAGTGGAGAGTTGTGTATGGAATTATTTGAATGCCATTGGAGAGAGAGAGAGAGAGAGAGAAGGGGGAGGAAGAATAAAATTTTCCTCTCCATGCATCCTGGGTCATGGGAACGCATTAAATATCGCTACTTTCACACACACACACACACACACACACACACACACACACACACACACACACACACACACACACATTAAAATCTCCCCCTCACCACAAACAGAACCCACTCTCTCTCTCTCTCTCTCTCTCTCTCTCTCTCTCTCTCTCTCTCTCTCTCTCAAACACACACACACCATTACCACTCAAGCATAAACCACAGGCAAACCACAGTCACACAAGGGCGGTCAGAGCTGAGACGTGGACCTACACTGTTAATTAGAGGCTTAGGTACGGGGGAGGGTATTGTTTGTCCGGATGGCTGTTGTTTCGCTTGTTTGCGTGTTCGAGGTCGGTAGTTATGACTCTGCGAGGGACTGTTATTGATGGAGTGGATGGTGGTGCAGTGGTCAGCATCTTCTACCTGATGCTGAGAGGACTGGAGATCAATTTTCAGACCGGTCAGACTGTGGGACTAAGTTTGTTTCCCCTCAATGCCCCTCTTCACTCTAAATATAACATCATCTATTCCCAGTAATATTGCAGAGGAAAATTAGGACCTACTTAATTGCCTGACTAAATCGCCCACGTGCATTCATTAAGTATTTTTCTAAGTCTTCCTGAGTTGATTTATTTGTAATTAAGATTTAAAAAATCGATAATATGGTGAGCTTTACTGGGGAGGTCTGGAGCTCACTGAATATTTGACTGACGGGGGAACAGAGAGAGAGAGAGAGAGAGAGAGAATTCTGTGCTTGTGGTGAGGGGGAGATTTTAATGTGTGTGTGTGTGTGTGTGTGTTTTGGTAGTGGTGATTGTTAGGTAGTGATGGTAGTGTGTGGTTCCATCTATTTTTATTATTATTGCACATATTGCTCCTGCGGTGACGATGATATTGCCAGTATTGATCTGCAGTTGCTGTCTCCCCTCCTGTCTGCTGTCTACCATTCTACTCTCTGTTCTACCTGTCTGCTCTCTCCTCAACTGTCTGCTCTTTATTCTAGCTCTCTGCTTTCTCTCTCCCGTCTATTCTGTCTCTGCTTTCTCAATTCTGTCTATCTTTTTACCCTACCTCTCTGTTCTTCCTATCTACGGTCTCACCTGCTGTCTAGTCTACCTGTCTACTGTGTTCCTGTCTATCCACCTTACCTGTCTATCATCTTTTCTGTCTATTCTACTTATTTTTTCATCAGCTGTCAACTCTACCTGTCTACTTTCCCCCTTCCTGTCTACTCAGCCTGTCTTCTGTCTCTCCTCCTACCTAACCTAATCGTCTACTTTCTCCCCCCTATCTGTTCTACCTGTCAATTGCCTCCCATCCTATCTACCATACTAATCTACCTTCTCCCCTTTCGTCCACTGGTTTATCATTTCGCCTTTCACACCTGTTGTGGATTTCCTAAATTGAGAGACTAATTTTCAAAAGTCCATGAGTGAGAGACAGACAGACAGAGAAAGAGAGAGAGAGAGAGAGAGAGAGAGAGAGAGAGAGAGAGAGAGAGAGAGAGAGAGGGGAGGAAGGGACAAACAGAAAATTAGACAGAGACAGAGACAAAGACACACACACACACACACACACACACACACAGATAGACAGATACAGACAAACAGAGACACAGAGAGAGAGAAAGTACCTGAGACAATAGATTTTTTGTTATCAATTATACAGCCAGGTGCAAAAACTCACCTACTATTCCACATCCTCTACTTCTTACTTAAGACAGGATTCCAGGGGCTTGAATGACGTGTAAAATGAGTGTGTGGCCCATTTTACTGACCATGTTATAGGTAATTCTCCCACTCTTATACTTTCTCTTTATTTGTCACTGGATCTTACTTTGTCTCATCTTTTTGTGGGAATTATTGTGATGATAATGATGATGGTGAGGATGATGATGATAATGATGGTGATGATGATGATAATGATGATGATGATGATGATGATGATGATGATGATGGTAATAATGATAATGAAGGTGATGATGATGACGATGATGATGAAGATGATGAAGAAGAAGAATGATGATGATGATGATGAAGATGAAGAATGATGATGATGAAGAAGAAGAAATGAAGATGATGATGATGATGATGATGATGATGATGACCATTATTTACCATCATCCACCTCCCATCCCCAATAATAATAAAAAAAAAACTGCCACCCTCGTACCACAATTTAATATATATATATATATTTTTATTGTTAATTAAAAAGACTCTTTTCTGTTTTTCAGCCACACACAAAAAATACAAGTCATTGGCCAAGGTCGGGTTTTTCAAGTATAGCCACCACTTCGTGTGTGTGTGTGTGTGTGTGTGTGTGTGTGTGTGTGAGAGAGAGAGAGAGAGAGAGAGAGGGAGGGAGGGAGAGAGAGAGGATCTAGCGGTCTCTCCTAAATATAGAGAGAAAGATATGCTCTGATTAAAGAAGTGAAGACCAGGATTCCGATTGTGTGTGTGTGTGTGTGTGTGTGTGTGTGTGTGTGTGTGAGAGAGAGAGAGAGAGAGAGAGAGAGAGAGGGGGGGTGGGAGGGAGAGAGGGAGGGAAGGAAGGCGGGACAGAAAGAAAGAAAAAAGAAAAAAATGTGTGTGTGTGTGTGTGTGTGTGTGAGAGAGAGAGAGAGAGAGAGAGAGAGAGAGAGAGAGAATGTACACCTAAAGCACCGTTACTTGTTGATGTGGTAGCGGTATTTGTTACTTATTTGTTATTGTTCTTGTGGTGGTGGTGGTAGTGGTGGTTGTGGTAGTGATGGTGGTAGTTGTGGTGGTGGTTATAGTTATTGTGGTGGTGGCTGTGGTGATAGTTGCTGCTGTAATGATTGTGGTAGTTATGGTAGTCGTCCTTGTTGTTGCTGAGGTGGTTTAAGTAGGAGTGGCGGTGGTTGTGGTGGTAGTGGCAGTGAGTGGTAGTAATAACTGTTGCTATGGTGATGGTGGTTGTGATGATAGTAGTTGTAGATGTGATTAAAGTTGCAATGGTTGTGGTAGTACTTGTGGTGGTAGTTGTATTTTTTGTGGTAGCGGTGGTAACTGTTTTTCTAGCTGTCTTGAAAGTTACACAAGTGGGAGACGGCAGAGAAGTAGGGTAGACAGTAGACAGGTAGGGTAGACGGGAGTGTAGACAATAGAAAGGTAGACAGGAGGGTAGACAGTAAAAAGGTAGACAGGAGGGTAGAAGTAGAAATATAGACAGAAGAGTAGACAGTAGAAAAGTAGACATGAGGTCAGACAGTAAAGTAGACAGGAGGTAGACAGTAGAAAAGTAGACAGGAGGTAGACAGTAGAAAAGTAGACAGGAGAGTAGACAGGAGAAAAATAGACAAGAGAGTAGACAGGAGAAAAAACAGACAGGAGAGTAGACAGGAGAAAAATAAACAGGAGGTCAGACAGTAGAAAAGTAGACAGGAGGTAGACAGCAGAAAAGCAGACAGGAGGGTAGACAGCAGAAAAGCAGACAGGAGGGTAGACAGTAGAAAAGCAGACAGGAGATTAGACAGTAGAAAAATAGACAGGAGGGTAGACAGTAGAAAAATAAACAGGTCAGACAGTAGAAAAGCAGACAGGAGAGTAGACAGTAGAAAAGTAGACAGGAGAATAGACAGTAGAAAAGTAGACAGGAGAGTAGACAGTAGAAAAATAAACAGGAGTTCAGACAGTAGAAAAATAGACAGGGGAGTAGACAGTAGAAAAGTAGACAGGAGGTAGACAGTAGAAAAATAGACAGGAGGTAGACAGTAGAAAAGTAGACAGGAGGTAGACAGTAGAAAAGTAGACAGGAGGTAGACAGTAGAAAAGTAGACAGGAGAGTAGACAGTAGAAAGGTTGACAGGAGGATAGACAGTAGAAAGGTAGACAGGAGGTAGACAGTAGAAAAATAGACAGGAGGGTAGTAGAAAAGTAGACAGGAGGGTAGACAGTAGAAAAGTAGACAGGAGGGTAGACAGTAGAAAATAGACAGGAGGTAGACAGTAGAAAATAGACAGGAGGTAGACAGTAGAAAATAGACAGGAGGTAGACAGTAGAAAAGTAGACAGGAGGGTAGACAGTAGAAAATAGACAGGAGAGTAGATAGCAACAGCAGATCACAATTTCCACAATCACCACTACCACACCACCAACATATACAATTACATTAAATAAACCTGCAACCACAACTACCACCACCACCCCACCATCACAACTATTAATACCAGTCAATACCAGTCCTCCCATAACCACTACCACCTGTACCAATACCACCACAATACCAGTAGCCACCAGTACCACATTACCATCACCATCAGTAACAAGAGAAGGAGAATCATAACGAGTATAATCACCACAATCATTGCTACGAAGGATATCACTACCACATTCACCATTAATACCAACATAGCAACAACCACTACCTCGACTACCACAAATACCATTACCATCTCCATTACCACCACTATCGCCATCACTAATATTATCACTACCACCATCACTACCACTACCATTACCACCACCATCACCACCACCATTACCATCACCACCACCACCATTACCATCATCACCATTAGCATCACTACAATTACCACCACTATTACTACCACTACCATTAACACCACCATCACCACCACCATTACCATCACCATCACCACCACCATTACCATCATCACCACCACCACCATTACCATCATCACCATTAGCATCACTACCATAACCACCACTATTACTACCACTACCATTAACACCACCACTACCATGACCACTATCACCATCACCACCACTACCCCTACCATCACTACCTTCATCATTTTGGGCAGAAAGGCAAAAAAGACAGGAGGCGTAGAAAGTAGACGGAGTTAAGAGAAGTAGAAAGTGAGGCTGACAGGTGGACTGGCCAGGTAGATAGGCTAATGAGACAGATGACAGGTTAGGTAGACAGGTAAGGTAGACGGGTAGAGGTAGATAGAAATAGACGTCAGGCAGATTAGGTAGACGGGTTAGGCAGACAGGTGAGGCAGACAGATAAGGTAGACAGGTCAGGCAGACAGGTAGAAGGAGGTGAGGTAGACGGGTAAGGCAGAGAAGTAGACAGATGAGGTATGGAAGTAGACAGGTGAGGTAGACAGGTAGACAGGTAAGGCAGACAGGTAGAGGGAAGTGAGGTAGACAGGTGGAAGGAAAGGTAGACAGGTGAGGTTGAGAGGTAATTAGGTAGACAGGTAGAGGTAGAAAGGTAGAGAGGCAAGGCAAGACAGGAGCGAGAGCAGGGGAGTGAAAGTATGTGGGTCAGCCCGTCTGAGTGACCTACTGTCCCCCCTTCTCTCTCTCTCTCTCTCTCTCTCTCTCTCTCCTCTCCACCCATCCAAAATTCACTGCCCAGTCTGCTATTAATTTTCTACCTACATTCTTTACTTCCACCTTGCTCACATTCTTTCTCTATTGTCTTTCTATATTCCTACTTACCTTTCCTACTGACCTACCTACTTACCTACAGAATTACCTAGCCATCTACCTACGTTTCTTTCCTAGCAACTAATAGCTACCTACGTATGATATCCTTCAACAGGTTTGGCTCTATTTTACCTACCTACCTACCTCTCCACCTACCTGCGTACCTTCCTACCTACCTACCCACGTACCTTCCTACCTACCTACCTACGTACCTTCCTACCTACCTACCTACGTACCTTCCTACCTACCTGCCTATTTACCTATGTACTACCTATCTACCTACATACCTACCTATCTACATACCTACCTACTCACCCACCTCCCTACCAACCTACCAACCTCCCTACCTATTTACTCATCTGCTTACCTACCAACCCACCTATCTTCCGACCAACCTCCCTACCTACTTCCCAACCTCCCTACCTCTCTACCAACTTCCCGACCTACCTACCTACCTCCCTACCTAGTTACCTACCTACCTACCTACCTACCTACTGACCTCCATCCCGTCAGACCTTCCTTCCTATTATACTTAGTGTCATCTCTCTTTCTCTCGCATCCCTACCATTCTACCATAATCACTACCATTCCCATACCACTCCTACCATAATTACCACACTACCAAAGTCACTACCATTCCCCTACTACTGCTGCCACCATAAATACCACACTACTATACGCACTACCATTCCCATACTACTGATGCTACCATAACATACCACACTACCACAGTCACTACCATTCCCATACTACTGCTGCAACCATTACTTCCACACACTACCATAATCACTACCATTCCCATACTACCACTATTAACCCTTTCAGGCCGAGGGGGTAATCTATGATATTATTCTTGCTCCCCCTAGTCATTTTTTTTAAGAAAATACTTATTGGACTGATAAGGGTATATGGAGAAATTTTTTATCATCGTCATCATCATCATCATCATCATCATCATTATCAATATCATCATCATCATCATCATCATCGTCATCATAAACATCATTCATCATCATCATCATCATCCAGACCATCACGTAAGGATGGGTGAGGCAGGGTCCAGTGAGCATGTAAAACGTAATAGAAAGAGAACAAACAAAAATGTACCTAATCAAATGGGCCACACTCTCATTCACTCACCATTCAAGCCCCTGGAATCATGACCCCACCTTATAGGCATAAAATCCATACTTATACTTTTCATATTACCTGTCATCTAGTCACTTTATTTCTATCTATCCTTCTATTGCCAGACGCTGTAATCCTGTAAGGGGTGGCCACAAACAAATCGCCTCCATGTCGCCCTGTCTCCCGCCATTTCACTGTCCTGCTCCCAGCTCACACCCCCCTCTCCCATATACCTCTCCACTCCATCCCTCCATCTCATCCTTGGCCTCCCCCTCCCTCTCCCCCCTCCACCTCACTCACTATACTTATTGTCTCAAAATACGAAAATCTCCATCTCTCAACTTAGCATAGTCTCCCACATAATTATTTTCTTATCTTCAATTATACGCAACTTTTTTTTTTTCATTATTTCCTTATCTTAAACTACACACAACTCTTTTTTTTTTTTCATCAACTTTTAGGATTATTGGTGTTTTCTTTTCTTGTAAGCTATCTTGGAAATAACACACTTCTGAAGCAAAAACGACTTCACTGAGGTTAGATGTGCTAAACCGACCCCATTAAATTTTCAGCCATCAAGAGCATTATTCACCCGTGTGTGTGTGTGTGTGTGTGTGTGTGTGTGTGTGTGTGTGTGTGTGTGTGCTGTGGAGGGGAGGCCTTACCAGATATGGCATTTTTATATGAGGTGGAATCAAAGGCTTTTCATCTCTCTCTCTCTCTCTCTCTCTCTCTCTCTCTCTCTCTCTCTCTCTCTCTCTCTCTCTCTCTCTCTCTCTCTCTCTCTCTCCATAGCTACCACAACTTTTGCCACCTTCACCACCACTACCACAACAACCAACATTGCAACCATCACCTTACCAAAATTACTCCCACGTACACTACTAAGCTACCATGCACCATTACCATAACAGCAACCATCATAACAACTACCACAACTACCAGCTCCAACATTATCGCATACCACACAACCACAACCACAACCACAACCACTTCTTTGCTACCACAACTACCAACATTACAGCTGTTACCATGATTCTTGCCACTACTACTGCAGTCGGGTTACCAAATTATTACCACTATTACCACAACTACAACTACCACAACTGCCACCACTACTTCAACTACCACAACTGTCACCACAACCACAACTAGCACCACAAATACCACAAGCACAACTACCAGTCATCACCACTCCCACAGTTACTACAACCACACCAGTATCACAACTACCACAACTACCAGTCATCAACACTACCACAGCAACCACCGTCTCTACATCAACTTTCACCGTCTCCACCACCACAACAACCACAGTTACCTCAGTCTAAACACTCCCACCATTGCACCTGAGGAGGAGGAGGAGGAGGAGGAGGAGGAAGAGGAGGGGGAGGAGGATGGGGAGATGATGATGATGAAGAAGAAGAAGACGATGAGGAGGAGGAGGAGGAGGAGAAGGAGGAGGAGGAGGAGGAGGACTTAGAGTCATACGTATCACCTGCACGACGGTCATTTAAGTCAGAAAATAAGTTCTAGGTCCAAACTTTCCCCTAGAAGACGCCTCGCAACAATCAAAATTCCACCCAGGTCCCCATTTTACTGCCAGGTTAACAGGGACATTGAAGGAGGGGAAGTGAGAGAACAGGTTTTGTCCACCAGTCTGACCGGCCCGGGAACTGAACACGGGGTCATCCACCACTGCAGCTCCTGTGGTGGCTTAGTGGTGCGTGAGAGGACTACTGATCCCACGGTCGCAGGTTCGATCCTATATAATTCCAGGGTACAACTTTTATCCCTGAACTTTCGGTACCCCATGATTACAGGATCGTTGGTGCTGGAGAGGGACGCCTTCACGTGGTAGCACCAATATAACCAGGTGACGTTGCTGCCTGGGGGTTAAAATGCCCCTCAGCTTCTTTCCTGTTTCCTGAGAGGGGGATG